>NC_134601.1:88410137-88716803 GCF_037038515.1 Microtus pennsylvanicus | reverse complement strand
CAGATATGTCCTAAGCCAGGACTCATCTCTTTTTCTCTACTTAGATGCCTCATGCTCAAAACTCTTGAGTTGAGAGTTGTAGTCGTTATCATTTTGAGGCTCGACGATGGGTCTGGGCATTATTATAAAGACTCGATTTATATTAACCAGGTTAGTTATCGCAACAAATCTATAAGGTGTGGACACTTATCTTCCCTTTATAGACAGGGAAACTAAGACTGAGATCGGAAAATTGCTTGTTCTGAGCCATACAGCTAAGATGGAAGACCCAGGTACCGAATGCAGGCAGTCTATGTAACATAGAGTTCTGTGTCTCTTGCCTTTGGGAGCAGCTTGGAGTCTTTCTCATCCTGCTGCTATTTCCACAATACACTTATGTGGGGCACCATGACGAGTACTTGCCCTTCCTTTCTTCTTGGATCCCATGGCATTCATATCAATGCCCCTCCAGTGCACTGGGCCCCCTATTTATGAGATAGGTTCTCACTCTTTACCCCAGTCTATCCCTGAACTAGTTATCTTCCTATCTAGCCTTCTGAGTGCTCAGATTATATATATGCACCACCACGCCTGGACTTCTGGACCCTCTGAAATCCTAAGAACTTCGGACGCCACAGAAAATGACTTACATTCCACCCAAGAGCATCGAATCTCCCCTAGAGAGTTTTGGGCTGAGGTGGAGTGAGAACTATTGGCCACAACCTCTATCCCCAAATCTCAGGGACAGATGTTTAAGTCATTCCCGTGGCTGGGTTTTAACTCCTTTAGAAGCCCAAACCTCTAGATTGTATTAGTTCACCGGTGTCTCACACCACTGGCCATGGATAACTAAAATTAAAAATAATACCTACTCATAAAGTGTGTGTAGAGAATTCCAACAAAGCTTTTTCCCCCCTCTAAGATACTACTTTGATACATGAAAAAAATTCTTTCAAAATGTCCTCTCTGTCTCTCCCTTCCTCCTCCTGCCTGTCCCCATGCACATACATACCACTGCTATGCTGGGCCTTACATGGAGCTACCCTTATTTCTCATGGGGTTCCCTTTGCTGGCCGAGTGCTCTGTTTTATCTCTTCCATGATACTGCCTTTTTTTCTACCTTGTGCCTCCTGAACCCTGCTCTCCACACTGCAGGTCTGCTTGGCCACTAACATACAGCCTGTTAGGGAGAACTGGTACTGAATCGTGTGTTCACCTCTCCTACGAGCCTTGATGTGCGTGGAATGGTTAAGATAGGAGCATTGTCCTGTCTACAAAACCCAGGCCTCCCTTTAGCCCCACTTCCTCAGCATCCACCGCTCAACAACTTCCCCAGCTGTTGGGTGCCTCTTTACGGTACTGGTGAATGGAACTCAGGCTTTCGTGTACGCTAGGCAGGCATGCTATCTCTGAGCTACATCTCCAGCCTACCAGGACTTTGGGACACACATTAAAGTTAGTTGCTGCTCTGAGGGGGTGCATCTGAAAATGTACTCTTCTGGCAAGCTGCATCAACAGCCTCATGGAATCTGTTCAAAATGTACCCTTCCAGCCCCCATCTTGTTCCCTCGCCGACTTCAGGAGTGTGGTCCAGGAGACTGTATTTTAAGAAGCCATTCAGCAGATCTCAATGGACTAGAGAGTTTGAAAAATGTGGCTGCTACAAGCTGTGCCAAGCAGGAAGTTCTCCCAAAAGATTTTCCAGCTACGACCCACTTCCACGAAAATGGGCACCAAGCTCACTGAAGGGACCAAGTGATGCTGGGCTGCCCGATGTTTTGATGTGGGCACCTTCAGCCATCTCTGGAAAACAGAGCCACGTACTTGGCAGTAATGGTGGCAGGCTGTTATTTATTCAGCAGCTAGAATGTAGTAGGATAGCCAGACCTATGCATAGACAATCCATCATTTAACCCAAGGCCACCTGGGTGCTGAGTTAATCACAGCTACTGTACAAGTGAGGAATTGGAGGCTCAGAGAGGTCAGGAGCCCTGGAGAAGTTATACCCACACCTGACAGAGTTCATTCAACCTCATGTTCAATGCCTACTGCCTAGGCTAGCACTCTAGAAGCTGTGAGTGCTTACTACAGGCCATATGCCGTTATACTAGCTTTACCAATGTCGGTCGAGTCATTCAGTTCATCCACGACTCCATTTTACAAAGGACAACGCTAGGTGTATGAACTTACCTACTCCAGGTCTCCCCACTAGTAACTGCATAGCTGGCATAGTCAGGCCAGAGGGGCCCCAGCCGCCTCCCTCACAAACGGCATTAAATTTGCTGAGACTTTGGAAGCAAAGCACAGGTGATACAGTGGGGATAGGATGGGGAGCCTATTGGCCTCAGTGATCCTAGTCATGCGCGTTCTGTTCGATTCCACCAGTTTTCAGCTCCAACAATAAGCTCACATCCCTTTCCCCCCAGACATCTTCACCTGGCTATGGACCGCTGCTTCTCTCAGTCACTCTTTAGTCTCGGGGACAGTCACCTACAGTTTAGGCTGGTCCTCTTGTGTTCTCACCCAACATCTAGCTGGCCAGCAGTCCCAGAGACATGGACTGAGAGTCACGGGTACTGGAGGTCTGTGGGCAGGGGGGATGGAATCCCAGCAGTCAGGTTTCCTGCCCCTGCCTCTACTGGGTTCTCACCTGATTAGGAGCCTACACAGCCCCAGCCTGGCATGGGTAGTTGGTGCCAAATTCCTATTCTGCCAGGTGGAAAGATGAGCTTTCAGACAGTTGGGCAAGCCCACGTGTCTGCTGGCCTTCGTTAGAGTGCCAGAAGTCGTGACATGTTCCCAGGTGGCAGGCCTGTGCCACACACAAGTGCTCCAGGACCCAGTGCCCCCAGCCAGTGAGGAGGTGTTCTCCAACAATTTCTTTGGGTTCTTGAGAAGCAAAGCCCCCCCTGCCAGAACACATCCAGACTTGTTTTCACTTTCCCGTGCCAGAAGAGTGTTCTGGCACAGAAGCACACTCCTTGTGGCCCCAATATCAGAACTGAAACCTGGAGACTCCCTTAGCAACTCCCAATGGACGCTTGGCATCTCCACTGGGCTCCTGTGCCCATGCGCAGTGCCCCCTCTTCCACAGAAAACCTTACCGGCTAATCCTCCATGTCCTCTAAAACATTCGCTAACTTTACCCAGTGTCCAAGATTTTTGCACCTTCTGCTGGTCCCATCTTCTGGTGGCCCTGTCCCCAGTCCTGATGGCCTATCTTCTAGCTTGTACGTCAGCCTTAGCCCACGACCTTCAACTTGTCTCAAGGAAGAGCCCTTTTGGGTTTCTACTCTTCCTCCATTTCCACTCCCACAGAGACACGGTCTCTAAGCTCAGCCTTCCAGCCTCAGTAAAGATTCAGGCTGTCTACCTTACCTCACTATCTGTGCATGTCCTCCATCCCTCCCTCCTTCGTTTGTTTGCCTCCCCATCTCCGTTTGCCTCCTAAGAAGGCATGTCTATCCTCCCCTCCTTACTTACCCCCTCGGGGCCATCAATTATGCCCTTCCTTTTGTATTGTCGTCTCTCCCTCTTCTTGGAGTGCTATTTCCTCCCCAGCCTTTAAGGATTTTCAGCTCTCCCCTATCCTTCAAAGAAACCCTCCTTTGACCCTGCCTCCCCCTCAAGCTGGGCCTTCTCTCTTCCCTTCCTTTCTCAGCTAGGGTCCTTGGAAGGGCCGTCTTTCTCTGTTTCTGCGCTAGGCCTCCCACTCACGCCTCAGTCTATGGCAGTCTGTCCTCGCACCACCTCTTGCTGGAAAGTGCTCTTTCACAAGTCACCAGTGACTCCCTTTGTCACCAGATGGAGTGACCAGCCTCACATCTGTCCCTGCCAACTGTCTCTAACTTGCCCTTCTCCGGCCTGCCTTGGCTTTGGGTCCATGGAATGTTCTCGTGCCTTTCTTACTGCCTCCGGTTTGCCATACAAGAGCCATCTTTGCTCCATCTGAGGCCTGTGTATCTATGTCTCTTTCCACAGCAATAATGTCCTTCCACGACTTCCAGTTGTTGTTTTTTCAAATTTTCTCCTCACCCACTCCACTTCCTTCCAGCCCTATTTTCTTTGGTTCATTCAACAAATGGCGATTGAGTTCTTTGTAGTAGTCATTGTCTTATACTCTGGGGCAACGACAGTAAGCTAGACAGTCAACATGTCGGTCCTAATCACAAATCCATTCTAGCGAGTACAATAGAGAAGAAACAAATACATCCACAAGGTGACAAAGAAGGACTAAGTGGATCACCACTACAGAGAATAATGGGAGAAACCTCTTTTACCCACAGGCAAGAAGGCCTGTTTAGGGAAGTGATATTTAAACTAGGAGCTGCAGGCTGACAAAGCATCACTAAAGAGACAAGGTGAACAAAGGATCTTTCCAGCAAAGAGAAGAGGCACTGCAAGGAGCGTGTGCTAAAGACCGAAGCAGATGCCACTGCAGGTGAAGGAGGGAGGAGAAGGGACTCACGGGACCCATGTGGTCAGAAGAACGTGGGAACCACACTTTTTGGAAAGAGGCTTGTCTTTAGTTCAAAGCCTAGGCAGAAACCACAAGGTTTGAAGTTACAGAGATATGCATTTTGAAGCCCACTCCCGTGATTGCTAGGAGAGCAGACTGTAGCAGGGTACAGTAGGGACAGCAGAAAATAGGGACAGATGTAAGGAGCCCCACACAGTTGTTCCCTGGGGAGAAAATGGTAGCAGCAGCACAGGCTGAGGAGAGATGGACGAATGGCGTCCACAGGAGGAAGAGCAGTGGGACCTCTAGTCAACTGAAGGTGGCAATGAGAGGAAAGGAGGAGCCTAGAGCAGCTCCTGGGGCCTTGGTCCAGCACCCACTGGCTTGTCCTCTTTGCTAAGGTAGGAAGCCCTGGGGGAAATTAGGCTTTAGGATGAAACAACACGAAATTCTCTGGACATGTACAGTTTGCATTGTTCTTAAAGCATTGAAATCAAGATAGAGAAGTCTAGAGATCCAAGGGGTTTGGGGGGACACTGAACATTTGGGAACACAAGATTCTCAGTGACATTGTGACATTTAAGATCCTGACCGTGAGGGAGAGAAGCCAGCATAGGTGTCTAAGGGATTGCAGCAGATGCTGTAGAGAAATGAACAGAGTGGCTGGAAAGGATGGGGAAAATGGAACATGGGTTGTCTGTCACGGGAGTGCAGGAAAATCTTGGACAACGTAGAGGAGGTCTTCCGCGGAGTCAGGTGAGAGCTGTGGATGGAGCTAGCTCATATAGAGCGCCTGCCTCTGGCGGGATCTATGTGTGTGGCTAAAGGGCTTAACTTAGGTTAACCCCTTTAATCCTCATCCAGTGCTACCGAGGGGAGGGCTGTTATCAGGCCCACTTCACAGATTAGGACAGGGAGTCTCCAAGATCTTAAGTGGCTTTCGCGGTTGCGCAGTTGGTTCAGAATAGGCTCAGCCCGTCTCCCTTCGGAAGCCCTGCCCAGGCCACCACGATGGTGTGGTGCGCTTCTCACACAGGAGCTGCTCCTAGAAAGGCCTGCTGCCTTTGGCAGTCTGGCAGTTACTGGAGATCTAGACACGAAGGGCTTTAGCGGAAGGGTGAAGAGTGGAGGCAGAGTACAGTGGTTGATAGATTAACCGGAGGTGAGAAGTGGAGAGAGGGTGCAGACAGCTTTTTGAGACATTGCCTTGTAAAGGAAAGTAAAGGAACGAGGCTGTAGGTGGAGGGAAACACACACCAAACGGAATGCTTGTCTGAGAGAGTGTCTATGTGTATAGCCTTTGCTGGCCTGGATTTTGAAATCCTCCAGCCTAGTTCTCCTGAATATTGAGATTCCAAATCTGTACCGCCCACTCTCCTCTCTCCTTCCTTCCCTGTCCCCCTTCTCTTTCTTCCTATCTCCTCATCTACCTTCCTCTCCTCTCTCTTCTCCTCACCTTTCATATTCTTTCCTTTTTTGCCTTTCTTTTTCTATCTTCAGAGGGAAGATAGCAAATTCTCTTTGCGAAAGGGACAAAGTGACAAAGGAGAAGATGGGGCTGTTGGAAGGAGAGAGTGACAAAAGAATCATTCCACTCCAGGTTCACCTTGGGGAACCAATTTTATTGAAATTGCTTCCAGGAGCAATTTCAAAAAGAGTAGTCTCCAGCAGCCTTTAACATCCTCAGGGATGGACTGGACCTCAAGTGGCTTGGTGAGCCCAAATCGTTACTGGGCTTGCTCTTGAGAGGGATAAATGAGTAACCGGAGCTGCTCTTATCCCAAGATGCTCATCGCCCTATCCTGCCACAGCGAGGAGGGGACACTGTGTGGCTGGAAGGTCTCTCCTGAAACAGCAGAAAAGCCTGTTGTCTTCCATCAGCATGCGAGGCAGGCAGGAATGACAGGACAGGATTCCAGAATCTGTGAGGCTAAAATCAGAAGTGTTCCAAGATGGGGACTGAGGGAGGACCAAAAAGCTGAGTGAGATTCAAGTCCATCCAGCTGGTCCTTGCTGTGGCAGACTCCAGTAGAATGCCTGCTCCTTCCTCCCCTTCCCCGCTTGGCGGCAAGCGAGGCTCCTTGGACGGTGGTAGAAAGGCTAACCTTGTTCCACAGTCATCCATGTCCTTACCTCTGTCTTCCTTGGCTTGGACCAGCTTCTCCAGGCCACCTCTGCTCTTTGAAGCCACCTCCAGGGATTTCCAAGTGAGTGCCAATTCCCTATGTCATGGGAATGCATCATGACCTCAGTTTTGTTGTTGTTATTGTTGTTGTTGTTGTTGTTTTGTGACAGGACTATGAACCTGACTCTAAGCCTTCTGTCAGGGACGCCACTGCCATATTTACCTCTGTGCCTCCTCCATGCCAACACAGTCCCTGCCACACAGAAAGTGCCCATGTTGCCAAGTTTCAAGTTTATTCTCTCTTCTGCTCTCCACTTTTCACCTTTGCACCACACATTGGTGACACCCAGTGGTTTTTGACGCTTCTCTTGGCCTCAATACTACACAACGCCATCATTAATGACCTGACCCTTCTCAGACACTACTGACATTAGCAGTCCATTGCCTGATATTCAAAGCCTCGGGCTAGAGTGGGGGGTGATGTTTAGCCCACCTGGCATCCTCTGTCTGCCTTAGCCTCTCCAGTTGATGACGACAGCCATATCTGAGGAGTGATTTCAGTGCTGTATCACGTGAAGCCTCCGAACAGTTAGAGAGCCTGGTCTCTGTGGATAAGGAAGCCAAAGCTTGGAGAGGACGGGTACTCTGCCCAGTGCAAAGCAGAGAGAGGCAGAGCTTGGATTCTAATGTACCCCTCCCTGTCCAGAAGCTCTCTACTGAGCCGCTGCTTGCTAGCGGCACCACTGACTGCCGTGAGAATCACCCCTGAAGAGCTTGACTCGATTGCTCTGGAGGATGGCTTGGTCCTTGGGGGTGGGTGGGAGCAAGAGTGGTGGGGGGCGGGGAGAGAGCAAAAAAGAGATAGAGATTGCCAGGACAGAAGCAGGGGCCTTGCACCTGCTAACCAAGCACTCCAGCACTGTCTTATGTCTCTGGCTCTTTGTGATTTTTGTGAAAACCCTGCTCTTGTGTCCATAATGCAGGCATAATTGATGCGCGCTGACCGAGGGATCCAAGCCTCAGTTCTGAAGCACATGTTGACCTGAGAAGTCCACCTTGTTCTCACAGGTTTGGAGGGAGGAGGGAGGGTGTCAGTGAGGCTGAATCCGAGGCAGCAGGAAGGGGGGCACACTAGGAGGGGTGTTCAGAATTGTTCTTGTAGCCGCGTGGTGGTGGCACATGCCTTTAATCCTAGGACTCATGAGGCAGAGGCAGGTGGAGCTCTGTGAGTTCAAGGCCAACCTGGTCTACAAGAGCTAGTTCCAGAACAGGCTCCAAAGCTACAGAGAAACCCTGTCTCAAAAACAAAACAAAACAAAAAACCAAGAATCGTTCTTGTTCTATTGGCCTTGATGCCATGGGGCTGGCAGGGATCCCTCCACCCAGCCATACACAGCTCCAAAAGGTTTGCCTCATTATCCAATAGGATGTATATCTTCCCCATGGGCTTGACGGTCAGTTGGAAGCCCCCAGTCAGAGCATTGCTGGCTCTTTTCTGAGGTTAGGGTGCAGTTCCCTGAATACTCAGACCATGGCTTAATTGTAGTCAAACTCAGAATAGCTGCACACATATACTGCTCTGCTGCCAAATGTTCATGCACACACTGGCCTCTTATTATTGAACCTGCCCCAACACCAAGCCCGACCACCGTCAGTGTATCCACTTAGTTGGACCAGCTTTCCTGCCCTGGAATCAGGTTCTGGCCCCGGTCTGGCTTCCTCTTTCCTCACCAGCCCTGATAGCAGAACCCACAACCTTCTTTGTCCTCAGACATTATGACATGATAGAGGTACGTGACATTTCCCCTAAAGGGCCAGAATTCTCCACTGAGGGCTCCACCAGATCAGGGCAGTCCTGTGCCCCTGAGCACTGGGCTCCACATGCCTGTGTACCAGGGTGGGTGCCTCTGAGGGTGCTGAGGGCCAGGACGGGGAGGAAGGTTGTGTGTTACTGGGTGGGCCAGGTGGGTGTGGAGAAATTCTCTGTCCAGCTGCACATCTTTATTCATCGTGCTTGATTGTTCCTGGCTAGAGAGCTGGCCACGCTGTTTGTGTACGTGTGCGCATGTACGCGCGCGCACAGAGGGAGAGGGGGAGCTCTGGGGTGGTGGTGGGCTCTCTCATTTCCCTTCTTCTGTAACTGCAGTGAGAGTGGGGGCGGCCATGAGCCCGGGGCTGTCAGGCTGTTCACAGCTGGTCCCGATTTGCGGACAATGGGAACTCGACTCAGCCCGCAGTGCATCCCATCCCAGCCCCAGCTCCGTCTGGGACTGCTAGAAGGCTTGCAGAGGAATGTAGGGTGGAAAGGCTCTGAGGGCTTGCTCCTGTAGAAGATACTACGGGAAACAGCTCTGCTAGAGAGGAGAGTGAAGTGTGGGGGAGGCCTGCGCTGCCTGCTGACCTCACCAAGCCGGGTGGTGGCAGCCGGTGGGCTCAGCACTGACCTTTGGTTTTGCGTTCTGAATCCTCTGCAGCCTTTCCACTGGGGGAGAAGTGTTGGCTGACATCCATATAGGGGCAAAGACTCAGTCAGCCGAGGGCCCACGAAGTCTCTGGAAAATTTGGGACTGGTAGTATCCAAACCTCTCAAGGCCAGGCCTTGCCCTTCTTGCTTCTGTAAGCACTCTACTCCCTGGTCTCAATTCCTGGGTCAGCCTGAAATCCTGTGATCCTAGACCCCTGCAGACTCCAAGGCCCCACAGAGGGGATCTTTCCTTCAGTTCCTCTTCCCTGCCAGGCACTGGGACATTTGGACTGCTCAGAGGGCATTTGTGTATGGGCTGAGCCCGCTGGAATGAGGACAGCATCAGGAAATGGAACGGAAGAGGTAGAAATTCTACGAACTGAGTATCTCCTAGGAGCCAGGCTCACTTTTGCACACCGACAGACACTCTATGGGGCAGGCATAGCCACTCACTCCGCTCTATAGAGTTTGGAGCTAAGGATTCCAAAGGAGAGTTGGCTCGTCAAGGTCGCGTAGCCAGTGACTTTCAGAGCTGAAATTTGAATCCAGTACCATCTAGATCAGCGGTTCTCAACCTGTGGGTTGCAACCCCCTTGGGGATCAAATGACCCTTTCAGAGGGATCACCTAAGACCATTAAAAAACAGATATTTACATTACGATCCATAACAATAGCAAAATTGCACTTATGAAGCAGCAACAAAAATAATGATATGGGGGGGGGTCGCCACAACATGAGGAACTGTATTAAAGGGTCGCAGCATTAGAGAGGTTGAGAACCATGGGTCTAGATGATCATCTCCAGAACAAAGCTTTTTTGGGGGTAAAGAGCTTGGGAAAGGACTGTGAACTGAAGTCCCTGGAACCACCTTCTGAGCCTGAGCAGGAGTGTAAATGGTAATTAGAAGACCCAGCCTGAGTTTCCATCTTTGAAGGACTCAGGAGGAACTGGAAGTCTCATTCCTTGCAAGGAGGAGCGCAAAGCACTGTCCAGGCTGGAAGCGGTGTGCCTGATCTGAGGTAGGTGGGGAAAGCAGAGCTGGATTCTCCTTACACACCCAGACTAGTGGGGCAGGCACCCCATGCCTCGGTCTTCTCCTCTACCCAGGGGCTGGCTGAGGGCTGTGAAAAGCAAGCTTGGCATTGAGCTGGGCTCGGCTGGAAGACGTGAGTTACTAAGAAACAAGAATTCTGAGAGAAAGAGAGCTGAGTTAGTTCATTAGGGCGACTGCAGACCGTTGTAGTGATGCAGAGCATCTTTGTCTGTTGCCCAAGCAATGGTCCATGAAAGCAGCCTGTGCTGGTGGTGGTGGGGCACAGGCCAACAGAGCCAGGAGGGGAGGGAGCCCAGCAGGGTCTAAGCCCCAAGGCTGTCCCACCTCCATGGCCTCCACCCCCACCCCTGCCAGTTCTGAGAACTGCCAAGAGGTGGCTGCCTGGCCAGGCCAACCCCTGAGGACACTGTGTTAGGAGGTGGCTGCTGAGGGTAGACAATTCTAGCACACTCTGCTCTCCTCCTCCAGCCAGCTTTGGTAAGAGGAGCTGAGGATTCCCCTGTGACAAATGTTGGAAACTGAGGTCCTGAGAGGGGATTAGCCCAAGGCCTTGATCTACTGAGTGGCCCAGGCAGAATTCGAATCCTGGCTGAATTGGGCACCGGAAGAAAGCACAGGTTCTGAGCGGAAGTCTGGGGCCAAACTGGCGGGCCAAGGCTGACCGGGCAGAGCAGGCACAGGCTGCCTGGAGGGAGAGCTGTGTGTGTTTGCCTGTCTTTTTGTGGGCGTGTGTGTGCCTGCGCGCTTCTGTGTGCGTCTCTCCCGGTGGCTGTTCTGCTTCCTCAGCAAGCCCTTTCCTCCCCCCCCTCCACTTCGTTTTTTCTTTCTTCTTCGCCTTATTCCTCATTGTCGTCTTCTTTTTAATGAGACTTAATTAGCATCGAGTTCCTCCTCCCGCTCCCTCTCCGCCCAGTCTCCGCCCCTGCCCTCCCCTCATTCTCCTGCCCTCCCCTCCCTCCTCTTCCCTCCTCCCGAGGTACAGGCCAAGCGATCTGACGAATGCACTTGAGAACAAAGCGCCAGGCTAATTCGGGGCCTGCTCAGGAAGCCGGGGCTGAGCTGAGATAATGGGTCTGAAATAGCCCGGCACAATTATGTTTCCTCAGCCTGTGGCCAGGCGGGTGCAGGCTCAGGCACTAGGGCGGACGACAGGGCGCCTGGCGCAGGGCACCAGATGTGGCTTGCCCATGGTGGGCAGGGCCACGCTTCAGCACCCAAAACCATCTTCTGCTGGCTTTCTTTGGAGGTTCTCTCCTTCTAGGAGGCCTTCAGTCTCCAGCAGGGAGAATCCAAGGGTCACTGAGGATCACATCCTCAACCACAGTCAGCAGAGAAGTTAATGGAAAAACTGAGTCCCGAATCCCAGAAGCCAGGCTCACTCATATCACTTCCCCTTGCTTGACTGTGCTGTTCCATGGAAGGTATGGAACGTGGCTTGGGGCCACTAATAAAGCCTCTCTAGGAAAACAGAGCCTTCCAGAATGACCAGAGAGGGGGCAGCTGGGGCTTTTCGGGCATGCCATCAAAACAGGATATTGGCAAGATGCCCATCACAGGGATGGCTTAAATATCGCTTAGGTATCCTCTGCATGTGTTTTCTGAATCCCATCCGGAGCCTGATGCAAGACTGGGGAGAGATGAGTGAGGCCAGGCCTAGGAGGAGCAGGGATCCCCTGCCACAGGGACCTGCCCCCTCCCACCTCACTGTCCTGCCTTTACCTTCATGTGATACATGGCCTGGGGGCTGACCATGAGAAGAGTCATGCCCCGAGTTGACTCTTGGAGTTAAAGTCTTGGAGCTTCCCAGGTCCGGAACTGGTGGCCCCTTTGTCAACACGTGCCCATTTTGCTTCACCTTGCCAGGCTCAGTGCCAGGCCCAGAAAAACTAAGAGATACGGTGTAGTGAGCCTACTTGATGACACTTTGAGGCCAAGCTCTGCAGGGATGGCAGGGATGGGCATCAAGGGAAGCTTCTTCAAGAAGGTAGCATTTGAGTTAGCAACGGGAGAAGTGAAAGGTTTGTCCAGAGAAAGACGGAACAGAGAAGGCGTGGGGGGGGGGCATAACGTCTCCCGGGGCTGTAAGGCAGCAGTGGTGCAGGATCTACTGGGCAAGTGGGCTGTGCTTGTCACAGACTTGACTGCTGCATGGGTTGTCTGTCAGCCCTGTAAGGGTCGCCTCCTGGTTCTTTCCTAGAAACCCTCATCTCTAACCACACCGGCTCAACCTGAAACTTAGTCCTGGACTGTTGTTCGCCAAACAGAGCCTAGGGCTTCCTGCTTGAGTTTCTATTGTGAACTTCATTTCTTCTTCCATTGCTTAATCCTGCCTTCAGCTCTAACCCCACTCTTTGCCAGTGGCGATCATGGAGGTGAAAGAGTGACCCTTGCTGTATATACATGTTCTCAGATGCAGTCTGTCACAGCAGCTCCCCTTTCTTCGGTGCTTTCCCACCTCTAGGGCTTTTGGGGGCTTCATATACCATCCCTAACCTTTCTGGCATCAGGACCTCAGATAAGACCCAGTCCACGCATTCTGATCATACCTTCTGATGATTGATTAATTTGTGTCTCCCAGGTGGGTCCTGGTCCATGTTGTGCACTACGCAAGGGCCAAGAGTGTGAGTGGGGGCCGATAGTCAGCTGGCATTCTGCTCACCAACCTTGGGCAGACGTGGATTACCTCTGCCTACTGAGGGAACCCTCTACTAATGGCACCAAGGTGCTGAGAGGGTGGGCAGGCCCTGCCCATCCTCCTCCAGGGCCTGGAGCAAGAGGACTGGAAATGATGACCTCTCCAATGCTGTCACAACTGAGCAACCTGGGTCCGTGCGCTGCAACACATATCTGACAAGTGGAGCCAGCTCTGGGACAGAGGCTGTTCCGGGCTGTGCAAAGGGACTGCGTGTGAGGATTAGTGAGAGGAAATGAAAATTGGGGATGGCCCTCGGGGGAATTGACTACAGATGATGTCAGAGAAGAGGCTGCCTCCTGGAGAGTAGGGGACCCGAAGAGCTGCTGGGGGAGGGAGGCTATCTGCCTTGTCCTCGGCAGACTAGTCAACCCACCTGGCTCTTTGACCCCTAGCTGCCTGCGAACTCTCTGTGCGCCCAGGGAGCTGAGGAGGCGCATTCTGGGGGGCTGAGGGCATTTTCATGGGAAGGCACAAAAGGAGGCTTCCAGGATGGACTCTGACTCATACCACCCTTATGAGCTTGCAAAAAATAAGAAACAAAATAATCAGCTCAGGATATAAACAAAACTGAGACCCTGGACGATAGAAGATGGTGAAGTCCACACTGAGCCCCATTCGACTTATCTTTAAAGTCCAGGCTCCTCCAGGTCCAGTGAACTTCTAGCCAGGAACAGGAGCCCAGGGCCAGGCATTGCTGGAAATGATTCAACTCAAAACTAAAAGCCTCCTGTTTGGAATGATCAGTTCTATTTCCCGGACTAGGAAAAGCAAAACCACGAACAGATAACAAGCGCCAGAGTGGCCAATAGTAGCCTGGGGAGCGCGGAAGGGCTGGGAGAGAAGAGGAAAATGTGAGTCCATGCATGAATGTGCACGCATGTGCAGGGAACGTGTGAAGTACCCATGCCAACTGGGTAGGAGAAGGAGATGTGCGGGCCCAGCCAGAAGTAGCTATGAGGTGGGTGGGGTGAGGGATGGCAAGTATGTGGGCCTAGTGCTATGGCTAGAAGGTGCTACAGAGAAGGGAGGGCTCATTTTGAGAGATGTTTCCCCCCTGAGTTAGAAAATAGACCTTTCTTTTTCACAGGAAGGCTGGGTTTTCTCTCCAAGGCTCTGCCCTTGCCTGGTCCGCTATGGGGGCTCTGTCTTCTCATAGGTCCCCAGCCGGAGTCCGCAGCCCCACTCCCTAATTCCGGCGGAGCAGGCAGCGTGCCCGCATGCCCAATTGATTCTCCCAGCACACACAGGTAATTCATCTCAGCTTCCTTTCCAGGTCCCCACCCCAGATGTGCAGCCGTCCCAGCAGCCAGAGGCCAGCTCACCCCACCCAGATCGCCGACCAGCTGCAGCCCCCAGTTTCCCAGGGAAGAGAACTAATAAAGGACAGTCTCGGAGCCACAGCCTCCCCAGTTCGTTCTTGCCACAGCAGCCCCATAAAACAGAGGGGAGAGATATAAAGGGAACAAGTGTGAGTGAAGACAGAGTTTCCATCTGAGGAGGGGAATGGAGACATGGGGCCAGGCAGACAGCAGGCAAGAGTGATTGGCCTCTGGGGCCCAGACAAAGGCAGAATGTCCCCCATTTGCAGTCACTTAAGCCTTTGTGGCAGCTTCTCAGGAAGGGGTAGGTTACAATGGGTGGCAAATGGGGTGTTTAGTAACGTCCTTGGAGCTGCATGGGTAGGAGGATTGTGAGTTCAGGGCTAACCTAAGATACATTGTCAGTCTCCATGTCAACAAAACAAAAGGAGGAGGAGGAAGGGAAGGGAAGGGAAGGGAAGGGAAGGGAAGGGAAGGGAAGGGAAGGGAAGGGAAGGGAAGGAAGGAAATATGCTGGTGCATGTCTTCAAATCTCCATAGTCAGGAAGCAGAGACAGGCAGATCACAATGAATTTGAGGCTACCCTGTTCCACATAGAGAGTTCCAGGCCAGCTATGGCTACATGGTGATACCCTGTCTAAAGAAGAAGGAGAGAAAGGAAGGAAGGAAGGAAGGAAATAAGGAAGGAAGGAAGGAAGGAAATAAGGAAGGAAGGAAGGAAATAAGGAAGGAAGGAAACAAGAAGCTGGGTATGATGGTTCATACTTGTAACCACAGAACTCAAGAGGCTAAAAGTAAGAAGATCACCACAAGTTCAAGGCCACCCCATGCTACATGGTGAGTTTCAGGCCTACCAGGGCAAGGGCCATATAGCAAAAGTCTGTCACAAAAATAAAACAAGCCATAAAAAAGCCAGGTATGGTGGTTCCAACACTTGGGAGGCATGGCTTTCGCAGGTCAGATTGCCACAAATTCAAGGCTAGCTTGGGCAATATAGAAAGCTGTAGAACAGTCACAGCTACATCGTGTATTTTGAGACTTTGTCTCAAAAATAAAATGAGGAGAAGGAGAAAGAGGGTGGGGAGAAGAAAAGGGGGAGAAGAAAAGAAGATAATGTTAGGTAGGCCAAGAACATAGCCTTGGTGTGGGCACTTGAGGTTGGGCAGGCCTGAGAGCATCTTTTCTGGCTTACCTGTCCCTTTCCTGGTTCCTTGAAAGCCAGCAGGTGAGCTGGAGCCTGGCATTGAGCCTAGCTTAGCTGTCACCCTGCCGAGTGGCCTTGCTTAGGCTCCCAACTCTTCTCTGGTGCCTTATTTCCTCTGCTCTGCAACAGGCTCCAAGCACTCTAGCCACCGGCCTGCTGCTGTATGAATGACTGAGGATCAGGGTGTGCTGTTGATAGGACTCTATAGGCATTCACGGGAAGTTCTCTTGTTCCTTACCCATTGGGCCTGGTAGAGCCATCAGGAAAAGCCTGGGTCCTCCAAGATATGTGCCCAGGAGAGCATGAAGTCTGAGTTCTTCAGATGTGCATCCTTGTCTAGCCTGCCCAGGAAAAGGAAATGGGCAACTATATCACTTTCTTTCTCTCCCTGGTGGGCAGAGCAGCAAGCAAAAGGCAAGCATGCCTGATCTCCTGGCAGTGACATGTACCAGGGAGGAAGAGGAGCTTTTCTGCCAGACATCAAGGCCTAAGGGCAGGAAGTGAGGCCCGGGACCCTGGCCACACCAGTATCTCTCCCAGGCGCTGATCTCAGAGACAAGTCCAAAGCCTTTCTCCTACAATGTCCTGGGGCCAGCGCTACAGCACTTGTAGTTGGGCCCAGAGTTGAGGGTACAGTAGCCAATCCCTGCATCTGGGTCGGGGAAGGAAGGCTGTCCACGTCCTGGTCTGTGTTTGTTTGGAATAGAGATCCCGCCCTCTATGCATAGCCTGTGCTAGCCTTGATGCAGGCAGCATAGCCAATCCCAACTTTGCCTGACATAGCTCCGTGTGGGTCTCTTTTGTCAAAGGTGTGTGGCAAGAAGGGCTGGGAATCAGGGCCTGGTTGGCCCCACTGAAATCTGCCATGAGCTTCCTAGTGACATCAGTAGGCGTGAGACTGGTCACCATAGCCCCGGCTGACTGAGAGAAAGTACTTTGGAGAAAGTCAAACTGTTTTTGCATTTCTCACACTCAAGCTCACAGCGACTCCTCAGAAGGTGCCAAATTCTGAGCTCATACCTTAGGGTGCACCCTTCTAGCTCCTTCGCTCACTGCAATCATGATTGTGGGGGGAGCAGTCCAGAGCCATTGGCTTTTGCCCCCTTCTTTGACTCATCACTAAATCTTGCAGGACAAGCAGAGGGAAAGAGAACTCAGTGAAGGTACAAGATCCAAACGCCAAGAGCCAGGAAGGCCCAGGCATGGGGGGAGACAGAAAATAAGAGTAACAGAGGAGTGTGGGGGGGACCAAGTAGGATGGGGGAAGCAGGCCAGTTTATGCAGGCAGAACGGCCATGTTGATATCAGGAAGCTAGGAAGGCAGGACAAATACCTCTAAAGTTCTTGACTCCCTTAGTCAAGAAGAGTCCCTGGGACTTGGCCCAGTCCTGTGTGGCTTCAAAGAGAGTGGGGTGGAAGAAGGTGAGACCTCAGGAACTTGTCCCCAGTAGGGGACACTATTGACTGGCCAGGTAGACCTTGCTTAGGAGTTCTATACATCCATCCTTTGTGGTGGTTTGAAAAGAAAAAAGGCCCCCAAAGAGAGTGGCACTATTAGGAGGTGTGGCCTTGTTGGAGGAAGGGTGTCACTGTGGTAGTAGGCTTTGAGGTCTCCTTTGCTCAAACTTCATTCAGTGTGATAGTTGGTCAGCTTCCTGACCACATCTGCCTGCATGCCACCATGCTCCCTGTCATGAGGAAAATGGACCGAACCTCTGAAACTGTAAGTGAGCTACCACAATTAAATGTTTTCTTTATAAGAGTTCCAGTAGTCATGGTGTCTCTTCAAAGCAACCCAAACTAAGACACTCCTCACCAGTTCCATGCTAATGTCTTAGGGTCTGATCTATACAACATCCCCATTTTCCAGCTTGAGAAATTGAAGTCACGAAAGATGGCAGCCATACGCTTTCTTTTCTCTTAATTGGACATGTGAAATTATTTCTGGTAGAGCTGAGACTGTCAAGGCATTGCATGCCCTGGCCCTTTCCCCATTTGGAACTGCCACTCCTTCGAGGAACCAAAAGAACCTCTCAGCTGGCTCCATCCCCAAGAGAAGACATGCGAATGCTGCACTCATCTCTCAGGTGAGAGGTTTGCCACTCGCAGGGTCCGCAGGGTCCGGGTGGCTTGTCCACAGCCACAGAGGAGATGGAGGCGCAGCCAGATGGAATTTCTGTTTATCGCCACATCTACTTCTGGGTTGATTTCTTCTTCTTTTCTGTCTCTTCTTTTCTCCTCCTCAGATTTTTAGGGGTAAAAGGGAAATGATGAACCTGATACTCACTATAGAAGATTAGAAAAGTATTACCAAGAAAACCGACCCTACTCTCTCATGAGCAGGGAAGAGACTGGTGATGTTTGCTAAATTTCTTCTCAGCACTTCCCCCGCTCTGTCTTTCTCTCTCTGTCTCTCTTTGTCTGTCTTTCTGTTTCTCTGTCTGTCTTTGTCTCTCTCTGCCATGCATATCTCTCCCTTCTTACACAAGAGATCATAGTGCCCATTCTGTTGTTTCAGATTGTGATAACAAAGAAACACTTGACATGGGATATATTTCTATAAGAGCATTTAAGGTCTCTAGAACAATAGTGGTAGTTGGAAGAGCAGTGTGTTTCAACAGGGTTCTAGATTTTCTGTCTTGTCTGGCTGGAACTCTATAGCCATTGCACAGTAGGTCCCCACTGTTCAGTCTCCTGAAAACACCATTCTGTTGCGAGTTTGACTTTCAGCCACTTGACATCAGCCGGCCCGCAGTTTTAGTTCCCATAGCATAGTATCTTCAAGGTCATCCAGGTCATACCCCATGACAGCCTCTCCCTCTCTTTCAAAATGAGTATTCTCTACTCTCTGACTACACATCTTCCCCTAGCCATTGACCCATGCATGGTACACAGACCCAGCTCTCAGCTGCTCTGACAGTGTGTAG
The DNA here is from genome assembly GCF_037038515.1 of Microtus pennsylvanicus. Lineage (NCBI taxonomy): Eukaryota > Metazoa > Chordata > Mammalia > Rodentia > Cricetidae > Microtus > Microtus pennsylvanicus. The sequence continues at coordinate 88,698,577 of NC_134601.1, read as the reverse complement.
TGCAATTGGCTTCAAGTCTGCCTCTTAGATCCTCATTGGAATTCCTTTGGCTGCTTACCTAGAAGTGGGGTGATGGGATTATTTGGTAATGTCGCTCTCGCTTTCCTGAGGATCATCCCTTCTGTTTGCCTGTGCTATTGACTTTCCCCCAACAGTCGAGAGGGACTCTTTTTTCTCCACATCTCCCATTGCTAGCTATCCTCATTGGTACAAACTGACATTTCAGTGGTTCTCACTTGCCACCACCTACTGAAGAGTGGCATTGGGTACCTTCTCACTCCCATGCGGGCCGTCATCAGTGTATGTGTCCGGTGCCTAGACTGGTCCCCCAAATTCCCCATGTGTCAGTGTGCTATAAACACTTCTCTGGGCCATTTGCTTTTCTTTTTTTCTTCTTCACTCTGTGAACAGCCATCTGAACTTTGAGACCCTCAAAGCCCTCCCTGTAGGAGCTTAGCACAGTAGCAGCTTACAAGCAACAAGGTAGAGGTAAAATGAAACGTAGGATGGACCCCGGAACAGAGAAACTTCGAGGAGAGACTATGGAAACAGAGTTTTGCTGCATCCAGATTCTCAGGCTTCGGGAAGTCCATTTAACTCTGAGCCCTGGCTTCCTGCCTTAGTCAGGGTTAGTATTGCTGTGATGAAACACTGTGACCAAAGGATGGAGAGGATTTCATTGGCTTACATTTCCACATTACTATTCATCACCAAAGGAAGTCAGGACAAGAACCTGGAAGCTGGAGCTGATGCAGAGGCCATGGAGGAGTGCTGCTTACTGGCTTTGAGACAGGGTTTCTATGTAGCTTTGGAGCCTGTCCTGGAACTAGCTCTTGTAGACCAGGCTGGCCTCGAACTCACAGAGATCCGCCTGCCTCTGCTTCCCGAGTGCTGGGATTAAAGGCGTGTGCCACCACCGCCCAACCTCAGTCTGGTTTCTTAACAGAACCCAGGACCACCAGCCCAGGAATGGTACCACCCTCAATGGGCTGGGCCCTCCCCCATCAATCAGTAGTTAGGAAAATGCCCTGCAGACTTGCCTACAGCCTGATCTTATAGGGGCATTTTCTTAATTGAGGTCCCTTTCTCTCAGATGCCCCTAGCACATTTCACAGTGACAAAACCAGCCTGTGCACTTCCCATCTAGAAAGTGGAGATAATGGGAAAATGCATTTCACTGTCTTATCGCCCTTTTGTGTGGTCTCACTCAGCTAATGCATGCCAGGACTTGACCACAGGACTCTCCCGTGAATGCCAACACATCTTGCAGCAGAGGATAGGTGCTACCAAGTCCTCTTCTCTTCCTGCTCTCGGTTTCTTCTTCCAAACTGTGGAGTATTGCAGTGGATGGCACTTTTCAGTGTGGACTTTCCTAGATGTCAAGGAAGAGAGGTGGAAAGTGTATGTGACATCCTGAACATTTTTATACATCCTCCCAACCAGATCCCTACGTAAAAACCTGAATCTCCAGTGCGATGCCATTTGGAGGTGAGGCCTTTGGAAGGTGTGAATCTGATTGACTGGAGAAACACTTAGGAAGTTAGTAAAGCCCCAAGTTAACTAAGGGGAAGCCTGGTCCTGAATGACAGTGGTGCCACCCCTTGGCTGGAGGGCCAGGTGAAATAGGAGGGGAAGCGGGAGAGTATGGCCACCATGGGCGTCCTCGGTCTCTGCTTTCTGTCTGCGATGACGTCAACTGTCCTGGTTTTTCATGCCCTCCTTACCACAGTGAACTGAAACTTCTAGAGCCATGAGCCAAAATAAATCTTACCCCCTTCTTAAATTGTTTCCTTTGGTGTTTTGTCCTAGCAATAAAAAGTCTGACGAACACAGAAAATTGGGAATGGTTTGTGGGAGGGATTTGAGAAAGTCAGGAGAGGAGGACGAAAGAAGGGCTAGAATGCTGCATGCAGAATTTCCCGGGTGAGGCTGGTAGGCCGTCAGGAGAGTGGAATAGTGTTGAAAGCCGGACCGTAAAGACTGAGCACCTTAGTCTCTGACTGCGAGCAAGGACTCTTTCCGGCATTGGATTAGCAGCCGTGTGCTTTCCATTCTGGTGATGAATTTGTGTGCCTCTTGTCCTTGTCCTGATTTAGTTTCAAATCCAGATTTTTGCTATTTCCAGGCTACCAGGCTTTGAGCAGTCCACTCAGCTCTGAGACCTGACTTCCCTTCTAAAAAGTGGAGATAATGGTGGGAACCTCTGGATTTAAAGTGAATTAATATAGTGGATGAAATATTAAGGCAGTCCAGCAGCCAGGCAGTGGAGTGCTAATTGCTAGTTGCTTTTATCTGGTGTTACAGTTAGAATCAGAAGCAAAAAGCGAAGGAGAAAGGTGGGAAAATGTACAGTTGGTACAGAAAAACCGCTGGAGAGTTAGAGCTAAGGAAAAATTTTGAATCAGGAGGGAATTTCAGAAACTGGCCTGACCCCAGCCATCATAGGCTCAAGGGTATAAGGGCTAAATTTATTTGAAAGACTTCTTGGGGAAGAGGGTTCTAGGCTCTCTGGTATCACAGGGCCAACTGCCATTCACACGGGCTACAGACCCTGACATCATCCACATGATGCTGGGGTTTCAGCCACATAAAATGTAAGAGTCACGGGGGTCATGGAGGCTTGCTCTCAGATTTTAGAGAAAAGCCTGGTGGGCTAAGCAATGCTTAAGAGGGTCAGGTTTTCTGTAGGCAGCCCCCAAGAAGGTGATGGGTGATACTATTAAGAGGGAAGCTGGAAAGGCAGGGAAGGTTATCTGCTCAGTGCCATGCAGCCCACATTCCCACGGAGATGCTGGGAACAGGGAACATTTGCTGATAGAGCTGCAGGGAACAGCAGAGGCAGCCCCAGAGATAGCCCATGTGGGCTGTAGATGGCAAGATAGGAGGACGGGGCTGCTCAGGTCTTTGAAGCCCATCTCTGGCTACTGCCATGTGCCTCAGGAGCAGCAGGATCTAAAGTTTGTCTTGCCTGTTTCAGTTGCTTTGGTTGAACCTTGCCTTTCTAGTCTCCCAGGCTTCTGTTGTGGAATGGGGCTGTTTACTCTATGCCACTGTGTCTTGGAAGTGTGACACTTTTTAAGAAGTATATGAGTGTTTACAGCTAAATATTTTGCCTTGAGAGACTTTGAAATTTTGAGCAATCAGAGAACTGTTAAGATAATGTGGACTGGATACATTGGAGATGGGCTGAAGACATTTTGCATTGTGAGAGGCCATGAGCCTTCCGGGGACTAAGGGTAGAATGCTACAGTTTAAGGAGACGTGTTTGGGTGTCACACTGAGTAGGGTTGGACCTATGATAGTTCATCTTAATTGCTGACTTGATTGAATTACGGAGAGCCCAACAATTTCACTGTAGATTTTTGTTTACAGTTAAAGCAAAAACCTGCCGAAGACACAAGCACACCTTGATTGCAGTACTTAGCGAAATCAAGCTGGAACTGACCTGAGAGCTCCTCTCTGCTGGCTAGCTTTCATAATACTGAAATGTGCTATGCAGGCTATAAAAGGAGAAACACTATGGATTGTATTAGCTAGAGGCAAAGCCTACATGCTAGAATACCAACCTGTCAGGCATGATATATCCATTGGTATATAGGTATATAGATTATGAAGGTTATGGGGATAGCTGCGTTTGGATTGGACCTGAGGTCTGTTCTACAGGAGGGCATTCATGCCTGATAGAACAATGCTGCTCAAATCCTATGGCTCAGAAGCCATAGGCCCTCAGGTGAGGTGGGGAGCTACAGCTCTTGTGTTGGATGTGTTGTCAAGCTGCCTTTGAATTGTTTATGTCTATCCCCATAGATTAGCGTTGCTCTCCGCTTTAGCCAAGGAAGCTTCTCCGTAGTCGACATCAGTTAATGGGGGGAGTTGCAAGAGAATAAATGACTATTGAGTACCCAGCTGTAAGTAGCACACTGATATAAAACCCCTCAGAGCTCAGGGAGCATTGCGGAAGAGGGAGCAGAAAGAATGCAAGCACTGGAAGATGGAGGGGCTGTGAAATGCTGTCTTCTTGACATGGCATTGCACACGTGAGCTCACCTGCCGCGACACAAGACCTGCATGAGATCAAGCCAACCAGATCATCAACATTCCATCAGATAGCCTTAGGCTGAATTCAGTGGGTTACAAAAACCAGAGAGGACATGAAGGGGAGACACACGTGGGGACCTGCGAAGTGGGGAGGATTTAGAGGTACATAAGATCAAGATACCACTGTTTACCTGAATGAATTGTCCAAGAACAAATAAAGGATACATTACCAAAAAGAGAAAAAGACCCAGAGAGCTTGCTGTTAGCCATGCAAAGACAGAAAGGACCAAGCAAATCAAGAAGCAGGTTCTCATCAGACACCCCATCTGCCAGCGCTGTGATTCTGGGCTTCAGAACTGTCTGAGCGGCGAGTGGGAGCTAGTGTGCCGTTGAAACCTCCGGATCATGGAGTTCTTTGCCAGTAGCCCCAATGGGCTGGAGTAGCAGGTGTCTGGCACCACCACCTCCTCTTCTGACCTACTTTGTGATAGTGAGAATTCCCCTTTAGGGGACCTGTATTCTTGGCTGGAGACTCCCATATGACCTCCTTCTGCTCTAGCTTGACCTACACTGCCACTGAGAACCCTGCAGAGGGCCCAGGACATACCCAGCAACACTCGGGGTAACGTGAGAATTTCCTCTTGGAAGCTGTTAGGAGAATCACAGGGAGAAAGAGGGCAAGGTCGAACAAAACTGGGCTTGACCTGCTCAGAACCAGCTACCCAGCTGCTAAAGAGTGAGAACGTCTACTGTAGGATTCCTGCTAACTCTAGGCCTAGGTTATAGATGGCGAGGCAGAGATCAAAGACAGAAGACAGCTTACATAAGGCCATACAGTTGATCCATAAGACACAACCAGAACCTCCATAAATTAGGGTCATAATCTTTGGCCACACTTTCCAGGAAATATTTTCTACTGTAATCCTCCCCACTAAGATACCAGTCTTGGAGACTGACTGCTCTGCCCAGTAAAATGACCTTAACCTTGGGAGGGCCTTTGGAAAATGGTGAATGCAACCCTTTTCACTGTCCAAGTGGATACTGAGGCCAGGAGTGGAAGGAGGAAGAGAGCACAAGAACCCTCCCTTTCCCAGCCCCAGGAAGGATGTGGAGGATGCTACTGCTCCAGCCTCGCTGGAGAAAATGTGAGCGAACACAGAGCCAGAGGGCTGGTGGGATACAGGACAGACAGGAGCCTTACTGAGAAGGTTCAAAGTGCGCAGGATCCCAGTGCATCAGAGCAGAAAGGCACCATTAGAACAGACTCAACAGCAGGTTGGAAGATGATTTCTAATTGTACAGAACCATAGCAGGGGTGGGCAAGCGGGGGAGCACAGCTCCCGAAGTATCTCCAGCAATAACACTCTACTACTGTGGTCCTGACTCAAGGTCCCACCAAGAGCATAAGCTTGCCTGGGACACTTCTGAGGATGTCCTTCCTAGACTATACATGGCCTCCCCCTGCCCATGTGGCGACCTTCTGGGGGAACTTTGTTTCCAGTTTATTTTCTTTTGAAAAGCAACGCGCGTGCATGTGCATGTGTGTTTATTTGTGTGTGTGTGCACTTGTGCATACACAGGTGCACATGTGCTATGCTGTGCATGCAGAATACAGAAGTCAGACTCGTGGGAGTCGGTTTTCTCTTTCCACCATGTGGGTCCTAGGGATCAAAGTCAGGTTGTAGGGCTTGACGGCAAGCTCCTTTATCTGCTGAGCCATCTGGTCTGACCAGTCCAAGACTAGTGACTTTAGTTTTCTTCCCACCTCCCCCATGCCACAGCTCTACAGAAGTTTTCTGAGTCTGTGTATGGCTGGGGAATGGTAGACAGGGAGGGACAAGGGCAAGGTCGCTGGGAGAGCCATGGCCAAGGGCCCTGACTGCTAGCGCCACTTGCATGGAGACACTGAGATGGCTCTGCCCCCAGGAACCGTGGCATGGAGTCCTCCCCTGCGCAGGCCTGAGTTGCATGGAGAATAGCCCACTGTCCTAGGTCACTTGATGCTCTAGGAGATGACAGGCTTGTCTACGTGGTACCTGGCTCTGCCTCTTCTGGTTCACAGTTGGAGAGTAGTAAGTAGGGCCTGTTGGCATTAGCAGCTTGCCCTGGCAGTGAGCAACCTGCAGCCCATAGGTTCACAGCCCCATCTTGATTTGTTTGTGGTGCTGAGACTGGACTCTAGGGCCTTGAGCAAGCTGGGCAAGTCCTCTAGCCCCGAGCCATACCCCAGCCCTTCCATCTTGCCCTAGCCATTTTCATCAGCCCTTCCTAAAGTGCAGGGCCCTTCTCTCCATAACGAGAGGCAGGGAGAATTGTGGCTGGACTGACTGGGTACACACTGCATGCCAGGCAGTGGGCTAGGCACTTTTCCTTTGTGCTTTTATTATTCCCAGTTCCACAAGGAAAGTAGGGTTGGCCCTTTTACAGATGAGTAAACATCGTAGCCAAGAAAGGGCGGTCGCCTGTGGCCAGGTCTCTGGAGCCCACAACTGTCCCAAGCCCTGCATCTCACTATCTTTCCTAAGTTCTCAGACCTAGCAGGCTATATGCAGTAAAGGGGACTAGGAGGGGCCGGCTGGAGGATCCCACAAGCGGCCCCTATGCTAGGCCCCAGAAACTCCATGCCTGGCCACCTGCCAGGGGGTGTGGCTCTGGAGAGACTCCTTGGATAGTGAAATTCATTAGCCTCTGTGAAGTCCCAAACCGATTAGTGATTTATACTCAGCTCACGCGGCAGGTGGTTTAGGGTTATTATCTGACTTAACCCAAAGGCGGCCCTGGCCTGGCCCTCCCTCCTTTCCCTTTTCCTCTTTCTGTCTTCTGTCCTCAGCCCTGCTCAGCCAGCCTGCTTCTAGACTTTTCCTCTAATCCCCACAGCCTGGGCCATTTCTCAGGAGGGAATTGGCAAGTCTGGCAGTGGTGGCAAATGGAGGTGGCAGGCCACTGTGATTACCCCCTGATCGACAGGCTCACTGTAAAATGCAAGCTTTGTTTCGTTTCAGGAACCAAAGAGGACTTCATTTCCACATTGGGGTAGGGTAAAAGGAAAAGAACATGAGGTATCACAGCAGGAAGGATGGAGGGCTGATATAAAGAGGAACTTCCAGGATGAGCAAGCTTGGGTTCCTGGGCTGGGATAAACACACCACTCAGCTGTGGGAACAGGGTTGGGTTGAAATGACACAGGTTGGGCCTGTGGCCAGTGGGAACTTCCACAAAGAAGATGTCGCTTAGAACTATTAGTGAACCCTCAGGACTCTTAAAGGAGAGGGGGAGGTAGTAACGCAGAATTCCCTTTCAAGCGATCTGGAGCGTTCCCAAGAGAAGTCCATTTCTCTGCCTGTGGAGGGAGGGGTTGACTCTGCCTGACTCAGTTAGGTTCCACCTCTGGGTGGCTTCTGGACAGAGGCCACGGCAGCCATGATCTTCAACCATAAGTCAGCTGTGCCTCCCTCCCCCTGCTAATGTCCTTGACTTCCATTAGCAGGAAATTGGCTGGGTTGCTACCGCCCTTAATCCTGGGAGCCCGATTAACCACATGCTAAGTTCTGGGTGTAGGGATATTGGTGGAAATGTCACCCGTCCTGTCCCTACCCAATGCTTACGCTATTGTACTTCCCAATTCCGTGTGGGGCTTTCAGTACTTCAGAAACCAGGAGATTCCAGGAGACTCCAGTGTCCCCATGGCTTCCTGCCTCTGATGCGAGTTCCAGTTTCAGGAAGTCCTTCATGGTATCTGACTTTGAATCTTCTGACTGTAACGAGATTATTTTCCCCTCTGTCCCCAAATGGGGAGGAAGAAGGTTTTTCAATGTATGATCTCATCAAGAGTGGAGTTCATATGCCTGCATAGCACAGGTTAGACTAGGCAGTGAGAAGGGGCTCAGAAACTTTTGGAGTGGGAACCCGGGCAACTGACGTGAATGTTCCTAGGGTCGTCAGCCAGGGCCATGGAAGGAGGCAGCCAAGGTATAAAGCGTAGTGTAAAGTAGCCTGTGACCATGAGGAGGCCTTATCATGGAGCCCTGCTCACTTGATTCCTGGTCTGACATCCTGATACAGTCTCTCCTGCTACCAGCCATGAGCTGTATGTTCATCCCAAAGTTAGGCCCTGCTGGGACTGGGGGAGGGGTTACTGATAGGAATGTGGCAGGCATGGTCAGAGCCTACCCTTCAGAGAGGTTCCAGGCCTAGCAGCCCTTTCCAGGCCTTGGCGCCTCCCGACTTGGGCTAGAGCTGAGGGATGAGGTACTTCCAAGGCCGTTGAATTGGGTAATTAAAATCTCTCTTCTACCCCTGGTGGATGACCTCGGAGGTCTGTTCCAGCCTTATGAGTCTATGATTCCAGCTGGGGGTATCCAATTAACCCTTGTCATGCTTGGCTGGTCTTCATGGGCTGTGGAGTGGGAAGGAGTGGGGGGAGGGGGACTGGGAGGGCTCAGGGAAGGCCCATTCTCAGCATACACCAGGATAACCTGCTTCCCCCCCCCCCACTCCTCCACCTCCATACCAGGCCAGGGAATTGCAGGGCAGAATAAGGAGACAGTTATAGGGTGATGTGCCTTTGGGGCCCTGCCTCTGTTAGTCCATGGAAAAGTGAAAGAAAAAGGCCATAGCTAGATGTGATAGTGTAGAATCTACCAGTACCATGGGCCAGGCCCAGGAAGGCCTTCGGAGTCTTTCTCTTGCCCCTTATTCTCTCTCTCTGTCTCTGTGTGCATGTCTCTCTCTGTCTCTGCCTCTTCCTCCCTCCTATCTCTCTATCTCTCCCCCCCCCGTGTGTGTGTGTGTGTGTGTGTGTGTGTGTGTGTGTGTGTGTCTGAGCATTTGCTGGAGTGACAGCAGATCACTGGCTGGGAAAGGCATCATAAGTCTGGTGGCATCTTGAACTATGTGTTCTCAGGGACCCAAATGCCAGGGCAAAGGCAGCCTCCTCCTGGTGTCTCTGGGGGGGGGCATGACATTTGGGTGAGGTTTGGACTGCAGTCAGAATGGTGGTGGAGCTTCACATGTGGCCATTGTCAGAGCCCACGTGGGCCTTAGAGACTGTCATAAACAGTCACCTTATGGGCCACTTAAAACCTTCAAAGTGTTTTCTTTGGCTCACACAGTGCCTGCATGATGAAGAAATTAGCTCTCATCATTTCAAATTCAGGAGATTTTTACATAAACATCCAGATTTATAACTTCTAAAAAACTCTGAAGATCTAGTAATCCATGCTCTCATTACCAGGCAACAGACAGCTGGAGCTGAGTGGCAGCTGTCCCCCGGGTGGGGGGAGCACATACTCTTGGCTTCTTGTGGTCCCACCTTCCTGAGTTTGCTCTTCCTGGGACAACTGGAGAAATGCAGGCAAGGGAGAAAGGAGGGTCCTTCCCCAAGGTCAGCCACCCCCAGGGTGAGGGCATTGCTAGGCCTGGAGCTAGGTGTTCTGTGGGCATCGGCCCTTTATTCTGGCTCCCAAGCTCTGCCTCAGGCACAAGCCCTTATGCCACCACTGTCCCTCTGCTCTGCGGGCTTCGTCTGGCGTCACCGGTCGCGGCCCCTGCCTAGCAGCGCCGAGGGCTCTGCAGCCTCGGGCACCCGCACCCTCCACCAGCACTGCTTCAGGGCCCAGCAGCTGCCGCGGCTTTCTGTGGGGGCCAGCGCTCCCTGCTGCTGCCCCGCCACGGCCCGGCCTCCGGGGTCGCCTGGCCGTCGGTGTTTTGCGGCGGCGAGCCTCGGCCTTGGGCTGCTCAGCAGCAAGAAGCTGGCGGGCGGCAGGGTAAACACGGCCCACAGCGGGGCGCGCGGAATTCTGCTGACAGCGCTCTCCTCAGGCCTGGGAGGGGCAGCGCGAGCCCGCGGTGGAGGCCCCAAGGCCAGGGCAGCGCCCTCCCCCCCCCTCCCGTGCCTGAGACCCCCAGCCGACTGTGGCGCCTCCCCAGCCGCGAAAGACTCAGGGCAGGGCTGCTGGCGGCCGAGCTCTCCGCACCCCCTGCCCCAATCTACACACTCCCCATGCGTAGCCCCTCTTCAAGCCAGCAGTCAGAGTCCGCTGCTATAAGTCCAGGCCTGTGTCTCTCCTGTCTCTCTGCCTAAAACAGGAGGGCAAAGGCTGGGAGGGAGGGAAACAGCTCAGGAACTGGAAGCCAAGTACTCCATGGCCAGAAACCCTCTGCTCCCAGACAATACCATCTCTTACATGCCGGCTACAATCCTCTGCCACCTTGCTTGAGCCTTTGTCCAGTTGTGAAGCAGAAGGTTTTTAGGTGAAACCAAATCTCAAAGTTTGGATTCATAGGGTGTGGTGGGCCAGGTAGATACAGGGTTGCACGACATGATGTCCCTAGACAGAGGAAGAAGGCATATGCTTCTAAATGTATGATGTGGGCAGCCAGGTCAGAAAAGGCATGTTGGATCCATTAGCGGAAGGGCTGGACTGGAGAAGGCCTGAAATGGCAGGAGAAGCTGTGGGCTCAGATGTGGTGAAGGACACACAAAAACGTTGTTCCCACAGATCTGCCCCAGACTGTTCTATAGGAAGCCTCCTGGCCTCAAGTCACTTAGAAGAGTCTGGGGCAGATCTGTGGGAATAGCCTTTTTGAATTAGGACAACAGTGAACAGTCAAGTAGAGATTCAAGGGAATCTTCAGAGATGATCCCTAGGAACAAATGTTCAGTAAATGCCTCTCAGGGTTACCACCTCACCCCAGGTAAGCCAGGAATTTCGGTTACTCAATCTACCCTCATTCCATTGCTCCCCGGAAGCATATGCTCATTGGTTCATTCAACCTTGCAAATGTTTGTTCTACTGTATTAGCCCAGTTTTGTAGGGGAGCAAATATAAACCAAGAACATGTTAGAGACGTTGCTTTGATGTCAAGCATAGAGTGACAGTTTGAACCCAAGGTCTGTTGCTTCATTATGTTGGGTTTTCATCCCAGTCTCAGAGAAACTGGGTGTTATTTGAACTTACTGCTTGAGTTTCACTGGCCTGCAGCTGGTAGTAGGGTGGCCTAAGGGAAGGGGAATCTTGGTCCCCTTCAGCTCAAGGCTATCAGGACTTCACTCAGGACTGCCACCTGTTGAAGTTTTTGACCCCGCCCCCCAGCTGAGGGCAAGACCAGCTGCTGGGGGGGGTGAGGGTAGGAGGCGGAAGCTGAGGGAGGGGCTGAAAGGGGGTGTCTCCAGGGTTTCACTGGGTTCCTGGGCTCCAGATGGTAGGTCTGGGGAGGGCTGGCCCAACATCTGAGAACTAGCTGGGGGCTGGGCCCCAGGAGCCCCACACTGCTGGGCAGCGCCTCCGGTGTGCTGGGGTGTGAGGAAGCTGCTGCAGAGCAAACAAACAGAGTCTGTGAGGACAGGAAGCAATTAAGGACCACCCGGCCCAGGCTGCTGAGGAGCTGGGGAGGCAGGCAGAGGCCAAGCCAGGCCAGTCACAGCGGCCAGCTAGGTGTGGACTGGGGCAAGGCCAGCGAAGGCCATGGGAGGCTGACAAAGAGGCTATAAGCTGGGGAGAGTCTGGGAGAAATCTCTTCCACCTAGAAGCAGTTCCAAAGAAGGAACAACTTTGTTGGGGAAGGGGTGGGGTGGGGGAGCAGTGGCCTGTCAGAAGGCCTCAGTCATAGGCCTAACTGCTGTGCTCATAAACTTCGCTTAGAGGTACCCCTTCTGTTCGGTGAGTCTCAATTTGTTCATCTACATAATGAGGTGGTTTGAAGACACATGACATTCTTCAAGAGGCCTTCTAGGCATGACTGTCTAAGGTTTAGGGTTTCTGAGCACTAACGGTGTTTTCGCTAAGTTATCCTGGGCGTCAGCTGTATGTCGGAGGTTAGGAAGTGGACTTTGGAAGTTTAAGACCTGAGTCCTCTCCTTGAGGACCACTGTTCTCTTGTAACAATCCTTTGGCTCGATTCCTTCCATAGGCTGCAAAGTTCACTGAGGTGGAATTTCTGTGTGTGCCCTGTGAGGCCAGCATGACTGCCACCCCCAGTTTGCGGATGGGAAAACTAAGACCGGAGGGTTAAGTGACCTGTTCCACTTGACTTCCATAGCCAGTAGAGCGGCAGAGTGGCGCCTGGAGCAGACCCGCCCTCAAGGCCCCCTTGGAACCACAACTCTACTTTGCTTCTCTACTGCAGATGAGGTACCAAGATGTTCCTGCCTTCTGTACAGTAAACCTTGGAGATTGTCCCCATTGCCCAAAGAAGGAACGTTCCCACACAGGATGTGCTTTGGGGTGCAGCCATCCTCCCCTCTACTCTGCAGGCCTGGCTCCAGTGGAAAAAGAGCAACACTCCAGCAGATCCTGGAGATGCCCCATCTTGTTAGTTCTCAGGAGGCAGGCATGCAGGCAGGCGCCCTTGGCCCTTGCCATTGCTTCAGTCCCCAAAGGTCGAGTGAATGCCTATTCTACTGCAGACACAGTGCTATATTTCCCAGCCTCACCCCATTACTTCATAGTTACTTGGAGAGATCACCTTCATTCTGCCAGTAGGGCAACCCCCTAGTATTCTGATCCCTTGTCTTTCAAGACACCAGCATGGGGCAGTAGGGACCCTGAGGGCCTGTGATCAAGTTGTTCCCTTCAATGGACTCTATCCAGGAATAGCCTGGCTCCAACTAGCCCTTCCTTTGGATTCTGGAAACACCAGGGCCTGGATCAAGCCTTTCCTAGCACCCTCCTCTTTTTCTTCCAGTTCTGGCACCAACCTGACTTGCCTGGAGCTGGACCCAGGCCTGAATGATCCCTTTAGATCCCTGGTCTCACATGCTCTAGTACGAACTGGGGCCATGGCTCCTAGGTACTGTTGCAAGCCCTTTGCCCAGATTGCCTTGTTTACCGTGCACTCCGGCGCAGCCAGGTGGATCCTATCATTATGGTCTCAATTCCCATTCTCCAGATAAGGAAACAGAGAAGTAGCAGCTTGGCCTGGGGTGGCTGCTTGCCCCAGTCCACACAGCTGGCGTGTGCAGAAACAGGAGCAAAGCCCAAGTACCTAGCCAAGGTGTTTGTCGTTTCTGCTGACAGATGAAGGTCATGATGATGTGTCATCCCTAAGGAATGTGGCCTTGACACTCGTGCAGGAGAAAGTCACTGGGGCAGTTAGCCTAGGAGGACTGAAATCAATTCGTCCAGGACAAAAAAATCCATCCAGTAGGAAGCTGGTAGAAGGAGGGACCTCAGAGGGACAGAGAATAAGGGTCTCTGGTGGGAAGGCTGCAACAGCCTGACTGAATTGCTGCACAAAAGCAGGAGGAGATGGGGCATTCTGATGTGCCTGCAGGATCACATGTTCCTCCTGGTGTTGTTTCACATGGTGGGGGGGGGGCATATGCCTTGGAAAGAATGCCCTGCCCATCTGGCACCAAGCACCTCCTGAGGCTGACTGGCTTGGATTGGAGCCCCCCCCCCCATTCAACACTTTGGAACTTCTAACGAGGGGCACGGGAAATGTGCAGGCCTATTTAAGTGTGGATGGGAGAAGGCTTGGCAGCACAGGTTCCCAGTGGCTATGCTGGAAAGGAAGAGGGCTCAAGGAGACATGTAGGGATTCTGTGGGGTTCCCTTCAAGGAACATCCTTAGTTTGAAGTAAGAGAAGTAATTTGAAAAGCACCAAAGCCCTCACATTGGTGGGGGGGGCGGGGGGTGAATCTCAGTTGAGACCCCGAGGCCCCTTTGCCCTTGTGCCCCTGTGAACAAGACTGAGGAGACCTGCTCCTGACTGACTGTTCCCAGGCTCATAGCCTTAGCTGGCCAATCCCTGGGCAGGAGGTGGCCAAACTCAGCTGCCCCAGGCTCCTCAATGCTGCCCTTATCCCATCAGCCCCCTGGGGCCAGGCTGAGCCCATACAAAAGAGAGCGTTCCTTGTGGGTCTTTGCGGGGGCCCTGGGAATCGGTGACAAGTTGAATGGGATAATAAGTTAATTAAAGCTGTCTCATATGTGAGGGATCCCAGGGCAGAGGGAAAAGGCCTAGCCAGGCAGCCACATGGACACCTCGACTTCTGAGCCACGGACTCCCCGAAGAAACCTAGACAAGTGCCTCTCTTTCATGGACCTCAGTTTCCCCATGTATAGAAGGAAGCTACTAGCAGAAATAGTCTCTCAAGGCCGTGCCAGCACTAACGTTCCAGGAGTCTCTAATTAAAACTGTCCCCTGTGTATTAATCTTCTTGTCAAGTTTTAATTAATGGCGGATGGAGCCAGAGCAGACACCAGCTGCCACTCCCCTGCTGGGAGGCAGGGGACACCCACAGGATGCTTGACCTGATAATCACCGCTAAGTGGCCTCTTGCCCCACATGGCCTCTCTCCACCCAGGCCTCCTCCGTGGCTCTTCCACTAGACTCTACTATCTCAAGTTTAGGGACCACTTGGGACTTTATCATGGTGGCAGAGGGGTGTGCAGCCCTCAGCTCAGCTCTGTGATCATTGTTTATAGCTTTACCTGTCTGGGCCCCTCCCTTCAGTCAAATGGGAATGGCTTTGGTCACAAGTAAGAGGAAAATCTATTTAAAATAGTTGAAATGGTAAGTATAGGTTATCTAGCTCACACAAAGAGGCCCTGAAAAAGGATGCTGCAGTAGTCGGTTCTCTTCGCGTCAAACACTGAATGGGAATCCCCCCATGGTTTTGCTCCACCGTCTCTTGACATCTGCCTGCAGGACTGTACCTTCAGGGTGCTAAAGTGTCTGCAGCAGCTCCAAGCATGATACTTTAATTAAATAAAACCCTAAGACTGGAAATAGTACCGGCTTTGATTGTGTTACTCTTTTCAAACAAACCCGCCCTCCGAAGACCTCAGCGGCATTCTGTCCAAGCCTCTTACTGTACAGAATGCTATCCCATGCCACGCTGAACCCAACCACATGGAGAAGTTGCAATTACAACTGACTTAGACCAGAGCTCTCAACCTTGCTCAAGCAGACAAGCAAACAGACAAACACAACACCAGCGTACTCGTTGCGCCCCGCAGACCAATTTGAGGATGTCTGGAGGAGGGATCCAGTAACTAGTGTTTTGAGAAAGCATTCCAAAGAAGTGAAAAGTACAGCCAGGGCTATTAACCATTGGAGCTGAGGCAGAGCAAGGTACAGCCCCTATGGCCTAAACCCACCCCCACCCCACTCACTGCTCAGAAGTGGGTGAGCGAAATTGAAGGTCTGATGGAAAAGAGGAAGCAGCGATTCACAGTTGTTAGCCGCCCAGGATCCATGCTCACTCCCAGGGTCCTCACTCCCAGCAGCAGAAGGGCCGAAGAAGCCACACACCAGCAGTATCAGATACTGCCCACGGAAGAGACCGTGCTTTTAGCCTGCAGAACCCTGGCTGCTCTCCTTTGAAACCCAGCCATGAGGCCATCCTCCAGAGATGCTTCTCAAGAATGATTCCCAGACCTGGGGGTGTATCTCACAGCTAGAACACTTGCCTAATGTTCCAGCACCATGCACATAAAAAGAACAGTAGATGCTAATTCCTGGGTCTCTCTAATGGTTAAGGACCCACATCTTTTAGAAGTGTGCCCAAACTCATACAAGCTCAGAGACACAGACACATGCTTCTGTTAATTCCTGGGACTTCTGAAGTTTACCCATAGTAACACTTTGGACTGCCTGTTCACATTTGCCTCTCATGGGCTTGGAAGTCCATGTTAAGGCCCCGTTCCTGAGCTAATTGCCTGCCTCCCAGTGAGCATGCGTTGCACTCTTGTTAATGCACTGGGGGAAGTAGCTGGAAAGTCACTGAGAATTTCTCGGTGTTGGCTCTGCAAACAATGGCAGCAATACCTACCTCATCTGTACTGACAGATGGCCGAGGAGAGAGCGAGCAAAAAGGGGAAAAGGGAACGTGGATTGTTGACAGGAGCAGGACCGCGTCACGGATCCGCCCAACGTCTTAGACCCATGCGAGTGGCTAAGCCTTCTTCACATGAGGCACAGAGAGACTACAAAACTGTCCTCAGGTTTGAGTGGGGATGCTGACAATGTGTGAGGAAAAGATCCACCATCGCTCTCTCCACCCACTGCAGTGTTTATCTGCTGAAGACTGCTTCCCTACCGGGACTGCTCCTCCTTGTTCAACTGGGTGCAGTAAAACATTCAGCGTCTCTACCCCAGAGCCCAGGCCATTCTGTCACGGCTTTTCTGTATGAATATCTGTGTGGCTGTCCCCTTGGTTCCCTCACTACCCTAGTTAGTTAATCCCCGGAGCCATGCAGCATGACCAAGAGGGTTAATGCCCAAGTGTCTGTTCTTGAGTGACTGGAGGCCAGCGGTGTAGTCCTGACACAGGATCTCATTGGACCAGCCCTTTCTGCTCTCCATACGCTAAAACCTTCATTTGATAATGCATGCCCATGCATATCAAATGCATGGATAGAACCTGCCATCTTTGCTGTTTTCTTCAGCGGAAACAAAACAGGCAGATGCACTTTGACTCATTCACTGCTTTACCGAATCGTCTTGTTTTTCCTATGTGTTTGTCAAGAGATGGGAAGGCTGGACTAGGGCTTAGAAGGCAGGATGGTGGGTGCCCAGGATGGGGTCCTAGTGAGTGCTAGTGAAGGGCAAGGTTTCCGAGGACTTCTGTTCAGGCTCAGAATTTGCCTGGGGTCTTGGTATGCTCAGCTCTACATGTTGGGGTTCCAGTGCCCATGATGATATCCTGAACAACCCACCAGATATCTCCTATGTGCCAGGCTGCATAGGCCCCTGAGGTGTATTGATCAACCCCATCCAGCCCAGCATCTCCCATTCTCACTTTCTCCGCTTCACATCTGGCTCCAGGTCAAGTGCAGTTCTCCTTTCAGTCAGCAGACCTGAGAGCATCCATCTGTGGAGCTGGAGTGAGAAGAGGGAACCAGACCCAGAGCCAGAGTCGGACACAACCCCAGGAGAGGCTCATCCATCAGCTGAGCCTGGGCTGGGGCTGAGAAAGAGCACGGGTGTCAGACCACCCAGAATACACTGGACAGGCTGCTTCTGGACCTGCTGCTGCCTAATGTTTGTTCTGGCTGAGCCTGTTCGAGAAGTAGAGCATCCAGGGCTGGTAGTATGGAATCCTGGGTCCCACCCTTGGGGTACCACCAGTGCTTTGTGGGACGTTGAGCTTGCTTCTGCCTCTCTCTGGACCTTGGTCTTCTTGCAAAGAGCATGAAGAGCTTGGATCTGAATGACAGAAGACTAGGGATCTCTGGATGAAATGCCCTTAATCATCACATGATTCCACCTTCAACCTAGGGCACGAGTCTTCACCGCTTCCTGTTTGCCCCGTGTCAGGTCATTACATAAACTCTGCCTGCACAACTCCAGTGATGGGCAGCTCCCTGCCCGTGATGGGAAGCTCCCTGCCCCGTCCTTATCCTGACATCTCTGTGTAGCTGTCTATAAGAAGTTTCTTCTCAGAAAGTTTCCCCGTAGCTTCCATTAATGGGGTGTACTTAGCTCTCTCTTCTGAGGCTACAATTTGCCATCTGCTCCACCACGGCACTTTGGAGGTCTGGATCCAGAATTCACCCAGGTCTGAATCCTGACTTTCCTCTTCTCCAGACCCAACAGCCCCCAGCATTCACAGAACCTACTCTGTAATCCCTTAGGTGTGGGGCCTGTGTGCAGACTGCCTCCCAGGAGGGGTCTTGGCAAAACTGCAGAGGGCCAGAACACCCTTGGTCTTTTCAGACACAATAGTTCCTGCACCAAAACTTGAAGTCTCGACACCAATGGGGTCTTCTCTAACCTGTGAGCTGGGTGGGGATGCTGATTCATTCCTGTTTGTAACCCCAATAGCCATCCCAGGGCCTTGTGCAGAGTTCGCTTCAGAATGTACTTGCGAACTAAGGCAGCCAGGAGGCAGGGGCTGAGGTGGGGGTGAACTCGTGCGCACATGTGCCATGTGCTTGCAGTTCTGAGGGTGGTGTGCAATAGAATAGTTGTCTGGACCATAGAAGGGCCCAGATCATCATTATGCAGCCAGACACCCCCTTCCATAATTTTGCCCATGCCTGGGACATTTGGCACACACTGGGCATCTGGTGGTACTGGTATTCATCAGTGCCCAAGGCCCAGAGAAGTTGGTACTTATAAATGCAGCCTCCCAGGGCTCCTGGGATCCCTCTGCATCCTCTCCAGCCCTGTATGAACTTGCCAGTCTTGTTTACATCCCCTGCTGTTGCCAGAGGCAGGAGGGGGCGGCTGTGTCCCATCTGTTGGCAAGGGTGACCTGGGGATCCATCTGAAGCTCTAGGAAGTGACTGTGTCCCGTCAGTCGGCAGGGGTGTTTCTGGCTGGCTGAACGGATGGAGGGCGGCTGCTGAGTTCTGTCACTTGATGAGGGTATTCCCAGCTGTCTGCCTGAGGATTCGAGGCAGCTGCCCTGGCAGGCAGCTGGGGTGTGCTGGCCATGCCCAATCTGACGTGGTTCGTCCTCTTGCCACTCAGCTGTCACCAGTCCTGATCACCAAAGGGAAGTCAGCTTTGCCAGAGCTCAAGGTCATGGGAAGGACACTTCAATTATTCCAATGTCATCTGTCTGGGTCCCAGTGGAGAGGACAGCCATTGGCTTTAGGACTGGCAGGAGGGCATGTGTGCCAGGGTATGAGAGGGCAGATGAAAGGAAGGAGAGGGAAGACCCTACAGGCAATCTGCTGGCCACGTTGAGCAGAGGGAGGTAACAGAGGCACCCGGATACAAAGGCACAGATGGACGCTTTCACTGTTCAATGGCCATGTGGTGTGGGAGGCAGGCAGACTTGGATTACCTGGGTTATGGTCTGATGTTGCAGCTTCCTGACTGCTGGACCCTTCTCACCTGTGGAATGGGGATGTTGGGAAGAGCCCCAGGTCAGGTGACTGGTGTATACCCCTTCTCAAATTCCCTTCCTTCTGGGCTCCTTAAACAAAGTCAATGGAGGCTAGCAAGAGCCCAAAGGAAATCGTCATTCAGAGGTCAATACCAGGCTTGTTCAGGGCTCTGTCCTCTTCTCCGGGAAGTCTGGCTGTCAAAGAAGGAAGGAAAGGACCAGTGTCTTTAGGAGTGGCTCTTTGGCCAGTTTAGAAAGCTACCTGTGGATTCCAGGCATTCTCTACCGGTGGGATCCAGCTAGAAACCGAGCTCGGAACTGAAAACATACTAACTACAGTACCCAAGACGATCTTCCTTCTTTCCAAAGAACTGAGGTGGAATGCTGGCAAAAATAAGGAAAGCGAGGCTGTGGTCAGTGGCTTCTCCCAGGTGCAGAGCTGTAGAATGTCACAGGATTCAGATCTACCTGACTGTATCGAGTGCCTCCTTAATCTTTCATTTCATCACCCGTTTTCCGATCCCACCCCAACATCCTCAGCCAGAACCGAGACAAGCTGACTCCTCAGGATTTCCAAAACAGCCCCTGTGTTTTTCCTGCCTCTGTGTTTTCCTCCCCCAGCTCCCTCAGGCTGGAATGTCTACCCCACCCTGCCCTGCCTTCCAGCCTTGCTCACCTCCTGGCTTGTGGAAATCCTCCTTAGTCTTGGGCCTTGAAGTGACACTCTTCTGATTCCTGGAAGTGGGGGCACTTCCTGTCCTCCCAGAGAGCTTTGCTACAGTCTTGCCCTGTGTTACCAGATGCTGTGCCCACAAGACACAGCTTGGAGAGAGAACGCAGAACCAGAGAGGATGGGCTCAAGCTCTTACTGGCTTCCCCCTACCCTCTGCCCCTTGCCTCAGTTGCTTTCCCAAGGAGGTCTCAGGGATAAGGCCTCCATTCTTCCTTCTCCCTCTTTTCTTTCCCCTTTCCCTCTTCTTCTTTGTTGCCATAGTGGCATTTATCTATGACTGTGACCTTGAGGACAGGCTTTCTTTTGTCTTCAGGGTCAAACATCTTTATTTCCAGTTGCCAGCTTTATCATTAGCCAATTACGGTCATCTTTCTTTAAAACAGTAAATATATGCACTAAGGAAACACTAAAGAGGGAAGGTACACTCATTCTTAATTATTAAAAGAGAGAATTTGATTTCACATTTGAAATCTTTTCAATATGGTGCCAGCAACATTAAAGAGACTCTGGCTTGTTCCATCAGTATGGGCCCACTTATCTGCAACTGAGTGGCTAGGTCCCTGGACTTCTTTTGATGTCTCAATAGATGACATTGCCACAAGCCCACAGAAGTCTGGAGTCATCTTCTTCCTCACCTCACCTTCTGCCTCAACCACATTCACGGCAGCCCCTCTTCCCAGGCCAGCCCCGTTGCTATGGCATGGCCCACCCTCGTCAGCCATTACTGTGGGTGCCCTCATCTCTTTCTCCCTGCTCCAGCCATTTCCCTGACACTAGTACATTTTCCATAAGGTAGGGAAAAGGATTGTCTCCAGAGCCAAAGTGGGTCGTGTACAACCGTCGTGCTTACTGTCCCCAGTAGGAGTTTCCCCGGGATTGAGACTAAACCCACAGTCCCATAAAGAGCCCACCTTACTCTCCTTCCTACCGGTTTATCTCCACTGTCGGACAGAATGTGCCAGGCTGCCTTCCGCTCATGAAGCTAACCTAGGCTTTTGCTTCTGCCTGGTACACTTTTGCCCATGGTTGTCACCCTTGTGGTATAAGGAGAACTAGCTTTTCAGGGCATCTAGTGCCCACTGCCCCCAGAAGCTGTGTCACTAGTTCCCAGGGCTCTAATGTAGGGATGCTGCTGAGCCGGTGAGTCATGCTTTAAAGCATGGCCCCTGCACCAGGACACGAGAAACATCCCTAGGTGGTTGTGAAGCCCACCAACACGTAGACTCCATCTGGGGCCAATTAGAACAGAGCCTGTAGACCCGGGGCCTGGGAATTAGCACATGTATAATCTCACCGAGTAATTAGCTTGAGAAGCCAGGGTTACAAACCTTCTATTTGGGGAAGTCTGTCAGGACAGACCCTGCAGATAGTCAAACTACCCAGGATCACTGGTCAGCTAGCTGACCTTCATCAGGCTCCAGGGACTGCCAGTCCTCAGGCAAGCCTGGGAACTGTCCATGTGGGGCATCTCTGTTCCCCGGAAGACTAACAGAGTTCTCTGCACCCCGTCCCCCTGCTCATCTCTGAAGGGGATAAGGCCTGATGCAGGGGAGGGGAGAGGACTGGGAAACAGCTGGGATTCAAATCACCTCCAACCACAAAAATCCATATCGAGCTATCTCTGTTGTTCCTCTCCACTTGGCGGTGCGCTGTAGAGAAGCACTCGGCTTCCTGAAGGGAGCCCAGAGGCCCCAAGGTGATTCAGGCAAGGTGATTCAGGCATAGGGCTCAACATGTGGCCGGGAGGAGGAGACATAGCCTGAGCTAGCCCTGGCTCGGCTCAGGGAACTCGTTGTACTTATCAAATCTCATCTGGCTCTGAGCCTGCACAAGCTTTCTAAGTAAAAAGTTTTGGGGAGGGGACAGGAGGTGGATTCTGTACCGTGGGACAAACTTTACCTCTCCCTCTGGAATGGTGACTCCTCAGGCACAAATCCAGGCTGCCCCCCTTCATCCTGCAAAGCTGGAGCTGGGTGTCCATCCAGAGTGTGGGCCAGGAGAGCCCCTGACAGCTCTCCTGATCAGTCAGGCAAGCTAAACTTACAAACTGGGCGTTCCATTCAAAGATGTGTGACTGCGGTGACAGGGCACACCTGTGCTCCCAGCTACTCTCCAGATGTGACAGAGGCAAAAGGATCCTGAGTTTAAGGCCAGCTTGTGCTACATAAGATTTACCTCAAAAAAATCAGCAAGGGATTGAGGCTGTGTTCATGAGTAGAGCATTTACCTAGCATGCACAAATCCCTAGGTTTAATTCCCAGCACACACACACACAAACACACACACACACACACACACACACACACACACACACACACACACACACACACACACACACACAGAATGTTCAGACTTCTGAAGGCCAGGAGACTTGAGAAAGCAGGGCCAGACTTTCATAGACTCTTTGGCCAGCAAGAGTTTGCAAGTCCCAGGGTTGCTGGGATTGAATATTGAGATCACAGTTCAGCTAGCATCTGCCCAGAAGCCTGCAAGGAAGTGTGTAGGCTAAGGCAGACATGGGCTTCCAAACAGATTCCAGGTCTCTAAACTGGCTACTGCCCGAACGACTGAGCAGCAGAGGCACACACATAGCAAGGTTTCGAGTTGATTTCCAGCATGTGTCTCTATGCCCGGCGGAGGCTACCTACGGCAACTGACAAGTGTCAGAAGTACTGGAAGGAAGCTGTCTTGCCTTGGTGAGTGGAAAGCAATGGTGCTGGGAAACAGTGTATAGAATCAGATCTTGAAGCATTGGGAAGAAACTTCAGAAGGCTCAATGGCATAATCCAAGGCTGGACCAGGAGGCAAGGCCACACCCAGAAGTATGTTCTGTCTAATAAGGTTCCTGGGGCCTCCTGGGCAAAACACCCAGGAGAGCAGACCAGGGATGGAACTGAGGTTGGAGAGGGCCAAGACTAAAGAGATAAGTGACTTTATTCTGAAGGTCATGGGAGTTATAGACAGGTTGGTGTTCTTCAATTTACAATTTACAACTGTAATTGGAAAAGGCATTTCGTGCCCCTAACCTACAAACATCGCCCTTTAGCAACCCAGCTCACTGTCCATACCAGTTGTCTGCCTTCGTGATAGTGTGGCTGACTGAGTGCTGTTACTGCCTGCTTTACAAGTGAGTATTGTGCCGCCTATAACTATCCCAGGAAAAGAACACAATTCAAAGCCGGGTGGTGGTGGCGCACGCCTTTAATCCCAGCACTCGGGAGGCAGAGGCAGGCGGATCTCCATGAGTTCGAGACCAGCCTGGTCTACAAGAGTTAGTTCCAGGCCAGACTCCAAAGCTACAGAGAAACCCTGTCTCGAAAAAAAAAGGAGAAAGATCCCAAGTAGCATGTCCACTGAATACGAGTTTATTTAACAATATTGTAAAGTCAAATATCACAAACAGAATGTCTGTATTTGAAGCAGGGTGGATGAGCTGATTAGATTGAACCAGTCTGTTCCTACACAACATTTTACATATGTCTACATATTTCTCTGCCTTCTCTCTCTCCTCGTGCTTGTCTGGAGCATGGCTGCCTCTAACACTAGACGATGAGGGACAGCTGAAGGTTAGTGCAGTGCCTTCATTCATGAGTCATGGTGGAGCTAGGCAGTTTGCACATGAGAATGAGACAGATGGGCCATCTTTCAGAAGTTCCCTTGATGGTTTGGCTTGCTCGTGGTGCTCTAACGGTTCTCAATGGCTAAGACCTTGCTAAGGCCCAGGCACTCTGGTGACTAGCCACTTCTTCAGCCTCATCTCCTTCCACACATTGTCATCCCTTTGGCTCTGTGTAAAACTTCCCTCCATCAATCTGGCCCATTGCTCCATTGCTCCAAGCTCTCCTGTAAGTATATGTGTATGTGTGTATGTGCATATGTATGTATGTACATGATTTAGGTCTTGTTTTTTTTTTTTACTTTGTAGTCCAGGCTGGCCTTGAACTCACAGGTCTTCTTTCCTTAGCAACCGGATGTTGGCATTACAGATGTATGTCACAATGTCTGGCTCCGCTTTTCTTTAGAACCTTAGGCATTTGGTTATATACTTGGCTCTTCCTAGACAATTGCAGCCCTCCTTCCCACCCTCGGGTGGCTCTGATCAGTGTTACAACTTCAGCTTTACAATCTCCCACCAAGGCATCATTGGTTGGTTCTCTTCTGGACTCCCTCAGCTCCTGGTTCTTCCTCATCTCAACCCTTAGTAACCTGCACAGAAGTTTTCTGGTTACCGGTTTGGTTTTTGATGGAAGGGTGTGTTTGTGGCTTATCCCTCCTTGAGCAGTGGCTAGTCAGTGCTTATAAATGCTGAAGACAAGGAAGAAGGATACATCAAGAGTGAGGCCCAATTGAGAAATGGCTTCACGTGCACAGACTTTCAGAAACGGGCTTATGGAGGTGGGAAGACTTTTGGTTTAGGCTCTATCGAGCTGGAGGCATGGGGGCATTCATCACGGAGGAAATATGGGATAGGCTGTCAACTGTGGGCCAGGAACTCCGAGGAGCAGTTTGTACTGGAATGGTCTGTCGAGAGGTGAGAGCTGAAGCTGTGGGAATGAACTTGAAACTTGATGTTTTTGATTCTTAAGTAAACAGCCAGCCAAGAACCAGTATATTTTGAAACACTGGTGGCCAAGGACGTGACAGGAAGAGGTATAGGGAGACAGTGGGAGGTGGCGCCCTTCCCCAGTAGGGTACAAGGGGATCCCTCTTCTGGAACTGCCCCAGCTGTCACACACCTCCACAGGGGAGAGAGGTCTCTGGCTTGGGGCCTGCCTTAGGAAGGAGGAATGATTAGAATGGAGGCCTCACTGGCCTGAGCCCTCCTTCTGCCAGATGCCGCACTGTTCCCTGGGTCTTCTCTTCCGGTCAGAGACTGTGGACTCAGTTTTGCTGTGTGCTTCCCATCTCTGTGGACCCACACCACCCATTTCCCCCAACTTCTTCCCTGCCTTAGGCCAGCCTTGGTAACCCAATGTTCTACCCTTTTCTGAGTTGGCCCCCAGAAATGTCCTGGTCTGGAAACGACTCAGGCTGCACTCCCCCTGACCGCTAGCACCCCTAGCCCAGGCCCTGAGCCATGTCATAGGCTGGACACCAAAAGGAGCTGGCGAACATCTGCCTCATGAGCAGGTTGCTGAGGAGTTGGGTCCAGAGTCCTGTGCCTAGTGCTACCCATGGGATATCCCAGGAGGAGGCACAGGGCATGTAAACAGAGGTTAGTGGGACAACAGACAGAAATGTCAGGGTTGGGACTGCTGAGAGGGTGGGCAGGCTAGCATTAGTAGGATGGCATGATCTTACCCGAGGAACTAACAAGTCAGTTGGAATCTTTTAATTTATGCATGTATGTATGTATGCACATATGCATATATGTGTGTGTGTATTCCAGTGGTGGAAGACGATCCCAAGGCCTTGCATGTGTGCCAAGTGCTCATCTGTATCCTGAGCCCTCGGTTGTTTTGAGGCAGGATTTTACCATGAGGCCCTGGCTGAACTTGAACTCATGATCCTCCTACCTTTGCCTCCCTAGTGTTGGCTTAATAGGTCTGAATTGCCACGCTCAGCTGAGCTTTGACTGTTATTGATTTGTTTTAATATGGTGGGGGCTTTTCTTGTTTGGATGGTTTCTTATTGTTTTGAGACAAAGGGTCCTGCTATAAACCCAAGCTCAATTGGAAACCATGATTGTGGTGACTCTACCTCCTTGGTGCAGGCTCAATGGGGACCTATTAAGTTGCCAGTTGAAATCCCATTGGCAGCAGGCCAGGTGTTCTTCTGTCTAGCCTCAGAACTCCCCATGGAAAATGCAGGCTTCTAGGGACTACAGGCCTGACATCAAATCCTAGTACCACCTCTGTCTTTCTGCGTGACCCAGGATAAATAGATCAGTTCCCCGGTGAAAGCCTTTGTTTGCCCGTGCATAGGATGGGAATGAAGATAACATTTTTTCTTGCCTAGGTTGTTGGGAGGCTTAGATGCGGGAACACATGGGGTGTACTCTGTGAGAGCCACAGGCTATAATTATATGTATATGTGCTATATTTATCAGCATGGCTAAGAAGGAGAAGTAGGTTCTACTCCTTTCTGTCATCTGGGGGCACATTCCCTGTTCCCTTCCACTGGATCCTGTGGGATTCCTTGAAGACTTAGCCTACTGAAGGTCAGGCTTGGGACACTGGTTTCTTGTTCTGCTGGAGGCCCCTCAGCATGCTGCTTGATTCCTCTGAGCCTTAGAGAAGTGTGCTCAGTGGACAGCAGCCTAAAGGAAAGGGATTTTCTCCCAGTTTCTCTCCCTCCCTCTGGATGATGCGATCAAAGAAGAGGTTCACACAGAGGTGAGGCCCAAAGGCACAGCAGCACCCTTCCCAGATGTGGTGTGGGGGCAGGGGCGGGGGAGACTGAAGAAATGTGGCCATGTGGAGGGCAGGGCCAGGGCTGGCCTGCCTGTGATCAAAGGCACGGGTGGGGCGGGGCAGGGGCTGGGGGCAAGTTCCTCACATTGCTGAAGGGTTAGTCCTTTCTCTTGGTTGCCTGGATGCCTTGGTAGCTCCCAGCCCCTGCGTTCACTGGTTCATCATTCACTGCAAGGCTGTGCCTGCAGCCACAGTTCAAGCAGATTATGAATGGGGAGCAAGCTACTTACATATTCCTCGATGGAGTGGGTTAGGGGATACATGCCAAAGCTGAGTGCCACCTTTCTCTGCTGTTGTACATGCACCTGTGGAGAAACTGGCAACCTGCTACTGCCCAACTGTCCCAGGCAGGTCACTTCCCTGCCTCTCACTTGCCTCCTTGTGTGCTGATGGGTGGGTAGCAGCCTATGACACTGGACAGTAGCGATTGTGTCTGCGAGCCTGTGTGCTGTTCTGGGTTAGAGCAGGAGTTCAGCTATGCAGCCCCGGGAGCACAGGAAGATGGACATAGAAAGAACTGCTTTGCTTTGGAGGAGCAGAAAGATCTCGGTGCTCCCGGGCTCTCTCCAGTATCCGAGGGGCTCCAGCTGCCTGTGTGACCAGGAAATGTGTTTTCCAAACAATGCCCAGGCCAGCCCATCCTGATCCCAACCTACCCTCATTGGGGGAGCCCTGGGGAGATGCCTCTGACCATTGTTCCCAGAGACAGCTCACTGGGGTCAGGCCTGGGCCATGCCAGGGTCCTCAACCTCCACACCCTGGGAGGAGGCTCCTGATGTCCCAGGGATAGTTCTTCCAGCTTTTGTTTTTGATTGGGCAGGAAGCCACTCAGGACATGGTGGTTTGGGCGGGGGCTGGCGGTGGGAGAGCACTGGGGTAGTCAGTTTTCCTTTTGATTTCCTTGGGGGAGATTTGATGAGGTAAGGAGCAGATACTTGGTCCAGGGTCATGGATGAATTAGAAGGGCACCACAAGGTGGAAGGAACCGCAGAGCGCTCTCGGCTGCCCTATGGACAGATCATAGCTCCATAGGAGGAGGACTGCCTTGATCAGGTTTGAGCCACACGGTAAGTGCTCGATAATCCTTTATTAGCCACAAGACCCCTCTGATGTCCCATCGGGTTCTTCAATCACACATCAAATGCTGCCAAGGCTCACAGTGCTCTGCACCCAATGGCCACCTTTCCTTCTGATTTTGTCTAAGTCTGTTTCTAGTTAGGTGACCTCGGGACACAGTTTCTTTATCTGTACAATGGAGATGGCTATTCCTACCTCCTAGTTATTGGGAGAACTTTTCTCCAAGATACTTTTGTTGGCTCCTCTGGGATGTAGTTAGGATATTGTTTTGTTTTGTTTTACATTTTCTGAGATAGGTCCCACTGTGTAGCCCAGGCTGGCCTCAAACTCCTGATCCTTTTGTCTTAGCTTCCTCAAGGCTGGAATCACAAATATGTGCCATTGCCTTTGACTTTGTTTATTAATTTATTACATTATTATTATTATTATTTTGGTCATTACCTATAGCCTAAACTGGCTTGGAACTCATCTTATAGCCCAGTCAAGCCTGGCATATAGCTTAAATATTAGTTCTATAGCTCTCTTTTCCAGGCTAAAACTGCTTGCCTCAGAAGCCTTAGACACTCCTTCTGCCCTTTAGGCCTGGCAATAGGCACCATCCAGCCACCTACAGATAGGGAAATGGGAGCTGGGTAAGACCGATACACGGAAAAGGTGAGGATGTGAACAGCCTTCCACTGGCTCCTTGCCTTTTGCTCGGCTGCAATTCTTGCCCTGTCCAGTTAAAAGTAACTTATATCCTACTCTAGTCTGGGCCCTTGAGTACTTCTCTGCTTTTCTTGAGTTTCACGTTATTTGGTTGCCCATGGGAATATTTAAGTCACTCCCTCCAGGCTTAATGATAATCCAGGGGCACTGGGCATGCCAGCCATGACCTGCTGTCCCTGCTTCTCTATTTGGGACCAACGGACAATGGACCTGTGGATTCCGAGAGACATCCATCCTTGCCAGCATTCCTTGCCAGCAGCTGAAAGCTCAGCCTTTTTGGGCTCTTTCCAGGAAACAAAGCTGAAGGCACGTGAGAAGGACTTTGTTACAGAGATAACACTGGGTCAATTCACATTTTTGAAAACAATACTAAGTCATTTTTTTTTAAATCACGATGAACAGTAAACGACTTTGGACACAATGTGAAACTGATTGTGTCGCACCAGTGGGACACCACTCCTTAGGGAGAACCTCTGTGTTTCTGATCACTTTTCTGATAGTGTATGAATCCATGGAAATCCAAGCAATGATTGGTATTGTTCTATTATCATTGTTTTCATTCTGAAAGGCATGTAGTGTAAAGGTTAAGACTGTGGACTCAGGAGGCAAACTTCTTGGGCAGGAAGATCACCTAGGCCATTTCCTAGCTATGTTATATTGGGCGTGACACTTGACTGTTTAATGCCTCATTTTACCCATCCATCAAATGTAGATAATACTAATAATAGTGTAAACATATGTATACTATTATTAGTATATATATATACATATATGAAGAAAGAAAGAGTGTGTATAATAGCATACATACATACATACATACATACAGGGGGTTTGAGGATCAAATGAGATCACTGAATTAAAGTGTTAGCATAATGTCTAGTTCAAAGGTCAACATCTGCATCCTTCAGGCCAAGATGACTTGTCGCCTGTTGCTAAAGACCGAGCTTTATTGAACACAGCCATGTTAGTTTATTTACTTATCATCCATGATTGTTTGTGTTACCCCAGCCCAGTCTAATAGTTACAACAGGGGCCCTAGAGGCACAAAATTTAAACTACTCACTGTCTAGATCCTTGCAGGAAAAAAAACACCTGTTACCAGCTCTTATGTTCAGGAAATATTATTTTATTCTTCTAAAGGTTTTTTATTGCAATAATAGGGATCCAAGTTCAAGGAGAAGAAATGTCTTGTCCAAGGCCACACAGCTAGGATGGTACCCTTAGCTTAGAGAACTTTTTAGAATATAACATCAATTACAAATTCTTCTGTGTTTGGAGTCCTTGGGCTCCAAGTCCTTCCTTTAGGATGCAGAACTAGCTTAGTTCCCTAGACTAAGGATGCTAGCTGTCAAGTCAAGGAGAGGCCTCTTTCCTCTAGTATTAGAGCCTGTGTCAGGTCAGCAGGCATGGAACAACTGTCTCAACACACAGCCTTTCGGCACCCTTTCCTTGGGTCTACTGACCTGTTAGGCTGGGTGGGGGGAGCTGCCTTGCTAGGTGACTAGTGCTTTGCCCCAACCTCAGGCCTCGGTTATCAGCTTGCTGGACCTGGCCTTGCTCTTGTAATGGACTGCTCTGTGGCCATTTATATTTTCTTTGGTATATTCTCCTGTGCAAGAGTGACTCTGATGTAATTGTGTTTGTCCCCTTTACCCTTAGTCCTCTTGGAGTGCCTACTTACCTTTAATTTCCCATCTGTTCTTCATACTAATGCCTAAGTGGAGCTAAGTCAGTTCTTAAGTGATGGGTTATAGGGGAAAGTTTATTGAAGTTTCCTAGGGTCCCTGGTATGCAG
Organism: Microtus pennsylvanicus; assembly: GCF_037038515.1. Classification (NCBI taxonomy): domain Eukaryota; kingdom Metazoa; phylum Chordata; class Mammalia; order Rodentia; family Cricetidae; genus Microtus; species Microtus pennsylvanicus. The sequence goes on along the minus strand of NC_134601.1, from coordinate 88,669,027 downwards.
AGATGTAGCTTAAGGCTCAAAGTCCGTGGAAGCAAACAAGATAGACATACAATATATGTCATTGGTAGGGTCGGGGAGGGTGGTCTCTGGTGTCCTTCCTCCAAGTCTAGGATTCTTGAGAGCTAGTTTTAGTTGTCTCAATAACAGTCCGCTGCTCTACCTCTGTTTCCCAGAGTAAATAGCATGTTAAATATCTGCCCTATGGTCCATAGTCTTGGTGATCCAGGGGTGTCAGGGTCAGGGCCAGGGCCAGGGCAATTCTATCTTAAGTGTATGTGTTATGCATGCATACATATATGTGTGGCTTTGCACACTGTAAACATAGACTCACTTGACACAGGATTTGGTATATGACAGACACTTGGAATGTGACATTTCTTGCCTCTTTTATGTTACCAAAGTGCCTAGTGCTAGGCACAGCTAGCTAGGCTGATGTGGGATTTCCCCTCTATATGCTGTGAATACTATTGGTTAATAAAGAAACTGTGTTGGGCCTGTGCAGGGAATAGAGGTAGGTGGGGAAAATTAAACTGAATGCTGGGAGAAAGGAGGCGGGGTCAGAGAGAAGCCATGGAGCTGCCACAGGAGACAGACATGATGAAACTTTCCTGGTAGGCCACGAACTTGTGGTGATGCACAGATTAATGGAGATAGGTTAAATTAATATGTAAGAGTTAGCCAATAAAAAGCTAGAGCTAATGGGCCAAGCAGTTATTTAATTAATACAGTTTCTGTGCAATTATTTCGGGGTTAAGTGGCCGAGAACCAACAAGCGGCTCTCTCCTCCAACACCAGGCAATACACAGTGAACATCTAATCAATGCTCACCCAATGACCAGACTGAGTAGGCATGTTCTTCCCAGGGATGTAGTTTGTGTGAGTGATGTGTGCAAAATAGGCGGATGTGGGCACGGAGTGTGTCTGTGCTCTGTGAGAATGTATCACATGTGTCATATTGAGTATGGCATGAGCAGGGGCTACTGTGTCTGTCCTTGTGGAAGTGAGTAAAGGCCAGGAGTGTAGCATTTCAAGGCTCAGGGCACAAGCATGGAAATCAAACCTGCACATTCTCATGATATCACCCCTAAATCCATCTAAGTGCGATTAAGGAAGGAACTATGTTATCATAGTTATCATAAGCCCACAGGGAGGGCAGAGCAACACCCAGCAAGTGCCTGGTGGGTAGTGACTGTCGATGGTGGTGATAGAATATGTAGAGCCTGGCTGCCAGGGGTATATGTGCTACATGGATAATGCGAGCATGAGCGTGTGGGTGTGTGCCTTTTAGTTTGGGTAGCATAGGAAGGAAGACCTGCTGGAGAGGCTGGAAGGGTTGACAAGGGTGACCACCTGGAAGAGAAGTTCTATGTAGTAAGGAGGCCATTTGTTGGTTCCCAGCTGCCCAGCTAGCTTAGCCCCAAATTAATCACACAGAAACTGTATTAATTAAATCACTGCTTGGCCTATTAGCTCTAGCTTCTTATTAGCTCTTATATTATTTTAATCCATTTCTATTAATCTGTATATCACCATGTGGCTGTGGCTTACCAGGTAAAGTTCCCAGCGTCTATCTCTGGCGACTCCATGGCTTCTCTTTGACTCCATCCTTCTTTTTCCCAGCATTCAGCCTAGCTTTCCCTGCCTAACTAAGTGCTGCCTTGCTATAGGTCCAAAGCAGTTTCTTTATTCATTAATGGTAATCATAGCACACAGAGGGAAATCCCTTATCAGTTCTAAGAGCAGGAGCCTGAGGTCACTTGCTTATGTGGAGAGCTGACAGAAGCTCCAAGGATAGGAAGACCTACTGACACTTTGGGCATCTTTCTTTGGCAGCACAATTAAGGAGATGAAGTGGGCAGAGGACAGTTTATCTGAAGACCAACAGCCCACAACAGCACAGCATAAGCTTAAGAAAAGCTTTCTTAGAATATTCTGCCTGCCACCGGGAAGGCAAGCTGGAAAGGAGCCGGGCAAGGAAAGAAGGTTTGCAGGACTTCTGAGAGTAGAGGCGGCCAGGGGAGAGAGGTCTGAGAAGATGAGAGAACAGGGGCTCAGAAGGGGGTCAAGGTAAGAGGAAGGCAGGAGCCTGAAGAAAGTTACCCTTCCCCACCCCAGTGGCATCCTTTCAGCCAGGCATGCCACCTCTTGGTGAATTCCATAGCCAGTACAAGGGTTGAGTACACTGAATGGGACTAGACTTCCTGGGTGATTTGGGGCACCTAGGAATGTGGGGTGATTCTCCTTAGTCTGGGGCTAAACTGAGGGGCCAGTTCCCCCCTGTGTTCTCCATCACATTTCTAGCTGCTTGGACACACTTCTCTTTGGCTTCAGCCTCTTTGAGTTCATCTACGCTTGCTATAACCTAAGTTACATTTGAAGGTCAACTTAAAGGGGTCTCTAAAGTACATATACCCTGTGGCTTAGAAGCTGGCTGTCCTGCTTCTGTAGTCCTGGAGTCCGAACCCACATCCCACATTCTGCAGAATAGGCCTATGCTCTTCACTGGAAGACCTCTATATTCTTACACTTTGGGTTTTTGCCCTCAGCCTCTTTATTTTCTACCTGAACACCCACCATTGTCTCTGGCCCCATGAATGCAAGGGCTGTGATGATACCTTCGGCTAATGACGAAATGATCAGGAAAGTGCCAATGACAATAGCATCGGTGATGACGGCAGCAATGAAGGTAACCATGAGGGTGGCGATGGAGGTATGACGGAGGTCATGGTGATTATGATGGTGAAGCTCGTTGATTTGGTTGGATTGAGAAGCGACTAGGAGACTGCCAAGGCACATGTCTGGGTGTGTCTGCAAGAGCATTTTCACAGAGGACTGGCTGAAGGGAGAAGAGTGATCCCGAATGGGGGTAGTGCCATTTCCTAAGCTGGGGGCCCAGAAGAAATAAGATGGGGAAGGAGAGCTCATTAGTTCATTAAGCATTACCTCTTTGCTCACTGGTCACCATAATATGAGGCACTTCACCGTGCCTTCCTCATTTTGATGGATGGATTGTCCCAAAGCTCCGACGCCCTCCCCCCAAAAATCCTTCCTACTTTAAGTGGATTCCTCAGGTATTTGTCTCTGTGACTAACAGTCTAACACAATGGTGTGCTGAAGGTAGGGATATGGATGAATTTGGTAATGATAATAGAGGTAGCGATGATGAGAATGAGGGTTATCTTAGAGGAAGGGATGGTGTTGAGGAAGAGACGGAGGATGAAGTGATAATTGGGCTGACAACAATAGCAATGATGATGAGGGGGGATAATCCAGCAGATACAGCAGTGGTGGTGGAGATGGGAGGTGTGGTACTTGTGGAGAAGTCATAATGATGGTGATTGATGAAGGTGTTAATACTCAGGGTAATGACAGAGGCATTTGTGGTAATGGGGGTGGTGTTGGTGGTGATAATTGTGATGCTGATGACCCAAAAGGCAGTAAAAATGGTGCCGGGTTGGTGCTGAAATGGAAGCTGGGAAGTGCCACATTAAACTTTAAATTTATATATAAGTTTGTTAAGTGTTTCTGGGTTTATTATTTATTTGCAAGTTACAATAATCAAGTATCCAACGAGTGTACTCTCGGAGTCTATTTAATTTCTGCTACCTTGCTTTTACTGCAATACATTTCTTATAATAGCCTTGATTTTAGCATCATTCTACTTCCCACTGTCATTATTCTGGGGGACTCAAAAAAAGAACCGAAGAAGGTACTGCAACTGTTAATTTTTGGAAGAAGGCTGGGTATCCCAGTCTCATTTGTTGCTGGGACAGTCTCACAGTAGCATTCTTTCAGTCCCACTAAAGCTCAAGCAGAAAAGGACTAGAAAGTCTATGACAATGCCACCCTGCGCACACCCAAGTGAACACACCCAAATTCACCTAAGCTAAGCCGTGTCAGGCCTGGTTTGTGCTTGGATGGAAGAAAAGAATTAGGGATTCGGATGAAGAAGGAAACCTCTGGACATCCCAGTGAGCAGGCTGTGCAAGGTCTGCCCATTGAACAGGCTCAAATCAAGGGATGCTGACCCTGCTGTTCTGAGACAGGAGGAAGGGCCCTTCCTAGAACTTGATTCTTTGGTGCGCTATGCCAGGAAAGGATGGGAATGTGTCCTGAAGCTGGGATTCTGTGCTCAGGCAGAAGCAAGAGGATGGGAAGAAATGCCAGCACAGGGGAGAGACAAGCGATGTGGTGGTTCAAAGAAATGCTGAAGTTCTTGTCTAGATTCCTTGTGGTTCTGAGTGGGAGGTGACCCAGGATGTGGGCCTCTGTGGTGTTGCCTCCAGCCCTGCATCTGCCAAAAGGCCGTCCTTCGGGGGCATTTCTTCCATCCCCCAGGCAGGCTGCGGTGAGAAGGGGGGGAAGGAAGGGAAGCGGGAGGGGACACTGCTCTCAATTCCCCAGAGGAATCTGGTTTCTCCCACAAATGATCAGAGTTCTTACCTCCCCCACAGTTCCCCTCACCCTACCCTCTCAGTTCCATGATTTCCAAAGGCCACTTACTAAAGCTAGGTCAGAGACATGTTTCCGTTAGCAATTGAATGGGTACCAAGGCAGCTGGTCACATGGCAAGGAAAGGGGCTAGAGGATCTTCCCCAAATAACAGGGGTATTGGAATTAGACACAGGACTAATTCTTAACTCTCTCACTCAGTGTGTGAATGTAGGATTAGCGATAGCATTTTCTGAGCCTCTGTTTCCCCTTCTGTACAGCGAGGGTCTGTCTACCACACTAAGTTTTATAAGGACTGAGTGAAGCAACATGTATCAGGTATCGATTCCAGTGCTTGGCACTTAGTACATGTTAAAGAAGCGGCCATCTCTTTCCCCAGTCCCTACCACAGCCCTACCTACCCCTTTCCGAAGACAGTTGACATGGCTCAATCCCTTTACTGGACTTCTACCAAGGCACAAACATCCCACCTTCTTGTGTCACGTGAGACCTGGAAAATGCACATTTTAGCATCAAGTGGTCCCGGCAACCCTTCCAATTGAGGTATCAGATCTGGAGTCAGTGTTGGACTTGCTGCTGTGACTGTGGTGGTTGTTTTACCTCTCTGGGCCTCAGTTTCCTCACCAGGAGATAGGGATAAGAATGCCTGCTCCACTAGCCATGCCGGATTGTTGCGGGACTCCAGTGAGCTCATGCTTCAGGAAGTACAAAATACTGGCTCTGTGTGGGTGGTAGTGTCTCAGTCTGGGAGGGAGGGGGAGAGGAAGACGCTTGGTCCTTGGAGACTGGGTTAGCTCCCAACTCATAGGGTCTGCTTCCCGGGGTATATCAAGACCACAACATTCTGAGCTTCGGGGATAGCTGGGGACATAAAATTGAAGTCCAGCTATAAGGTTTCCTTATGTTCAGCTTGGGCGGAGTAGGACAGGGGGCATCCATTCAGGTCCCTTCACATAAGCCACATGTAAATACATCAATTATGAGGTTTGAGTCACCTGCCTGGGGGCTTCTTGAACAAGATGGCAACCTCTATAAGCCAAAGGCCTCCCTTTCATCTTCCCACATCTGGGTCCTACTGAGGTCAGAAGTTGAGCGGACCAGTATCTGAACTTGGCAGTCCTGCCCTGCTTGCCACAGGAAGCTATAGGCTATGACTGTCTTGGCAACCTGAAGGCAGAGGTGGTTTTTTGCTGACTTGGGAGTTTTGAGAGCCCCGAGTCTGTATGGTTCCCTTTGTTTGCAGGGTGGGAAGCCCCATCACTAGGCTTCTCTCCCGTAAGGCCCCCTGTCATGGTGTGAAATGTCCTCCTGTGGCGTCAGGAGGACGAGGCAGCAGCTCTTCACAGCCAGCAAACCAGAAAGCAGAGAACACGGACTCGCCCCTAGTTATCTGTTTCCACCAGCCAGGCCGCACCTCCTAAAGGCTCGACAGCCCTCAAAGTAATGCCACAACCTGTACCAAGCATTCAAAATCTCAGCCTGTAGGTGATGTTTGGAGTCCAAACCATAGTGCCTGGTAATGGTTTAGCCCATGATAATGGCATACCTTAAGTTCTTACCGGTGGTTCTTCCTTCTGACCAAATTCTAATCTTTCGCCCTCACATCTGGACAGCCAGGAGGCTCCACGCTCAATACTCAGTCTCAGCCACTAGCCTTGTACTCATCTTTCAAAGACTCATTTCTAGTCCTTGTCCTAAGCTTGTCGCCAGGATTGGCTCCCTCTGCCTGCCTCCCTTCCCCATGCTTGTCTGTCACTTCCTGAGGGAAGAGCCTAGAGGAGCATCAAGATCTCCTCCCAGCCTTTCTTACCCCTCCACCCTACTTCCTGTCTTCCCACCACAGCCTCTCTTCTTACCTCATGACTCAGCTTCTATCTCAGGCCCCTGCTGGTGAGGCATTCCTGTGTTCCCCCTCCCAGCCACCAGCCGCCTGAACTCTGGACGCCCCCTCACCCTAACTAAGTCAGCTTGGGCCCTGCCTGGCCCCCACCCACTAAGCTGAGTCGCATCAGCCCCTCCCTGTGGGGTGTCCCACAGCAGCCAGCTGCTGCTTGTAGTTCATTGGTGGGGACCACATCCCAGCCACCCCTGGAGCCAGAGTTCAAATGTGGACCTCCTAGCATGTGTTTGATCAGCTGAGGCGAAATCCACAACCTTCTAGGAAATGGCGCCTACCAGCTCAGCTGCTCTCCAGAGCAGCCAAGGAATTATGGCCAAACAGTCAAGGCATGGAGTGAGGCAATCTCTCTCTGTCCATCTCCCGTTCTTTCTCTCCCCCTCTCTTGTGTGTGGGCGCTCCTGCGTCCATGCCTATATATGACCAGAGAGGGACAGAACAGGGGATACTGTATGTGCTGTGGATCTATTGGAAACTGCTTGTGTTCCCATCCCTTTTGTTGGACTGCTGCAGTACTCCGAGAGTGTAGTGCACTTACACCAAGCATTGTGGTGCAGAGGGGTGGCATCTCACGGTGTAACTATGCTTTCAGAGGTGGCATGTGCTATGTATGGTATTTGTGGGGAGGTGGGTGTTGGTGGTCTGGGGTCTGACGCTATCTCCACTGAGGTGGAAGTGCCGTGGTAGAGACGTGTTGCAAGTGTGAAATAGGTGTGTTTATGGATTCCGGTGTCATAGCTCTGGTGTGTGGTGGGGACACTCTGAGAGTCACTAGGTATATACGTCTATTGGGGGACTGTGACTTACATGGTTCAAGATCCATGAATCCCCAGCCCTGTTCCCATGGCTTTTAGTTCAAATGCTGCCTTCTCCAATTTCAGGTGATTTGGGCCCAAATTGTATAAATTGTTAGGATTCCTGCTCCATCTGTAGCCTGCAGGACCTCGGTTCTTGTGGTTTAAACCAAGCATCAGCTGACCAGGGTAGGAAGCAAAGTAAAGACAGCAGGGAAAGGAGAAAGATACAAGAGGGAGGGGAGAGAAGGGGCTGACTCCGGGAAGGAAGGGGTGTTGAGGGGGACACGGAGGAGAGATTGAGATAAGTCATGGCTGGCTCGGGCCTGGAGACCCCCTTTTCTAGGCTCTGAAGATGCAGTATAGACAAAGGAGACCAAAAAGGTCAAGTTCAGTAGGGCACAGGAGACGACTCAGACAGATCTGGTTCAACTGAGGAAGCAGGAAGCCTGCGCACAGAAAGTGATGCCAGAGCTAATGTCCGCTCTGAGCTGCCTCTAGGCTTCTAGTACCTGGGACCCTTTTCATTTAGTTTCTTGGTGGCTGAGGCTTGAGCCTAGGGTGTTAACTTTGAATGATTCCTTTACCCTATATTTAATTAACTTGGCAGACACACCCTTAGCAAACAGTCCTCAAGCCTGGACTTGGCCTGGCCTGTGCCAAGACCTGGGCCTCGGTCCATTCACAGGCCAGCAGTCGCATTCCTGTTCTCCTGTGTGTGCCTGTGTCTCTGCTCCACCCTCCATCTGTCACTGCTCTGGGTCTGGCCTTTAGACATCCTCTACAGACACTGCCAATGGTCACCCCCACTCTCTCCCCACCTCGACACTTACCTATCACCCTAAGGAGCTCTTGACATTGCGCTCATCCATCAAAAACCATTGCCGACACCAGGTCATAGGGAGCTTTGGCGCTAGGGGAGCGAGCAGTGGGGCAGGAGGACACAAACGTACCCCATTCTGTAGTAAGTTGCAAGCGCTGCATTTAGTATGGAAAGGTGGGGCATGTTGTAGGAAACACAAAGAGGAATCTAAGAAGGATCCTGGAGCAGAAGTGGGATGCAGAATTACCCAAGTGTGGAATGGGCCTCCCAGAGGAAGCAATATTTGAACAAAGACTTGACGGATGTAAGAAAGTACTTACAAGTGTCTGCGGAAGTGTGTTCAGAGCAGAGAAAACAGTTGATGCAAAGGTTGGGGGCCAAGAGGAAACCTGGTGGGCCTCGGGAGCAAGCCACTGACCCATTGCAGGGCAGGAAAAGCCTCCAAGATGTTTACAGAGAGCCTTTTTTGTGCTCAAGTTGTAGCTCTAGGCCCTTCTCGGCCTCAGGATCCAACCAGCAGCTCCTTTTTACACCAAATCCTTTCATTGCTCTCTCTGTGTATGTGTGTGTGTGTGTGTGTGTGTGTGTGTGTGTGTGTGTGTGTGAGAGAGAGAGAGAGAGAGAGAGAGAGAGAGAGAGAGAGAGAGACAGACAGACAGACAGACAGAGACACAGAGACAGAGACAGACAGACAGACAGAGAGGGATTTTGAGACAGTCACGCTATGTGTCTTATGGAACTTGCTGTGTGACTCAGCCCGTCTTCAAACTCTGAATTCTCCTGCCTCGTCCCTCTGAGTGCTGGGATCACAGATTTGCACCTATCCCAAGCATGGCCTTATTCTTTTTGTACCCGTATCACGGTACAAAAAGCCCTGTCTCATACACTCCTCCCACAATCCTGTGCAGTAGGTGCTTGTGTTCCCACTGCACAAGAGCAACAACAGTAGCTGCCACTGACATGGTGCTACGACCAAGCAAAAATGTATTATTTAGCCATCTAGCCTAAGAGCTTTATGAACTAAGTCATTTGATCCTCCTGCCCATTCTGTGAGCTCGACAATGTTATCAACCCCTAACTTATTGTATCGAAATTAAGGTTTATAGAAGTTAACTCACTTGCCCAAGGTCACACAACTGTGGTAAAAGCAAAGCTAGAATTCATACTAGCAGTCTGGCTCCAGATACGTGTTCTTTACCCTGCTACTAAGAGCAAAGCTACAGTTCAGAGTCTAGCTGATTGGCCTACAGTAACACAGCAAATGTTTAGTGAGGTTAGTCTTTTCCTTCATGACAACCCCAGTGTACAACCTAGTGACTCCACTAGCGAGCCCCACGTTCCTGAACTTCCTGCTCGCCTCTCTACCACTCCAAACTGACGCAGACACTGAAGATGTACTACTGTTCGCTTTGGGATTCGCTTCTTAATTTAGAACAATGTCTTTTTCCCCCTTCCCTCCTCCACCTGTATGTCTCCACTCCAAGTAGAGACTTGGAGATCGTACAGGGCACGCCCGGAACAACAGAGGCCAGGAAAGGAGTTGAGCTACTGCCAAGTGGGTGGCATTCTTCCCCCAAGGACAGTGGGAAGGATCTGAGGGTGGAGAGCTGTGGGCCAGCCTGGAACGATCCCTGTGCGTCCTTCCTAGCAAGGGCACACATATCTATGAGGGTGCATGTGTGTGTGTGTGTTTGTGTGTCTGTGTTCACAAATGTGTCTTCACAAGCAGGTGTGTTGGGATCAGGTATGAGTGTCTGGTTGGGTGTGTGTAGATTGATTGCTGTGTCTATGAGCGGGTGTGCATGCATGCATGTGTGTGTGTGTCTGCCAGCAATGCGTGCGTGCGTGTATGAATGTATGCGCGTGTGTATGAATGTGTGTGCCTGTGTGTATACACGTGTGCACACGTAGGTAAGTGGTTATTTAGGGCTCTCCAGCACACGGCTAACCATGGGCTCACCACTGATCTCTTTGGCATCAGCCTGCCTCTGGACCATCTATTGGCCTCATTCTACACCTCCATCAGAGCCACCTAGCCATTCTGCTTCCGATCCAGCCTCCTTGGTCCTCCCTGTGTGGCTCTCAGCCTTTCTGTGAAGGTCTCAGTCCATGTTGAGAGGGAGCAGAGTGCAGGTGAAGAAAGCAAGTTCCTATTAGCCAGGAGCTTGGGTCCCAACAGGATGGACCGCCAGGCATCGGCTGGCACTTTCAGAATGGGAAGGTTTGTGACGTGGAACTCCCTCCCGTGTTCCCCCATGGCACAGATGGGGACTGTCTGTCAGGGAGCATTCAGGAAAAGAACACCTCAAATCTTTCAACAGATGGACTGGTACTCCAGCGATTTCATCCTGGTAGTGCAGACTGCACTGTCAGACTATCTTTGCAGCCTGTATATGGGCTCTTCTGTATATGGGCTGTGTGGCTCAAGCAAGTCACTTCACCTCTCTGTGTCTTGGCGACCGCATCTTGAAAGGTAGAGCTGATGGTAATAAAACCCAGAGCCCAGGCTTGTACAGAGGCTTAAATGAGCCAATGCCTGTGAGAGCTAGGGGCGGGCTGGCCTGCGGGAAGTGTTGTGTGGGTGGTGGTTGGTTATCGGCAAGACGGTGGCTGCGGTGTGCAGGTGGAATTTCTAGTGTATAGGCTCCTCTGTGCCTTTCCACTTTCTAGATCACGGCATGCTCCCAGTGTCTCGCAGGGATGCTGCCCTGGCTACACTGACAGGAAGCCAGCAGGAACAAATGTGGACAGTTGCCTTGCCAGCTCTGCGGCAGAATCCCCTACCATCCAGTGCTCAGGGCATCTGATCACTCAGCTTCCAGAAGTGTCTGCACAGCCTCAGCCCATTCCAGGCATGGCCCCAGGCCTGTCATCTCAGCTCTCTGGGTCATCCTGACACACCTGCCCAGGTAATGATTCACAAAGGGCTCGCCAGCCATTAGCTCATTTGGAAGGCACGGCAATCCTGGGAAATGAGACTTTTTTTTAACCTGTTTTCTACCTATCCATTCAAAAGCGGGCTCTTAGAGAAGTTAAGCAACATGCCCAGAAACACACAGCTAGTACACTATTAAGCCAGGGCATAAATTCACATCTTGCTAACTTCAGGTCCGCATTCACAAGTATGGCAGCTACGGTACCCATGGATCAGAGAACACGTCTGACTCCCTCAGAGGAACTCAAGTCTCAGAGACCTCTGTGTCCACTACTGAGGGGGACCCAGCCGTAGCCGGCACTGTGCTAAGTAGTCCATGGGGGCACTGGGTGACAATGTAGAGTGGATGGTGGCTCCCTAGCAGTTTCTGGGCCACAGCCAACAGAGTGTGTTTAGCTCAGTATTTCCAGGAGGCTCCAGATGAGTCACCAGGACTGTTCTTAAGGCTGTCTTGTAGAAAACCCAGAGGGCCTGCCCCTTTCAAAAGACTCAGGAGTCCTGGCAGCCTGAGGCCTGCCTTCCAACATTGCAACAGTGTTGCAGATGGGCACAGGCTGTCCGCTTCACCACAGGCCCCACTGTTCCCTGTGGCCACCCCAGCTGTCGTTCCTTAGCCCACTTGGACCATTCCTGTCGCTCACCCTGTTCATCCACTTATGACACTTGCTTGTCTTGAAAGAGCCATGGGCCTAGCTCCGTGAGGGAGACTGTGAGTGCAAGGAAGCTCTGGGGGCAAAGAGAGCTGTCTAGATTGTCACAGCCTCGCCAGCACACCCCTCCCTCTGTCCACCTGTACAGTCCTGACCACCCAGGCGAACAGGACAAAATCCAGGAACTCAGTCAGTTTCATTGTCCATAAATAAAGAGCTATAGGCTAGGAGAGAACATTTCTTTGGGCCATGGGAACGCCAGGAGAAGCTAGCAGGGAAAGGCTGCATTTGTGCCTGCGAGAGGAAAGGAGGAGAGAAGAAAGGAGGAGAAAATGTATAGTAAGAGCAGCAGAGAAAGGGAGGCAGGGGAGGAGAGAAGAAAGGAGGAGAAAATGTATAGTAAGAGCAGCAGAGAAAGGGAGGCAGGGACAGTATGAGCTGTGTGTGAGACCCCTGCATGGTTCAGCATGACTGGATGTAGGAATGACGGAAGGGAGTTGGGGGGAGGGGTGGGAACCAATATCACTGACCCCAGGTTTCTGGTGATTCGGACACTCTGACTGGCAGTCTGCGAAGAACAAGCTCAGTTCATTGTCACCATGGATTTTTGTGAAGCAAGGATCAGTGAGTCATTTATTAGAGGATTTGCTGGGGCTCGGAGGTTGGAATACTTGCTCAATGCGCAAGTATTTGTGAGTAAGTAGAAGAATTTCCTGTCACCCCACCCGTCACATCTGCCTTCGTACTGGAAGAAAGAGCACTGGGGAGCCATTGATGCCTCGAGCTGGAGACCGCCTCCATCTGCCATGCCTTTGGGGACAGGGGACTTGGCTGAGGGTGCCCTAACCTTTTCTGCCCCCAAGTCCACTCATCCACCTCCAGAACAGCTTTCTACCTTAGTTACGTTTGCACCGCTGTAACAAAGACCCTATCAGAAACAAGAGCCATGGTGAAAGGTCTATTTTGGCTACTCCTTCAGGGATCTCAGTTCATCGTTACTTGAGCCTATGGCCTTGAACAGAACATTATGGTGGTTGGACGAGGTAAGACAGTTGATCGCATCATGGGCAACAGATTATGGGAGCAGAACCAAAAGAGCTATAGCCTTCAGAGGCTGCTCCTAATCTCCCACTCCTAACGGTCTCACAGCCTCTCAAACCTGCACAACCGCCCAGCTGGTGAGCAAGTGGCCCAACACGAGCCTGCGGGGGATACACCAGAGCGATGCCAGAATCCTCTCCAACCCCACAACTTTGCCCCTACTCCACGTACCTCACCTTTCACCTGGACCACAAGAGTCTCTTAGATCAGGATTTGCATTTTGCCCCCTTCCACTGTACATGCCTCCCAGCTGCAGCAGAGTGAACTTCTTGAGGTCAAAGCTGATGGTGCCATCCTTGAGCCCAACCTATACCTACTTGGTAGCTGGGAGCTACCAAGAAAGTGCCTGTCACCTGAAAGTTTTGTTCTACCAGCTTGTCCTGCTGAATTGTCTTTTCCATATCAGGTTCCCTTCTTAGGTCCTCACTTCTCTCCTCATTCCATGCCTGTGACAAAATGTACTCCCCTAGGCTCTGTTCCATTGTATACCCTATACCCACGTGTCATCCTTGATGTTCCCTCTGACATGCCTGGGACTTGTGCCCCCAGACAGGGCCGAGGTGCATCTGGATCCCAGTGGTTCTGGACAAGGAGCCTGGTCTCACATCCTGCCTTTGGCTCCTGTACTGCTGTGATGTACTGAGCCTCAATTTCCTTCTGTGAAATGTGGATTCTGCGAGCTTCCACTTCCCTGCAGGTTTCTGTGAGAAAGAAAGGCGTCCTGGAACCCACTCAGAGCAGTCCCTGGCTTGTAGTAAATGCTCAATAAATGTAGCTAGGCTTCTACACTTTGTCACGGGCGTAGAATGAGGACAGAAGTGAGGACCTACACTGTCAGGACTGGCACGGAGGAGGTGCATCTTGGCTGCATGGTGGGGGGAGAGCCAGAGCATCTTGGTTCAGGGGATACTGAGCTTCTTAGAGGGGGGCCTAGCTGGAAGATGAGTCCATTGCTAACTGGCTGTGAAGGCCAGGGCTAGGCTGCTGGTGGCCCCCAGAGAGCCATCATTGGAAGCCCTGCAACTTCAGAGCCAACGGCTGCTGCATGTGTCAGCTCCTATCTGGTCTGGTCCTCCCCCATAAATGTGGTTCTAATAGTCAGCTGACACCTCATTAGCCTAAGTCCAGGTCCACTTGTGCTGTTGGAGTAAGCAAGCAAGCCTCTGAGGGGCCAGAGTCTTGGTAGGGCTGGGCCTTCCCCAGGGCCAGAGGGCCCACAACATGATACCGGCTCAGGGCCCAGTCAATGTGTTTCCAATCAGCAATTAGTCTTTAATTAATGGGGCTGTGAAATGATTGCTTTCCCGTCTGAATGGCAGCATGGGCAGGGAGCCGGCAGGAATGGCCATCTGGGGAGTGTTAAGATGGAGTTACAAGAGGAGACATAAAGAAAGGAACCAAACACCCCAATTTGGGACTAAACCATGGCCCTGGGCAAGCTGCATGGCGTCCAGCCCAGTGCCAAATGAAAGCCAGGCTCAGGCTCCTGGTGGCACCTGCTCTTGACTGAGCTCTGCTGTGCCCACTGGGTCTGGTCGAGGCTGAGAAGCTACCTTCTTGGGGGCCTTGGTTTCTCCAGTTGCCCCACGAACCAACTCTTCCAGCGCTGGTGCTCCAAAAGGCTTGCGCCTTGTGCCAGTGGACGCGGCCTGGTGGGAAAGCTGGCCTGGTGGACAGATGCTCCCCAACACCCCACCTGGGCCTCATTTATAAAACGCTGATAATCGTTTCTACCTCCTAGGCTTCTGGGGTGGAAAAGAGTTTTGTAAACTGTCAGGTGGGGCTTTGAGCTAGGAAATCATGCTGTAAGCTATGACGGTTCCCGAATCTGAAAACCTCCAGACCAGGTTCCCACGCTGTATCTCTGCTACTGACGACCAGAAGGAAGACAGCAGTGGTGGCAGCCACCATGTGGGCGGAGCAGCATGGAGAATGTTTATGGACATCACTTTGGGAGTCATCCCAAGGTCCCTCTGGAGTCGCTATTGTACTCATGACTTCCAGCTAACAATTGGAGGATCTAGGGTCCTGAGTTCTCTACTGATTGCTAATTGAGCCAGTGAGCGCTCTGACCCAGTTCCCAGGGGCCAGCTTCTCTTAATGTCAAAAGAGCCATCTTGAACAGCAGTCTGAAAGCCTCTCTGGACATTTAGGGCCACAGGCAAAAGAGACTCAGCCATGGCTGAGCCACTGCTGATGGACATATTCAGTCTTCTCATGGGGTGATGGGAAGACCAAGGCACAGGAGGTCAGGGATACGCTCAAGCTCATACCGCATATTTCTATTGGTCCTGCGTTTGGGGCCAAGATTACCTATTCTTAGACATATTGAGCTGCTACTAAATCCAACCCTCATGAGCACATCCCTCTTCCTATTGATTCCACTCTTAATTATTATGTCTTGCTTCCACAGGTACATGCCCTCCACCCATCACACCTGCCCAGGCCGAGTCCTCTGCTGCTCCCTGAGATGCTTCCTCAACTTCCTTTGTGGCATCCAGGTGAACCTTCCAAACACACACTTTGGTTCTCTTTCTCAACTCCATATTTCTGCCAAATCAAATATGAATTCCTCCATCTGGCATCCAGGGCTATCTACTGGAAGCTCCCAGCTCCATGTCCAGCTTCAGCTCCATCTTCCTCCTTATAAATCTCTTGCTAATAAGTTCCAGCACAAGTGGACTCGGCAGAGACGGATTTCCAGCTCCATGGAGTTGTTGTGGGTCTTCAGTGAGGTGCTGTATGTAAAACCCTTGGAATGGTGCTGCGCGCAGAGAATTCAATAGAATAAAAGGCAAATATGCAGACTCCCTTTATCTGTGCCCATCTCCAGAGTGCTTCCCGCTCATGGGCTCCTCTCCGCCTGCAACCCTCTCTTTGCAACACATTCATCCTTCACCTCCTCCATCTCACCCTGTCTATGAGTTGTCTTAGGGTTTCTACTGCTATGACAAAACACCGTGACCAAAAGGCAAGTTGAGGAGGAAAGGGTTTATTTGGCTTATGTTTCCAGTGTTCATCACTGAAAGGAAATTAAGACAGGAGCTCAAACAGGGTAGCAACCTGGAAGCAGGGGCTGATGCAGAGGCCATGGAGGGGAGCTGCTTACTGGCTTGCTTCCCCTGGCTTGCTCACCCTGCTTTCTTATAGAACCCAGGACCACCAGCCCAGGAATGGCACCACCACCATGGGCTGAACCTGCCTCCACGGATCACTAATTGAGAAAATGCCATACAGCTGGATCTCAAGAAGGCCTTTCCTCAACTGAGGCTCCTTCCTCTCTGATGCCCCTAGCTCGTGTCAAGTTGACACAAAACCAGCCATTGCTGATTATAAGAAGAATCCACCATCCTTACTTTTCTTTTTGATTCTTTGTCTTTGAGACCAAATTTCACACTGTACTCCAAGCTGCCTTAGAATTTCCAAAATGCTGTAACAAAGGATTGCCATGGCAATCCCATCACCCCAGCCTCCTGAGTACTGAGATAACAAGCACGAGACATCATATACTCTTCTTGCTTTTCTTTGAACAGAATTCACCCTTGGCTGAGGAAGTGTGACTACCCTTGAGTCAGTGCCTTCTCGCCGTTTGGAGCTGCGTTCATGGGAATGGCAGGACAGAAACCCTGGCAATTCCACATGTGCAGTTTGCCACACCCCTACCCAGACTGCTGCTTCAGCCACCTGTGAACCAGCTATGCGCATGTTCTGAGTCTCATCCACAGGAACTTTACTAATGACCACATTGCTAGTCTCACCTTCTCGGGATGGCTAGGAAGGCAAATTTGGAACAGAGAAGGTTGCCTAGGGAGGTGACAGATACGGCCATAATTCCTGTCCTGTCAATGCCTGACTAGGATTCCTTGGGCCAGCCTCTTCCCCACCTTGACCTTCAGATCTTCAGTTTAGACAATAGCGGTGCACTGTTTCCACACCCCTCAGCTGAGTGAGTACCCTGACCCCCTCACTGGTTTCCCTACCTTTATCCTTTCCCGACAGACACCTGAGCAGCTGGGCATCTGCTAAACATGCACTGCTTCATGTCACTCCTTTCCTCAAAAGCACCTCTTGCTTCTCACAGGCCGTGGTAAATGCCGAAGACATGGCAGGGATCTAAAATGCACTGTGTCATGGGTTTCCAGAAGCTTCTAAAGTATTTTCAAATGCTGGTGTCTGCCTCTCAAGCCCACGGGTTAAGTTTTATTGGTCTTGCATGCAGCCTGGGCAACTGAATTTTTCAAAGCTTCCAGGCATAACTGTTCAATCTCCATTCTCAGCAGACCGGCTTTAGAATCACCGAGGAGACACACCTTTGGTTTAGCCTGCGAGAGTTTCTCAAGGAGGTTTAACTGAGGAGGAAAGAGTCGCCCTGAATGTGGGTGACACTCTCACGTCTGTGAGGGTATCTAAAGAGAAGTTTGATTGAGGGGGAAAGACACACCCTGTTTGGGTTCCTACGTTGAGTAAAAAGGCAAAGGGGAAGAAGCCAAATTCACTCTATGTTTCCTAAAGGCGGACAGAATGCAGCTAGGTGCTTCATCCCATGCGTGTGTGCGTGATGGACTGCATTCTATCGAAATGTATGCCAAAATAAACCTGTCCCCACTAAGTTGGTACACGTCAGGTACTTGGTCACGGCAATAAGAAAAGTAACTAATATGCTAGGTGACTCCAGGTGTAGCCAAAATTGAGAATCACTGCCCACAGGACCTGTCTCCACCACTATGCTTACCTCTTTGACCTCTATGACCCTTTTTTGACTTTGTGGCTTGCTTGCCTGCTCTCCCTCCCTCCCTCCTTCCCTCCCTCCCTCCCTCCCTCCCTCCCTCCCTCCCTCCCTCCCTCCCTCCTCTCCTATCCTCTCCTCCTCCGACTCTGTTCCATGTATTTCTCTTGCTGCTCTTCAAACATTCAAGGCCCACTATCACTGCCTGAGTGCCTTTGGGCTTACTGTCCCCATCGCTTGGGATGTCTTTTCTCTTACCATTAGTCTGTCTGCTTCCCTCACTTCAATTCCTGCTCAGATGTCATCTTCTCAAAGAAGGCTTCTTAATAATTTCAGCTAAAGTAGGGCTTCCAGTCAAGTCCATGGCTCCATGATAATTACTCTTTCATTTTCCTTATAGCACTTTAGCTATCAGGCGTACTATTTCTCCACTTCCATGCTCAGTCGCACCTCTCCACTAAGAATTCGGCTTTCTGAAGGAAGGGGCTTTGCTTTTTATCATCCCCATATCCCCACCATATACCATAGTGCCTGGCATGAAGAGACGTTTAATAAGGCTAAGTTAAATAGACAGACAGACAGAGGCGATGGAAAAGGAGCTTGAGGATTAGACCCATATAGAGTGTAATTATCATATTATTTGATGTGTTAGTTTTCAGAAAAATGTGAATGTGCAAAGAAACATCAAAGTATAGCCTATACTCAAGAAAAAAGTCTATAGATGGTGTCCCCGAGGAAGCTCAGATATTAGACTTATCAGACAAATAGTTTTGTAATATGATCAAAGAAATTCTTTTAAAAAATGACTAAATAGCTATGGGAAAAATTCCAACCTCTCATTAAACAGGGACTATAAAAATGACAGATTACATAAAAGAACCAAATCGAAATGCTGGAAGTACAAAGAACAAGAGTGAAATGGAAAACGCGCCACAGTAGGCTGAGGGTGCGGATCAGCTGCTAGCATGCTTGCCTGGGATGCCTGACACCTTCCGCTGATACTCAGCACCCCATAAACTGACTGGGCATGGGGGCACACGACTGCAACCATAGCCCTTCAAAAATAGAGGCAGGAAGGCAGGAAGATTAGGAGTTCAAGCTAGTCGGTTCAAGGTTAGCCTGGGCTACATGACAACCTGTCTCAAGAAACCAGGAAACTATTACAGGAAAATAATGGTGTATTTGAATAAAGAAATCTGAGCATAGATCAAGCAATATTATCTATCCAAAAGAACAGAAAAGTAAAAGGATGATGTCTCAGTTAGGGCTCTAGTGCTGTGATGAAACACCACGACCACAGCAACTCTTAGAAAGAAACTGTTTGATTAGGGTGACTTGCGTACAATTTCAGAGGTTCGGTCCATTATCATCATGACAGGAAGTGTGGCGGCATGCAGGCAGATGTGGTTCTGGAGCTGAGTATGCTGCATCTTGCAGGCAACAGGAAGTCAACTGAGTCACTGGGTGGTATCCTGAGCATAGGAAACCTCAAAGCCTGATCCCACAGTGACACACTTCCTCCAACAAGGCTATAACTACTCCAACAAAGCCACACCTCCTAATAGTGCCTCTCCCTGTGAGCTTTGGGGGCCAAGTTCAATTGGTCATTTTAAAACTACTACATTTCACTATCTGGCCCCCATAAGTTTCTAACAATATCATAATGCAAACTTTATTTAGTCCAACTTCAAAAGTTCCCATAATCTATCACAGTCTCAACAATGTTTTAAAGTCCAAAGTTCAAAGTCTTTTCTGAGCTTCTTGCAATATCTTAACTGTAATCACTTATAACATCAAAATCAAGAGGCAGATCACATACTACCTACATATAATGGCACAGCATATACATTACCAATTCGAAGTGCAAGGAAGGGAACATAGAAAGAAAATACTAGGCCAAAGCAAGACCAAAAACCAGATGGACAGACTCCAAAGTCTGCTTTTTTCACTACAACACACTTCTTTCCCTTGGGCTGATTCTACTCCCTAGTAGCAACTCTTCTTGTCTGGTATCCCATGACTCTGGCATCTCTAACGTCTTGGGTTCTCCAAGGTAATCCAGGCTTCAGCTTTATAACTTCACACAATGGCCTCTCTACTGGGCCTCCATTCAGAGATACTCCTGACACATGCCTGGCCGTGGTGGCTTTCTTTGGGCATGGAGGCAAATTCCATAAACCATTACTTCTGCCTTTGACTCTAAAGCCAGAACCACATGGCCAGAGCTGCTACGTTCTGCTGCTTACTGGGGCTAGAACATGGACCCCTCATTCAATTACATCTCCACCAGTTTTCTGTCATTCACTGCCTAAGCGCGGTTGTCCTGAAACTTGCTCTGTAGACCAGGCTGACCTCAACCTCAGAGAACTGTCAACCTCTGCCTTCCCAGAGCTGGGGTGCCCACCACACCTAGCTCTAAGCTTTTCTTTAGTTCTTTTGCACAGGTTAGAAACTTAGCTGGGTCGGAGCGTGCCCTGAGGTCACCACCCTCTTTATTCAATTTTTTAATCTGTTTATCTTTTTGAACAGAAAATTTAGTATGATTCCACTTCTTGGTGTTCTTTTTCTCCTCAAAAATTTCATTTTGTGATTTGCCATGCTCAGCTTGCTCCTTTTTATTATAAATTTTCATTATTAAGTTACCACTAAAAACCACATGACAGAGTCTACACTAGGCTGTTTGGAGATTTTCTCTGCCAACAGAATTAATCCAAAAATTTTCACTTTAACCTCAGGCAGACTCCTTGGACAAGGGCAAAAGCCAGTCACTTTCTTCAACAAAATATCACAAGAATGATCTCTAGGCAGCATACACAATTTCTTCTCCTTCTGAAATATCTTGAGTGAGCCCTCCACAGCTCAAATAACTCTTAGTTACTACTATCTTCCATGCTCCTACTAGTATGGCCCATTAAGCAACAGTTAAATGTTCAGCTGCTTTTCTAATCCACAGTTCCAAAGTCTATATTACTCCAAACAAAAGCATAGCCAGGCCTATTACAACAATGCCCCAGTCCCTGAAACCAACTTCTGTCTTAGGGCTTTTATTGCTGTGAAGAGACACGATGACCACGGCAATTCTTATTAACAACAAAACAAACAAACAAACGTTTCATTGGGCTGGCTCACTTACAATTTTAGAGATTCAGTTCATTATCATCATGATGGGGAGCTTGGCAGTGTGCAGGCAGATGTGGTGTTGGAGCTGAGAGTGCTACATTTTGCAGGCAGCAGAAAGCCATCTGAGACACTGGGTGGTATCCTGAGCACAGGAGGCCTCAAAACCTGCCCCTATAATGACACACTTCCTCCAACTCCATACCTACTCCCAGGAGAATCACACCTCCTAATAGTGCCACTCCCTATGATTTTATGGGAGCCAATTACATCCAAGCAAACACAGATGAAGAAAAGTAAATAGCCTCAGAGGCTCATGGGAAACTAACAATGCGCCAGTTTACTCATGGTGGGAGTCCTGGAATGACAGATGAGACAGACAGCATCGTAAAGGATATTTGAAGAAATGATGGATGAAAACATTACAGATTTAATTAAAAACAGTGATCTACATATCTAAAAAGCCCAGTGAATTCAAAGTCAGATAAACTTAAAGCTCTGCCTATCTAGACACATTATTGTGAAGCAGTTATAAAGAAAACCCAAAGATAGACTCATGAAGGCAGCAGGAGAGAAGTGAGTCATTATATTAAAATAATACTGAATAAAGGATGACCCCAACCAAGACTCCTAGCAAAAGTGGAGAGGGTGCCAGAACTGGCCATCTACTGTAATCAGATTGGTGACTCCCCTAATTGCCATCAGAGAGCCTTCATCCAGTAACTGATGAAAACAGATGCAGAGACTCACAACCAAGCACTGACCCAAGCTCTGGGAATCCTCCTGAAGAAACGGATTTAGGATTGTATGAGCCAGGGGGTCACGATCATCACAAGGGAACCCACAGAGACAGCGGACCAGAGCTCGTGGAAACTCATGGGAGCCTGCATGGGACCAACCTAGGCCCTCTGCATGTGTGACAGCTGTGTAGCTTGGTCTGTTTGTGGGGCTCCTAGCAGTGGGATCAGGACCTGTCCATAGTGCTTGAGCTGGCTTTTTGGAACCTCTTCCCTGTGCTGGGTTGTCTTGCCCAGCCTTGATGCAGGGGAAGAGCTTGATCCTGCCTTATCTTTGTGCTATGCTTTGTTGACACCCATGGGAGACCTGCTCCCTTCTGAGCAGAGGAGTGGGAGGGGAGGGATGTAGATGGGAAGCAGGAGGAGGGAACAGGAGGAGAGGAGGGAGGGGAAACTGTGCTCGGTATGTAAAATAAATAAAAAATTAATTAATTAAAAAAGAATCCTAAATAAGGTTGATAGCTGGTGTCGAATTAGAAACAATAGAGCCTGGAATGGAGCCTTGTCACATAGTCAAAGCGCTGTGTGAACTCAGGCTTTCTACTAAGAATCCTATAGCCAGCCAAGCGATCCCTTAAAATTAAGGAAACCCCACAATATCCCAGTCTAAACAAAAATGGAAAGTCTCCATGATCATCTGCCTCGCCTTATAGGAAATGGTAAAGACACCTGTAAATGAAGAGACTAGACAGTCTTGGATCCATGAGGATAAAGAACACTAATGTTTTAAAATGTTTTTAATAAATACAGAGTGTTTTTCTCTCTTCAGATTCAAAAGACAACTTAAGGTGGAAATTAAAACCCTGTGTTTATGATCCTTCGGTACATAAAGATATTTTATGTTAAGGCAAGTACGAAGCTAGTGGGAGGTATAGGTCAGTGCTGGAACACAGCCTAACATGCATGAGGCCCTATGCTCCACCCAGCACCACCACAACAGCATAAGAAAACAGGAAGCAAAAGAAGATTTCATAATATATATATACATATATATATATCATACTATTGAAGCTGTGTGAATCCCTATGCAACCAAAAAGGAAATGACTTTTAAAAAGATAATAAAAGAAATGACAAGGGACTAAAGCGGTATTTTAGAAAATGCACATCTAACACAGAAGAGGCAGTGGTGAAGAAAAAGAAATAAAATAGTATGGGCAGCAAAGTGGCAGAGCGAAGTCTTATCATAGTAGGAATCATACGAAAGGCTGCCCACTCTGACACCCAGCTGTGTTCTGCAGGCATGAAGCGCACTTTTATTTGCGCAGTTGTGGGAGATTGAATGTGGGGCGTTGTTCGTGCTAGGTAAGAGCTTTCCCACTGAGTTAATATTCCCACCCTCGCTTGAAAATTCCGTTTTAACACAGGGTCTTACTCAGTCACTGAAGTTGGCCTCAAACTTGTGCTTTTCCTGCCCCAGACTTCTGAGTAGCCGGGATTATAGGCACGCACAGCCTATGTAGTCTTTGTCCGGCAGGACACATCTTAGATTCCAATACCACTAAGTTGAAAGTGAAAGCATGGAGAAATATATCATGCAAACAGAACTTAAGAGAGGACTGGAGTGGTTTAGCAAGTATAACACAAATAGACTTTAAAGCAAAACTTCCTCTACTAATAAAGAGAAAGACTGTATAATGCTAGAAAGGCCAATATATCAAGAAGACATAGCAGTTATAAACGTAGATGCATCTACCAACACAGCCCCCTAAAATTTGGTTCTTTGAAACTTCCTGACTTCAAAATTTGTACAAAGCTACGTAGCGCATCTGTGTGGTCCTGGCGCATAGGTAAAAAGGAGAATCAAAGATGAATGGAGCTAGGAATAAACTCATCCACATGGACTGACTAATGGCTGTGTCAATAGGAGTGGGGGAAGGAGTCTGGCTCTCTACCTCACACTCTGAAGCAAAAGCAGGCATTTCATAATCATTTCTTGATAGATAAAAGGGAGAGCATAATAATAATTGAATGCTTTAATACTTTACTCTCTCCAACAGAATCAGATGAAAATTAATTAATACGGAAATAAAAGACTTAAACAACATTACAGTTGCACTTGAAGTAGATGGGTACAATGGTGGACACCCCTCATCTGAGCACTCAGGAAGCCAAGGCAGAGAGATCACAATTTCGAGGCTAGGTTGGCTTACATACTGAGATTCTGTCCCTCGACATGTACTAGACCTCACAGACATCTCTAGAATACTGCCCAACAAGAACTAATGCACATTTTTTTCTCATGTGCAGATAAAATACTGTCTATTTAAATTATATCTTAGACCATAAAACACATCTTAACACATAATTTTAAATGATTAAAGCAATAGGAAGTATGTCCTACAAACACAAAGGAATGCAATTAGAGATCAATAACAGAAATTGGATAATGTCACAAGAATATGGAAATTTAACAGCACACTCCTAAGAACCAAAGTGTCAATGAAATCACGAGGGCAATTAGAAAGTCGTTTGTGGTAAGTGAAAACAAAAAGCACCAGCTCCTCAAACAAAAGCAATGCTTCAACATTTGCAGCTGTAAACGCCAATGCTCAAAACTGAAAGAGCGCCAATCAATAATCTGCCTTTCCAACGTAAAGAACCCAGATAAAGGAGATAAGCAAAGCACACAAGAGCAGAAGGAATGCAACTGGAAACACTGGCTGGAGATTAGAGAAATAAGGAACTAAAACATAAAGAATATTAAAGAAACTAAGAATTTAGTACTTTGAAAAGGTCAAGAAAATGCCCTAATCTTTCCTTCGACTGAACAAGCAAGAACAAGAAGACTCAAAAGACTGAAATTAAGAAGAACAAAGAATATATTACTGCTAGCCTGACGGAAAGGCAAACAAACCCATGGTGATATTATGAACAATTAAATTCTATCACAGGAAGGATCCTACATGACAAATTGAACAGATTTCCATAAAGACACTAACTACTGAAACCGACTCTGGAAAAGCAAGGCAGCCACAAAAAGAACTAACATTATTACTAATTTAGCTTTATATTATTGAAGAACAGAAAATGAATACATTTTATCTTTATGTACTTTGCAGTGAGAGGCTAAAAATGGAACGAAGAAAGTAATTCCAATCACTATACATGGCAGCAAGTTCTTGTACTTGCCTACAAGGGAGGCTGAGGCAGCAAGGTCACTTGAGCCTGGAAACTTGATTCCAACCTGAGAAACGTAGAGCTCTCCCTAAAACAACAACAACAACAACAACAACAACAACAGTTCGTGGGGGTGGGAACACAAAGGAGGGAAGGAAATAATTCTATATACACTTGTATCCGAAAGAATGCAGTAGTTATGATATACGTGCAGGGCACAGGGTGGAGCAGAAGAGAACATGGAATCAAATTAAACAGGACCTAACTAGAAAGCCAGGAGCACATGTTGTTAAGACAGCAACACTCACAACACTGTTTCTCAGATTAAACCCAATCCTTATCAAAACCCTAACTACCTTTCCTCCTAGAAAGTGGCTAGGTGATTTTAAACATTCATATAAAAATACAGGAGAGGGGTATTCAAAATAGTAGAAAATTATAGAACAATTTGGTTCTTTGAAACTTTCTGACTTCAAAACTTGTACAAAGCTGCGTAGCTCATCTGTGTGGTCCTGGCGCATAGGTAGGAAGGAGAATCAAAGACGAATGGAGCTAGGAATAAACTCATCCACATGGACTGACTAATGGCTGTGTCAATAGGAGTGGGGGAAGGAGTCTGGCTCTCTACCTCACACTCTGAAGCAAAAGCAGGCATTTCATAAGCTCAAGGCTGCAGACAGATGCAGTCTTAAAAATAATTAACTCGAAATTATCAAAGAGCCAAGATTTAAAAGACAAAATAAAAAAATCCATGTTCTTAGAAGAATATACATATAGTTTTGGCCTTAGATTAGACAATGGTTTCTTAGGTATGACATCAAACAACAAAAGAGAAAAGATAAATTTAACTTTCAAATAAAGATGCCTGTGGCTCCCAGGTGTGCCCATATAGCACTTATTGTATTGATTTTTAAATGAAAAAAAAATGATTCAATAGACATTTAATTGAAGAAAATACATGGTTGATAAGTATATAAGTATATAAGAAGTGCTCTGCATCTTTAATTGAGAAGTCCAAGTCACAATGATGAGATAGCACGTCCTTCAAAAGGTAAGATAATCACACATGTTGAAAAAACACTGAACCATCATGCTTTCCTGATGGAGTGTACATGGGGCAGCCCTTTTGGAAAATGGCCCAGCTATTTCTCAAAATGCTAAACATAAATTACCATATAATCACACAATTCTATTCCTTGTGAGTATACCCAAGGGAACTGGAAATGTGTTCGTGCAAAAAACTTGCACATGCATGTTTGCAAGAGGATTATTCATTATGTCCCCCAATGGAAACAGTCTTTGTGCCCATCACCTGATGAATGAATAAAGCCTCAATGTGTACGCATGATGAAATAACATTTTATAAACGGCAACGAAGCACAGATATGTGCTACAACTTGGCTAGACCTTGAAAAAGTTATGCTGAGTGGAAGAAGCCAGTCAAAAGACCACAGATTGTATCACTCCGTTTATGTGAAATGTTCAAAGTAGGAAAGTCTAGAAAGATGAAAAGTAGATTAGTGATTTTTCAGCCATTTGAGGAGAAATGGGGTGTAACTGTAAAGTGATACCAAGTTTCCTTCTGAGGTAGAAAAAATATTCTTAGAATTAAATGGTGACAATGTTGGGCAGCATTGGGAATAAACTAAAACTTGTACATTTAAAGACCAAGTTTCTTGGGTAAGTACCATTTCTCAACAAACATTGACTAGGAAATGAAAAATACACAGGCTAGTTATTCCTTGAAACACGAATAAAAACTTGGGGTCAGAAATTGGGGTTCAACCTGAAGATCCAAAAAGCAAAACAGCCAGCCACTGGCTCTTACCTCGACCTCAGTCTGAAAATGGCCATCCTGCCTCTGGAGTCTCAGAAGGAGACTGTGTGAGAGCTGTCTCCCCCTGTTTTATATTCTTCTCCAGGGCTGGGATTAAAAAAAGTGTGCACCACTGGGGTTAAAGGTATGCACCACCAGATTTCTATGGCAACTAGTGTGGCTACTGGGATTAAAGGTGCACATCATTGTGGCTACTGGGATTAAAGGTGTGTGTTACTATAACCTAGTCTGTAAGGCTGACCAGCGGGACTGTTTTACTCTCAGATCTTCAGGCAGGCTTTATTTATTAAAATACAGTTGAAATGCAGCTACAATTCCTATCATTTATTCAGTATTTTCTTGATGTGGTATTCCCCTCTGTATGCTTTGAATGTGTTTTATTACCATTGATTAATAAAAGAATCTTCTTTGGGCCTATGGCAGGGCAGAATAGAGCAAGGTGGGAATTCCAAGCAGAGATAGAGAAGAAAAGAAGGCAGAATCAGGAAGATACCATGTAGCTGCCGAAAGAACCAGATGCTGGAACCTTACCCAGTAAGCCACAGCTTTGTGGCGATACACAGAATAATAGAAATGTGTTAATTTAAGATGTAAGGATTATCTAGAAATATGCACAAACTATTGGCCAAGCAGTGTTACAGTTAATATAGTTTCTGTGTGATTATTCAGGCCAGAGAAGTTGGGAAATGAATGAGCAATCTCCGACTACAAAATGGCACGCCAATGTGAGCTGACTACATCTACATAAAATCCAAGAGAACTTGAAAAGTAGTTCTAGACACAAGAGAACAGAGTTAAGCATGACTTCTTGGTAGACATATTCTTTTTTCAGAATTTGCTGTTTCCTAAAAGCAAGCAGAGACATGATTCCTTTAAGAGAAGGCTTCCCAACTCAGCTGTAGGAACAAAAATTGTGCAGCTTCTTTAAGAGAGGGCTTCTTGTTTCATGCTGGCAGCACAAACTCTGACTCTTTCAGGAGGTTCTGCACTTAAATGGGGTTTGAAAGTAGCCTGCTACTACTTGCTTAATGATGACATAGATAAACTGCATCCCTGGAGCTGGGACAGAGAGCTGGTGGTGAACACACCTCTGCCATGTTGGACTGGGCAGAACCAAAAGGCAAAGAAGTCTTAGTCCTAGCCAATCCCACTTAGCATTTAAAAGAAAAAGGCTCTCCTTGTTCGAAAATGATTACAGATATACAATAAAGGCAGATTTAGATAAACTAGATCGCTGAATGGGTCACAGTTTTAGATAAATGTCCATAGGCTTGAGAGAGAAAAAAGAGTATAGATAGTTATAAAAAGAAGTAAATGGTTTTAAAAAATAAAGTCTTTAAAGAGACGGAGTACAGACAGTCATAGATTAAAGGAGCAAAAAAGCTATGGAAAGATGTAATATACACAGAGAGTTCGGATTATGTTTACTGTTATGCTTTCTTAGAATTTTTGACTGTGAATGAACTAAGTACAGAGAGATATTTAATTGTATGGGCTGCTAAGCTAAACTAATATATATATATAATGTATTTTGTCTTCAAAATTTGGGTGTAAGGATATATTGCTTTGGAAAAGATATTCTGCTTTTGTTTCTACAGAGGATAGAAAGCTGTGGGTATTGGTTAATATGGTTTGATCAAACAAGACTCCCTGAAGCAATGGCCCAGATGATCCAAAATCCATGACAGCTTCAGGACTGCTGGTTGAGCAGAATACCCCATGAAAGACCTTTTTAACAGTTCCCCCAATCAGCAGGAAATAGTCTAGAGAACAACCCCCAAATTCCCTAAATGATTGCTTATAAATGTTTATTTACATTTACAGGAGGATATACTATAGAGATGAATACTTTGCATTAGAATGGATCTTAGTTTATTGATACAAAGTTAAGGTCAGTTTTGTAACATGTATATTTCTGCTCTTGATTATAGCATTATGTTTGTGCAACCCATTTTAAAATGTAATGTATAATTAAGAAATATGGGTTAATATATAGTCATCTGTAATAGTTTGTTAACATGTTAGTTAGATTTCCTAGATGTACAGAGATATATTTCAGAAGGATAGGTATTCTTTTTTTTTTTTTGGATTTTTTGAGACAGGGTTTCTCCGTAGCTTTTTTTGGTTCCTGTCCTGGAACTAGCTCTTGTAGACCAGGCTGACCTCGAACTCACAGAGATCCGCCTGCCTCTGCCTCCCAAGTGCTGGGATTAAAGGCGTGCGCCACCGCCACCCAGCTTTGGATAGGTATTCTTAAAACCTTTCAAAGACTAACAGAAAATGGTATTTAAAATGCTTTAAAAACTTAGGACTTTTCATGACAATGAGACACATCTGCTCCTGGCAACACCAATCTACTTCAAGAGGATGATACATGATGCAAATCCAAGAGGCTCCTTATGGAGTTTGTTAGATATTTGGGCGAGAAACTGCTCTTGCATGGACTGCTTGATGTTATGCTATATGAACTGAACATGCAAGACCCATGGAAAAATGACTACTAACCTTGCCTAAAGGTGAGATGTGGTCCTTTGGGATTCCTGCTTCACGAAAGAACTGCCAGCCATTTTGAAGGATACACAAGAAAGCATCTGATGAACTTTCTTATTACAAGGTAAAACAAATCTTCAAATTTCCTGCTTCGTAGGAAAGTCTGCCAGATACTATTGGCCTGTAGGCTGAAGTTATAGAAGAACTTTGGGTCACTATCCAGGCAGTGAGATGTCTCTGTTAATTCTACAGTTTTGGAAGTTGCTTACAATGCACTTCCTGTTAACTTAGGTAATAGTATATCCTTCTGGGGTCTTTGATGGAGTTGAAGAATAGATAGTTATAATTATATTTTTTCTTATTTATGATAAAGTAGATATAAATAAATATTTTAACTTTAATTCTTGCTTGATACCTGCTTTGTTATATATAAGTTTACTATGTTAAAGTTAAAACATTTTTTATTTAGACAGTAAAGGGGAGGTGATGTGGGATTGCTCTCTTTCTGCTGTGAATATGTTTTATTACTATTGGTTAAAAAAGAAGCTGATTTGGGCCTGTGTCAGTGCAGAATAGAGTAAGGCAAGAATTCCAAACAAAGAGAGAGGAGAGAAGAAGGTGGGATCATGGAGACACCATGTAGTTTATGAAAGAGCCAGATGCTGAAACCTTATCCAGTAAGAATAATAGAAATGTGTTAATTTAAGATGTAGGAGCTAGCTAGAATTATACATAAGCTATTGGCCAAGCAGTGTTGCAATTAATAGAGCTTCTGTGTGATTATTTGGGTCTGAGAAGTCGGGAAATGAAAGAGCAGCCTCTGTCTACATTCTCAGACCTTACAAACCATAAACATATTGATCCAGGAAGGTGACATCTTTACAGCTTGTAAACCATAGTCTGATGTCATTTTATCACACATAGATTTACATAAACACAACCACAATCAAGGCATGAAACTTTTCACCACCAGAAACATCTTTCTGATGGTACCTCCTTAGAGTCATAACCCCCTTCACCCAACTATCCATAATCCCTGGCAACCACTAATCTACTTCCCAACTCTGCAATTTTGTCATTTCAAGAATGTATATAAATGGGATAATACAGCATGTGACCTTTGAAATTGGTTTTTATTACTGAGCATAGTTCCCTAGAGATGCATTCATGCATGCATCAAGGTTTGTTCTTTTTATTGATGAGCAGTATTCTATAGTATGACTGTACTGGTTTATTCCATCACTTTCCTGTTTAGGGTCATTTTGCTGGTTTTCAGTCTTGGGCTATTGAAAATAATTCTGTTATGAATGAGAAATCATGCACAGGTTTTCTGTTTGGGTAATTTTTCATTTCTCTGGGATAAATGCCCAGGAGTGTAATTGATGGGTTGCATGGTAAGTATATGTTTAGTTTCTAAAGAAACCACCATATTATTTTCCAGAGTAGCTGTAACATTATATAGTTTCATACCATCAATGTTTAAGTTTTAGTTTATCTTCATTCTTGCCAGCATTGTGTCTTTTAAGGAATTGGTTCATTTTGGCTATTAAATGTGTGGGCATATGGTTGTTCATATTATTCCCTTATTACTACGTTCATGTCCTTGCGATGTTTTAGTGGATGTCTCCACTTTGGTTCTGATAGTGGCTTTATGTCTTCATTTATTTATGAGTCAGGATAGAGGCTTATCAATTTTGCTGATCTTGTTTAAAAAAAGAACTTTTGGTTTTGCTGATTTGCTCTATTGATTTCATAATCATTTCACTCATTTCATAAATCAATTTAATTGATTTCTGCTTTGATTTTATTTCTACTTTTTCTTTCGAGTAAGATGTAGATTTTAATTTTTTGATTTTTCTATCTATTGCATGCATTCAATGTTAAGAAATACCTTATGAGCAGTGCTTTGGCTGTATCTTACATATTCTGATAAGTTTCCTCCCATTTTTATTTATTTTAAAATAAAACTTCGTTTTGTAAAGCTCATGAGAGTTTTCTCTTTGCTTTATGTGTTATTTAAGTACACCTCTTAATCTCCAGGTATTCTGGTGTTGAACTCATGATCCTCTTTTTTTTTGCCTCTCAAAACCTAGGTTTCCAGGCATGTGCCATGATGCCTTGCCCTCTGTTTTTGGTTTCTAGTATAATTCCATTCTGGCCCGAGAACAGACACTGTAATTTCTATCACTTTAAGTCTGTTGCAGTGTAGTCCAGAGAGTGATCTGATTTGTGTTTGTCCCATGTGAGCTGGAGAAGAGTAGATATTCCGCTGCTGCTAGAGCAGTCTATGGAATGCGATTGTAGCAGTTGCTAATGTTGTTAAGTTTATGTATTCCTAATGATTTGCTGCCTGATGAATGCATCTATTTATGATAAGTGAGTATTGAAATCACACTAGTAATAGTGAGTAGATATAATAGTAGTATATCCCAGAATTTCGTTCAGATTTCATCTTCCATATTTTGATTCTTGTTTGATATAGAGACGTTAAGAATTGTTATGCTGCCAGGCAGTGATGGCACACACCTTTTATCTTGGCACTTGGGAGACAGAGGCAGGTGGATCTGTGAGTTCGAGGCCAGCCTGATCTACAGAGAGTTCCAGGACAGCCAGGGCTACCCAGAGAAACTCTGTCTCAAAAAAGAAAAATAAAGAATCATTATGCTTTCTTGGAAAATTGTGATTTATTTCACTGTGATTTTCATCTGGTTTGTCCCAACCAAAGCCTACATTGAAAGCAATCGTCAATGGTACGGTATTGAGAAGTGGGTTCTCTAAAAAGCAGTTCCATCACGGAGGCTTCATTTACCATGCGGAGATTAATGGAGTCATCATCACAGAGGGCGCTAGTTATTTTGAGAGCTTGTTTTAAAATGACCCCGACACCCCCTCACTCGCCCTTATGTACGCACTTCTGCTGTGGATCCCTCCTGACAGCCTCTCGCTCTCCCCTACATATGCACTTCTGCCGTGAGTCCCTCCTGGGAGGCTGAAGGGATGCTGAGTGTGTCTTATGTACTTCTCGAACCATGAGCTGACTAAACAGGTTTTACTTATGCATTTCTCAGTCTTGGGTATTCTGCTAGAGCAATGGAAATGTGGACTAAGATGCAGTCTTATTATCTACTGCTTATTACCACTACCTTCCTTGTGCATCCCGGACCTCAAGTGTGTACTTGTGCTGATGGCTCACAAGCATGTGCACTCAGACGACGCAACTTTGTAGGATGGGGACAAGACAAATTCATCTGGTCACTTAAGAGTAAGCATGGGAGGATCCTGGGACCCAGGCCAGCTCTGTGGGATCAAAAGAAGGCATAGTATATTGAAAGGAGGATAAGGGGTGAGCTCCAGTCAGGATTACTGGCATAGCATGTACATGTTCCCAGACTTGATTCTGTGGAGTGATAGACACATATGAATTTCCTGACAAAATTGAAATAATTGTTTTAAGGAAGCTCAGATGGTTACAGAAGCCCAGAGGAAGACAACTTGATGGAATATAAGCCGTAAATGAGGAAATCAAATGATTAAACTTTCCTGGAGCTGATACAGTGAGTGAAATAAAAACAATATTCTCGGGATGACAACAGTGCGCTTGATTGGCTAGAAAAGGACCTGAGAAGTGGAAATCAGGTCTATTGAAGTTACCAAGGCTAAAGACTAGAATTAAATCACAGTGTGGCCGGCAAAATGTCTCAGCTGGTAAAAGCGCTCGCTGCACAACCCTGACAACCTGAAGTGAACTCCCCAGAAACCCACACAGAAAAGCAACCTCTGCTCGAGCATTCTTGCAAAGTGGTGGGAGACAGAGGCAGGAGAATAAGTGAAAAGCCCGCATAAGCACAGTGGCCGAGATTTGAACAAGGGAGAGCTTGCTTCAGAAACAAGGTGAAGGCTGAGTACCTGCTTCTGAAGGCTGTCCTCCGCCCTCCTCACACGGGGCACGGCGTGCAGATGCCTGCACCCAAAACATACACAAAATAAGTGAGTAGAATAAAACTTTAAAATTAAATCACAATCAAAAGTCATGATTTGTGGGATACCTAAACGTATGTGATGAGAATCTCAGGATAAGAGATGTAGAAGGGGCATGATGTTTACTTCCCAGATCTAGAGGGAGATCGAGAAATCCAAGTACATGAAGCTCAAGTGTCTTTAAATGGGTTCAATTCAAAGGTTTCACCCAAATACCTTATCATAAAGCTGCTATAAACCAAAGATAAGACACTTGGAAGCAGCATGTGACGTGTGACATGGCTTGTCACACATAAAGGAGCCACCATGAAGTTACCAGTGGATTTCTCAGCAGAAGCCTTGAAAGCTAAAAGAGAAACAAACAGATGATATACTCAAAGTACTATTAAAGAACAAAAACAAAAACAAAAACACCCTACCTGCCAAGAGTGTTTTACCTGTCAGAGTGTTTCTGCAGGAATGGAGGATTTTCTCAGAGCAACAAAAGGCTGAGTTCATTGACCATTACAGTCTTCCAAGGAAAGCTTCAGGTAGTTTTCCACGCTGAAACAAAGCATCCTAATTAGTGTTGTGGAGATATAAGAGTCACAGAGAAAGGCAAGCCCATAGCCAAATTCAGAAGACACCAACGCTTCTATGGAAGCGTATAAATCACTTTCAACTGTAGTGTAAAAGACAAGAAGCTAGTCTTTGAAATAACTTTTAGGCTGGAAAGTTGCACAGTTGGTAAGGCGCCACACAGGCATAAGGACCTGAGTTCAGATCTCCCAGCAATCACAGAAACCTGCGCATAGTGGTACACACTGCAATCCCAGCACTGCAGAGACAGAGACACGAGGAGCCCCATGGTTTGCTGGCCCATCTTGTGGTCAGCTGAATCAGTAGTCTCTAGATTCAGTGAGAAACTGTCTCAAAAAAAGAAGGTGTGAAGTGATTAAGGAATACACCTAATATCAGTTTCTGACCTCCAAACATACAAAACCACAGGCATGTGTACACACATACATGTGCACATGTCCATAAACACGTATGCACAATCTACACATATACACATGTACATACACAAACTCCTACTATAATAATTTATCGGTGTATCCCAAGCATAAAAATAAATATATATGACAAAAATATTTTTAAATGTGCCAAACAGAGTAGACACATCTATTAATTCTAGCACTTAAGAGGCAGAGACAATAGGACTGTGAGTTCAAAGTCAGTCTGGGCTACCTTGGGAGTTACTGTAAGCGCAGGATAAATAACAAGACCCTGTCTCAAACAAATACACACACAGAGTAGCTAACTAACTAACAAAGCAACTTAAAATGTGTATGGGAGGAAAAACTTAGACTTCTGTGTATAATCAAAATTACGTTGCTATCAGCTTAAAACAGTCTCAGATCTTATAGACATCTTATGGATGTCCATGATAGTCACCGAGCAAAAAATATCTGTGGTGTATATATAAAAAATAAAGTAGAAAAGAATGAAGACAAGCTACTACCAAAAAAGTCCATGAAACAGTGAACAAAATGGCAATAGTAAATCCTTACCTATCAATAATTACTTTTAAAGATAAATAGTGTCTGGCAGTGGTGGTGCATGCTATTAATCCTAGCACTCAGGAGGCAGAGGCAGGTGGATCTCTGTGTGAGTTTGAAGCCAGCCTGTTCTACACAAAGAAACCCTGCTTCAGAAAAGCCAAAAAGAAAAAGAAAAAGAAATAGTGGATGGATGAATTGCAGTCAGTATAAGACTACTTCCTACTTACAAAAAGGCCGCTTGGACACAGATGGGCTGAAGGTGGAAGGATAGAAAAAGATAATCCATTCAATTGTTAAAAGAATGAGGCAGACACAAGCATACCTGTATCAGACAAAATCGGCTACACATTTCTAGAGGCATAATAAGATAGGAAGAAAGTTATTCGATGATGATAAAAAAAAAGGTCAGTTCAACAGGAGGATACAATAATTATAAATTGGAATGCAACAATGTCAGAATACCTAAATATATAAATCAAATCTTAAGAAATCAGAAGGGAGAAATAGACAATACAATAAAGGAAGGACATTGAAATACCCTGCTTTCAATTGTGGAGAAATTACGCACACAGAAAACTGAGCGTGGAAGCATTAGACTTGACCTATACTTTGGAACAAATGGATATAACAGACCTATACAGAACATTCCTCTCAACAGCAGCAGAATGCGTATTCTTCTGACTCTCTCAGAGGACATTCTCCAGGGCAGATCATATGTTAGGCCACAAAACAAGCTTTAACAAATTTAAGAAGATTGAAATAATATCAAGTATCTTTTCCAACCACAGTGGTATGAAACTAGAAATCAATAACAGGAGGAAAATGGAAAATTCACGAATATGTGGAAATTAAACACTCTTCTGAACAACCAATGGGTCAAAGAAGAAATCAAAGGGGAAATAAGAAATATCTTGAGACAAACAAATATGGAAAGAGAACACACCACACCTTATAGGATGCAGCAGCCGAGCCCCAAGAGAGGTACTTACCTTGATTAGCACCCAGGAAAAACAATCTCAAATAAACAGTACAAATTTACACCTCCAGAGTAAGGAGAAAAGAGCAAGCTAAGCCCCAATCCAGCAGACAGAATAAAACAACAAAGACAAGAGAAGAAGTGAATGAGATAGAGTTGAGGGACACCATGGAGCTTGACTAAGGTTTAACTTGCTGAAGATAAACAAAATCGAACCAAGCCTGAGTTAGAGACCTTAACCAAGAGGTTAAAAACTCAAAATCGGAAGTGAAAGAGGGCACATTACACCGGGGAACACAGAAACCCAAAGAATCACAACCCACCACCATGAACACGTATACACAAACAAGCTGCAGAGCACTGAAGACATGGGGAAATTCCTAGACATGTGCAACCTGCCAAGACCAAGGCGTAGAAATAGAAACGCTGAACAAAGCAGTGATGAGTAAAGAGGCTGAATCGGGAATCCAAACTCCCAACCAAGAGAGCCCCAGATACGATGACTTTACTGTTGAATTCCAACTGACATTTAAAGAAGAATTAATTCCATGTCTCAAACTCTTACTAAAAATTGAATGCGGGAACATTTCTGAATTCATTATCTGACAGAAGCATCGCCCTGCTATGAGAGGCAGACAAGGACCCTGCATGCAAACAGAATTCCAGTCGTGTGTACCTGATGAACACAGAAGCTGAGCTTCTCAGTGAGGCACTGCCAAACCACAGGTGTCAGCACATTGTAAGGCCACACCGTGATTCGTCTGGGTTTCTCCCTGAGAAGTAGGGATGCCTAATATATACACATCAATAAGCCTCCTGTCTTAATAAAATGAAGGAGAAATGTAATTGGGTCATCTCAGAGGTAGAGAAAGCATTTGAAAAAAATCCAACATCTTGTCATCATCAAATCCTCAACAACTTGGGTATAGACTGAATGTAGCCCAAACTATCAAAGGGCACATGCAAAAGCCCACAATGAGCACCAAAGCCAGTGGGAAAAGCCTGAAATGTTTTCATCTAATATTAGGAATATGATGAGAAGTGCCCACTCTTGTCACCTCTATTCAATATACTACTGGAAGTTTTATCCAGATGAATTAGAGGGGAGAGAAGAAGAAAGAAATGGCATCCAAAATGGGTAAGATGTGACCTTGCCTCTAATTTCAGGTACTATGTTTTTATATAGAAAAAAAAAACATAAAGCCTCTACAAAACTCGATTAAGATTTTATACAGTAACAACCGCAAAATTGTTCAAAAACAAGAAGACAATCTCATTTACAGTAGTGTCAAGAAGAATAAAGGCTTTGAAATAAATTTAAATAAGGAAGTGAAAGCTATACAATGAAGTTTATCAAACACTGAAGAAAAAAGTGAAAGAAGACAGACATCTGTAAACCAATTTCTCATTAATTTGTATTTGTAAAGTTTAAAATGTACCTACTCAGGACTAGAGAGACCTCTGAGCAGTTAAAGACACTGGCTGCTCTTGCAGAGGACCCAGGTTCAGTTCCCAGCACCCACATGGTGGCTCACAGCTGTCTGTAATCCAGTTCCAGGGATGCAACTCCCTCTTCTGATCTCTACAGGCACTGCACACACATGGTGCACATGCATACATTCGCGCGCGCGCACACACACACACACACACACACACACAAATATAAAATAAAAATAAATCTTTTAAAGGTATCTCTAGTAACTATAGTATTCTGTAGGTTCAGTATAACCTCTAACAGAATTTCAGTAGTATTTTTCATAGAAAATTTTTAAAAAGTATCTAAAAATCTCTGTGGAGCTACACAAGACCTTGAGGAGCTAAAGCAATCAAGGAAGGACAAAATTGGAAGCATCCCACTTCCTGATTTCAAATTATATTGTAAATCTATGGTAATAAAATCGCCATGGCACTGGCATAACAACGGAAGCACAGAACAGTGGAATAGAGTAGAGAGCACAGATGTATCCCTTCCTTACATAACCCAATAATAGCCCAGTGATAGCCCAGTAATAGCCCAGTAATAGCCACAGAAGAAATGGATTGTCTACTCAAGACACAATGTCAGGGACATTGAAGGGTCACACAAAAAAGAAAAAAAGTAAGAAAGGACAAGTAAATCAGACCCACACTTTAAACCACACACAAAAATCAACTTGAAGTTTGTAAATACTGAAATGTGAGACCAGATAGCATGGAAATAGAATAAATCAACAAAATGAAAATATGTGTAAATCATACATCTAATAATGGATTAATAACTACAGTATATAAGGCATCCAGAGGAACCATCAAAGAAAACAAGAATCTAAATAAAAAATGGATATCCTAGTTGAAACTGATTTAACAATACCTTAGACTTAATAATTAGGAAAAGATTCAATCATTCAGACTGGGCAATTTATAAACAGAAGAAACTCATTGCGTAGAATTCTGGTGACTAGAAGGTTCAAGATCACTAGTAATTCAGGACCTGCTGATAGACCTACTCCTGATTGGTAGAGCTTTCTTGGGGTCCTTACACAGTGGAAGGAACAAACAAGTGCCTTCTAGCATCTTCTATAAAACACTAGCCCCCTTATGTCACAGCTGAGCTAGCTCTTAATGTTACTGCATGGGGAGATTAGATACAAACATACACATTTGGAAGACAGGGGTGGGGCAAGTATTCATACCACAATGACAGGCAAAAGACCTAAAGAGATTTTTTTTTCCTAAGAGACATATGTATGACGAGGTGCTCAATAGCACTCATTATGAGGGGACTACAAATTAAAACCACACTGAAATGTTGCCTCTAGCTTGTTAGCATAGCTGTTATCAACATTCCAAAAGATAACTAATGTTAGGAAGGAAGCAGAAACCCTTGTGTACTGATGAATACGGGTATTGGAACACTATTGTAGACAACTTTTCAGAGCTTCTTCAGAAGGGAAAAATGGACTCCCCAGTGGTTTCACTTTCAAGTCTGTATCATACATTGCCTTAAAAGATACCTGCAGTCTTGATTCATCGCAGCATGGTTTACTGTAGCCATAACTTGGAAATAACGTGAATGCCCCTGTCAAACGAGTGAATAACAAAGGTGATGTGTATATGAATATACAGTAGAATATTATTAGCCTTAGAAAACAAGTCCTTCATTGTAACTTTAATGAACCTAGAGGACATTGTCCTAAGCGAAATAAACCCAGTACAGGAAGAAAAGCACTCTCTGGTATTCCATAGGTGGAGAAGCCAAGCTGGCATAAGCCAACAGGTGCTTATCAGGGGCTGGAGGGTGTGGGAAGTAGATCCATGTTGATCATAGGTTATAAGAAAATGGAAGAACAAATATTTATGGTATTATATTTGGCAATAGATTCTTAGATATGAATATGCCATCAAAATTACAAGCAACAAGAGAAACAATAGTCTTAAGTGTCAACTTGACCTAGGCTTCAGTAAGCACTTAATAAAATTCTTATTTTTATGTTAGTTTTGACGGTATTTTGCAGTTATGGCTAGTTAAAACACTTGATTTGAAGGGACAGAAAATTGCTCTATAAAAGTACAGCATGTTTTAAAAAGAACACTCTGACATATTTCAAAAATGTCCCTTTTCTCCTTTCCCTGCTGGATGTAGAGAGCTTTCCTCTACTTATTCCAGTGTCAGAATACAGAACCTACTGGGTCTGCAGGAACTCACAAAGAACCTAGCAGGTCTGTAGGAACTCCTAAGGTCTGCCCAGACACTCTGACTAGTTTCTTTACATGGTGGTTCCTAGGTTCCCATGGGCTTTTTATCTCTAAATGTCGCACTGAGTTTTCTTTTCTTTTTTTTTCCATTTTTTCCTGTTATTAAAAATAGATTCTTTTTTCATACAATTATTTTGATTACAGTTTCCCCTCCCTTTACCCCTCCTGGTTCATCCCCATGTCCCCTCCCCTCCAGATTCACTCCCTTTCTGTCTCCCATTAGAAAAGAACAGACTTCTACGAGATAACAAGTAAACATGACAAAATAACACACAGTAAGACGTGTTTTCAGCAGTGTGTACGCTCTGAGTCTGCACTCTCTACCTGGGTTCCAGCCAGGTTTCTCCCTGTTTGTCTCTGCTCCAGTAAGCTGTGTTGTGCTGTCTGTCTCTAATTTGGGGCAGTAGTTTGATATTCTGTGTATCTAAGAAGGATTGCTCTTGTTTTGGTGGTTCTTGTTCTCCTCCTCCTCCTCCTCTTCCTCCTCCTCCTCCTTCTCCTCCTCCTCCTCCTCCTCCTCCTCTCCTCCTTCTTCTTCCTCTTCTTTTCTTCCTTCTTCTGCTCCTTCTCTTCCTCCTGCTCCTCCTCTTCCCCTTCCTCCTTCTCTTTCTCAGGATGGAGTGGTGACTTCCCTCCTTTCGGTTCACCTTTGAATTCATCTTGCTCTTTTTCTTTCTACTGTATTATGTTGTGAGTTTAGACTGTTTTGATATGCTTCCTCTTTTCTAATGTAAGCATTCAGTGCTATAAATTCTCCTCTCAACACAGCTTTGGTTGCATTACCTAGATCTTTATATGTTATATTTCACTCTCATTCACTTCTTGTTACCGTGTGCCAGAGTCAACATTTCCCCACTGTAAGAGACATGTGAAAACAGTATTTCTTTCAAGCTTCACTAGACACCCTTTTTCCAAGACATATTTCCTCTACTTATGTTGAGAGCTATATTAGACATTGTTATAATTTTGCATCAACTGTCTAATATAATTTTAAAAATCAAGAAAAGGAAAGGCAAATATTTTTTACCCACTTTAAAAAATGTTTTCCCTAGCATGCTTCCCTTACCATTGTTTTTTTAATTTTAAGGCCCTCCCAACCCTCTCTTTGCTGTCTTTTTAATGTAGCCCTGTTGGTATCAAACACTCTTGTTGTCTCTTCATCTGAAAATGCCATCATTTCTGCATGATATTTTGTTCGGATATAGCTTTTTAGCCCCTAAAATGTTGCACCTGTTCCTTCTAGCTTCCCTGTTTTCCAGTGAAGCATGCTGTAATCTGGCTTGATCCCCCTGTAAGGAAGGCAGTATTTCTCTACTGTTACTTTCATTAGTTTTCTTTGTTTTTGGTTTGTAGAGGTTTGATCAAATATCTCTTCTTTGGTTTGCTCAGCTTGTTGGGTCTGCAACTCTGTGACTCTTGCTGAATTGGAGAATTCGGAGTGATTGTGTCTTCTGGTGTATTTTATCTTTCCTGTCCATAGTGAGTAATAATCAATCCCTTGTCATCAAATTCACTGATTCCTTTATTCAGTGTGTTGTTCTCTTACTCAATTGTTTTCCAGTTTTGCTTTCTTCTATGTTTATTCTATTTCTTTACCAACTTTCTAGGATTTAAGTTTTGTTTCAAAAATTTGGAGTTCGGTTGTCATCTAACTTCCATATTGTATCAACTCAGTTTGTGAAGGCATTGACTTACTCTCCTTATTCAAATTTAAGTTTTCCTGAGGTTCTTGGTATGACAAGTGACTTTTTAAAAGGTGAAATCTGGCTATTTCGTATATTAACTTGTGTGATTCTTGATCCCACTGAAGTCTTCTATTTTAGGACTCCTCTCTGGGTGTGATATGAGAAGGAGGCTAACGCTTCCTTACTGCCAGGTTAGAGTAAAGTCCAGATTTTTAACTCCATTTTTAATGCTCCAGGGTGGATGGTGCATTGCTACTGTTGATAGAGATAGGATTTCAGACTTCCTATGGGACATCCGCAGACCTGGAAATAGGGAACACCTTGTATCCACCTACTGGGGAGGGGGTGTTTGACCTTTTTGTATCCCTCAGTGGTAGGAGTGTGGCAAAATGAGATGACCTGAGGAATCGTATTACAGTCCCAATGAGGGGGAAGGACTAGGCTCCCAATGCAGCCTTTAGGGTCATGCAGGAGGTGGAGCCACACGTTTTTCTAGGTTAAACTAGAATGAAATGACAGTGTCTAGTAGCTTTCTGTCTTGGCACACACTTTTTTCCTAGTCCTTTGGCAACAAGAAGCAGACTTTTGTAGGGACTGGGGGTTTTGTTTGTTTGTTTGTTTGGCTGGTTGGTTTTGGTTAGTTTGGTTCCCAATGGTGTTTCTATTTATAACATTCTTCAATCCCAAGAAAATCTCCACCATATTGTTCCTTGAGTTCTCTGTTCCTTACCTTTCTCTCCACTTTTCAAAGACGTGTACATACACATAGGTCAAAGCACAGATATATAGATGTGGATACAGATATAAGTTGTGCAAAACCTTTCACAATACTTAGCAGGCTGAATTGAGAGAAGTGTATTTTCTTGTTTCCATCTGGGACTATAAATTCTGCTATCCCCTTTTCCATTAAAAAAAACTCTCTGAACGAAGGAAAGACTGGAAATAATTCACATCCTCCAGTCTTTCCTGGTAATTAGCAGGTGACATGTAGCTTCTAACACTCAATGTATCTGATGTGAAAAGGAGGAGGCTATGGTGGAGCAGAGATCAGTTCCTCTGTACTTTCTAATGTTGATTTCAGTCATTCCCATCCTGTTTCTGATTGGTGAGTCTTAGAGCTGTGCTTAAAGAGCCTTGGTCCTTGTTTTCCTGTGTCCTATAAGTGTAGGCCCATGGGGGCAGGCTATGAGATCGAGACCCAGTGGTTCCTTGCAAGCCTCCTCTCCAGAGTACTGTTGAGGGTTTCTACTTCTATTAGGCTGAGCCCTTGGAATCATAGACTTCTTCCCTCTATAACCTAATACTTTGTTCTCAGTCTCTTTCTATCCAGATGCTCCCCCACCTCTAGGCTCAGCAACAGTTCAGGGAAGCACATTCCATACTCCTTGGTGCTGAGTCCAACGTAGTGGCAGCTATTCAAGAATGCAGGTTGTGTTTGTGTCTATGTGGAGGGAGCACTGTCTGTTTGGCTGGCCTGGAGCCAGTGGTGGGGGAATCCCCAAAGGGCCACAGTCTTAAGGGCTGTCAGGAGAGCTAGAAGCTGCGGCCAAGGACAGGGCAGCAGCATGTAAAGCCTTAGCCCAAGAGGCATCAGTCTGGACTGGGAACAATGAAGTCCTGGGATTGTTGAGATAATAATGGTCCCTGTGGGAGATGCTTACAAAGTGATTTTGAAGCCAATGCTGCCCTTGGTCCTTGGTTAACTAGGCCTCTTGAACTACCTGGTCACCTACACTATACCTACACTGTAACCTTGTTTTGTTTGTTTGTTTGTTTGTTTGTTTTTACTTAAAATGGGATGGTATTCTGGAAGCTTTCATGTCTTAGTTTTAGTAACTTCTTTTGAGACTGTCTATTTTGTCCTGGCATATTCCCAAGTCCTAAATTATCTGATGATCTCTTCACTGGATAAATAACCATTATTGTAACTGTGTTGAACACTGGCTGTAACTGAGTTTTTAAATGTACATTTGGATCTGCTTTTGGAATCATGCTTCCAAAGACCCTAACACTCCACCAAACATTTGTAGATGTCATAAAATTTGGACCTGCCCCTAAGTGACTTGAAGGTCTCACAGTCATCACTACTCCTTGAGCCACCCCTGGAGAGCCACTGCCCCAAAGGAAGCCTGTGAATGGGACTTAGAGGCTAAGGTGGGGGGCCTTGGAGGTGGTTTTACAGAGTCTTCTGGAGACTCTGTAAAAGAGACTCTGGGAAGGAAGTTTTTCAGGGTGGCACAAATCAGAATTCCAAGAGGTGGGAAAATGCTTGTTTGAGTCTACTGAGAAGCAGGGTGGGTACTGCATGGCAGACCCTGGTTCAAAAAAGTCAGTAATGGCAGTAGTGAGGACACTAGGCTACCCTTTAAAGAAAAGAGACTTGTGGAACTGGGCCTAGTCCCACTGCTTTGAAATGACCAGAAAAAACCTGAGTTTACTCTATCCTCTTAGAGCCAAAGGGGACCATTATTAACTTACCAAAAGTTCATCCACCATTGATCACATGCTAGCTACTAGCTAGACAGTCCCATCATTGGAGGACTCACAGTCTAGCAGGGAGGAACTCCCTTAGCCAATAGCCTTTAAGATACCAGCTCACTTGAGCATGGTCTCTTATATTATAAATGCAGCTGTAAAACATGTGCTTTCTCTCTTGCTTCCAGTTTTTGCTTCTGGCTGCTAGACTCTGTTCCTATTCCCCATTCATGCAGAGGACTGTGATCTGGGACATTGATCTGTGCATCTTCCCTAAACAAATAACCCTTTATTATATGTAAAAAAAAAATACCCTATCAACTACTCAGAGACCACTTACAATTATACAAAACAGCAATCTTGAAACTTAACCATCATTTTACTTTTACAGGATCCCATAGAAAGAACATCACCCCCATGATAGCTGGAGGCAATTCTAGAAGACAAATTCCCCTCTCCCAACAAAGTTTGCCCTCACGGTTAGGGACACGATTTAGAGGCTGATTATTACTCATACAGGGTTGGGAGTTGGGGTGAAAATTATGTAGGCTCAGAGATCTCAAAAAAAGAGAGGGAAAACTGAATGGTATAATAGGTAGATTATTATTCACACTAATAATAATAATAGTGAGTAATAGAGTGAATACTTGTGAGCTATTATTTATGGACAATTTACATTGGTATAGTTTCTTGTATATTGATACAAGTTCAAATTATATTTGTTATTTCTATTTACAATATTTGTACACCTATGCAAAGTTATTTTGTCAGATTGTATGCATGTATGTTTCTACCTCTGTCTAAGACAATTTGTATATTGTTATAATTTTAGGATATATTTATCATATTTCATTATATATTTCTACCTCTGATCAAGACATTAATACATTGTTTACATTTTGAGGTCATTGTTTTCCTTTAGTGCACAGTTGTTTAAAGATTATTTAATATTCTGCTATGAAGTCTTAATCTTTAAGTTATATAGGTATTATAGGTCAATAGTCATTCATGCTTATTATACTTTTGGTCAGACTAATTAGGTTCTTTACATACATAGAGATTGTATTC
This sequence comes from Microtus pennsylvanicus, assembly GCF_037038515.1. NCBI lineage: Eukaryota > Metazoa > Chordata > Mammalia > Rodentia > Cricetidae > Microtus > Microtus pennsylvanicus. The sequence goes on along the minus strand of NC_134601.1, from coordinate 88,624,831 downwards.
TGCATAGCTAGGTAATCTTCAACCACTTCAAAGATCAGTAGATCACAGCCTTTAAATAACTTAAGATTCTGTTGATGTGAGACATGGTTGCTCCTGGCAACACTGATCTATTTCCTGAGAGAGTGTTTAATACCAAAGACACTCCACTTGGAGTTTTTTGTTTTCTGCTTGGTACAACTGGCCTTTGGGCAAGAAACTGCCCATGCACTGATCACTGACAAAGTGCACGATGTCCAGACTGGACAAGCAGGATACAAGAAAAAAGACTATCAAATCTTGCCAAGACAGGGTAAGATGGTTTTGAAAAATTTCCTGCCTCTTAAAATGGTCTGTCAGTTACTCTAGGCATTAGGCAAAGTTGGTTGTTTCAGCATTGCAAATGAGACTTTGGGTGATTGCTCAGGTAGCCAGTTGTCTCTGTCATATACTGCACATTTTGGAAGCTGCTTGATTGCACTTCTTACCTACTCAAGTAATATTATCTCCATTATCAGGCCTTAGATGGGGTTGAAAATTAGACAGTCATAGTTACTGTCCTCTTATGATCTAGTAAAGCCATTTCCAATACAAAACTTAGACTCCTTAGGATAGAATGTTTGTTAAAACATTAGGATATGTTCCTTGCTTAATATTGTTTATGTTGGTTATAATTCTAACTTTATATTTGATATCTGTTCCTAGTGTACATAGTTTTATATTGGATTTGGAACTCTCTTATTTAAACAAAAGGGGGAGGTGCTGTGGGAACTCCTTTGGTCAATAGCCTTTAAGATACCAGCCCACTTGGGTGTGGTCTCTTATACTATAAATACAGCTGTAAAGCATGCATGTTCTCTCTCTTATTTCAGGCTTTCACTTCTGGCTGCTATGTTCTGTTCCTGTTCCCCATTCATGCAGATGACTGTGGTCTAAGACAGTGATCTGTGAGTCACCCCTAAATAAATAACCCTTTATTATATGTAATTCTGAACTAGTGTGGGATTATTTTGTATCTTCTGCCATCAGACAAGGAGGCTGTGACAATATAATATAGTTGGAAAACTGTAGAAGGCCAAATAGAGGACCCAGCCTAGACAGGGCATCAGGAAGACTTGCTGGAAGCATCCATGTCTAAAGTGGAAACTAGAAGGTGAGAAGGTCTTATCTGGGAAAGAGGTGCAGAAAGAAGCAATGGTCTCTGAGGAGGGATGAACATGTACAAGGCAAGGTCCTTACACTATAACAAGCATGACCTACTCTGACATTACTCAGTCCCTAGGCTTAACCATACCAAGGATTATAATAACCTATCCTCAGGGCTTTGTGTCACCTTCTGCCAAAGATATCAGGGACCATTACTCATCTGTCATTGAAACTAACTCCACAGAATGGTAAAATAGAGCTGGGCCCTGGAGCTTCTTGGGGAAGCTTAGAAAGGCAATTTCAGAGAAACCAGGGCCAGAGCATTTGAGACTAACCACAATGCCTTTTAGCTGGGGAAGGATGTGGCCAGAGGAACTGGCAGTCCCTGCCCATTAGTACCTGCACCTGACATGGTGTTTTACCATGTTCAGAGGATGATCATACTACCACTCTCTGTGAGGCACACTGTGGTCCAGTGACTATATCTAAAACAAGATTTTCCATAACTTGGCACAAAGGGTAGCATCCTCAATTGTCAATGACCAGATTACAGAGCCTCCATAAGGAGGAGATGGCCAGGCCTCTCCAGATTGTGGAGTCAAGAATTTTAAGATAGTAGCTGGGCATGTGCATGCTATGATCCCAAAGAAATGAGAGTGGACACTTAGGATGCCTCCAGAAGCTGCAGAAAGGCATGTCTCAGGCATTCATAGTACATCTATGATGTCCTATGGCCTTCCTTTGCTGGCTGACCTTGAGCATCCATTTCCTATTTTGATGAATGGGGATAGCAAACACAGCCCGTATCCCAAGGTGGGGAAATCCAAATGAGTCAATGGTTGTGAACTAGGAAAGGAAATGGCAAACGTGAGAGCAAGGTGGCCTGGTGGGTATGAGAGCTACCAAACCAACATCTCTGTCTTTTGACCACCCTTCCAACCAAAGCTTTCTTCCAGGCTTTGTTGCTAGATCTCTCCCAGGTCAATGGTACTCTTATTTTTGGAGTAACCTCAACTCCAAAATGGGGATTCCATTCCTCCTCTTTGTCATTGTCACTGCTTAGAGACTTGGGAGCCTATCTGCTTAGTGCTGGGTGAGTTGAGCCTCATGCTAATTGTGGTGGTTAACTTTGATGGTCAACTTGACACAGCCTAGAATCACAGTCTTAGTACGGAATTATCTAGATCAGGTTGGCCTGTGGGCATATCTGCAAGGGACTGTCCTGGTTGTGGATTGATAAAGACAGAGGTCTAGGTCCTGAGCCATTTTAGACAGGAGAAGCTAGCTGAGAGCAAGCAAACAGGGGTGAGAATGCACAGCACTGTAGACGCCACGTGACTAAGTGCTTTGACTTCCCGGAAGTGATAGACTTATTGTGCTGTGGACTCGTAAGCCAAATAAATCATTTTGTCCCTTATGTTTTGCCAGGGTATTTGTCACAGCAGCAGAAATGATATTAGAAGAGTACCCCAAGGCTTCCTGCACACGATGTTTCTCTCCTCAGCTTCATCAGCCTTCCCAAGCCTTCATCATGTCTGGTGACTTGGGCTAGGACTTTGAACTTTACAGAATCTTTCACTTGGCTTTCTGAGGCTAACCTTTACTGCCTACATTCCAGTTTCTACCCTACCAACATGGTCATTCCTCTCTCGGTCCTCTTCGTTTTACTGAAGGCTGCTATGATCCTAGTAAACAGGGATAAGTTACAGGGAGTTTCAGTGGAGCAGAGGTCACACCTTTCTCAGGCCTTTGTGGAAGACCAAGCATCATGCTGAGTTCTGCTCCCAAATGAGCTACTATGAAGACACTCTAGAGAGGGACTCAGGGACACAGGATCCCAGTGTCCGATTTCAGCCTCAGTCACTTCCCAACAACATGGCTTCCCTCCAAGCCTCAGCCTACCAGACGGGCAAAACAATCACCCATGGCCTGACAGCGAAACCACACATCACTAGACAACCTTCTTTGTGTGAACATGGCAGAGTATGCTTCCACAAACTGAAACGATGTCATATGGGCTAATCACCAGGCCCAGCTTCAGTGAAGTCTAGAGATGGTGAGCAAATGTGGCATGAAGCTTTCCCAGTGGTGTATAGCATAACACACTGTCTTCTGGCCAACGTGTTTTATAAGTAGAATTACATTCTCAAAGCACAATGCTAGTACACCGAATAGCAATGCACAAGCCAGTAGCACTGTTTATTATAGGGGCCAGGGGTCACGTACATCATTGCATGCATACACTGTCATGCAACTGGCATGTGACTGGTCAGGCAGTGGTTTGTTTACAGCAGTGTACCACAAATGTGTGAGCGATGTGTTGTTCTATGTCTGACATCATGGTGGTTATGGTGTCGCAAGGTGGTAGGAAGTTTTCAGCACCCTTCGAATCTCTGGGGAGCCTCATTGTCTATGTGGCCTGCCAAGGACCAGAACATTCCACAGCACATGATTGCAGTGAAGGCCTCTGAGGATTATGGGAAACTAAATCCTACCAGCAGCTTGATAAGTCTTCATAGGTCAGGAAGTTCAGAACAGAGCTGGGTAGGATGGAAAGGGGACCAGGTGGTGTTCCAGATGACGCTGTGGCTCTGTACTCAGGGGTGCTGAGATTTTTGTCATCTCGCTCTCTTACAGAGACACACATAGGAAGTCAGTTACCTGGGCTATCGGTCATGGTGGTGCCCTGAGCTTCTCCTCTTGTCCTCTTCTTCCTACATCCTGTCATGGTTTTATTCTCTCAAGAGCCACATCGGGATGGGTGCCAGCCCTCTGACATGAAATACCACTTTGGCTCCAAGCCCTCCACTTGTCATATGAGCCTCTGTCCACATTCCATTCGACACTTTGGACACCGAAATGTATTTTACACCTTAACCTCCTCGGGAGGTGTCCTTTGGCCACCTGCTATTTCAGTCATCTCCCTTCTCCCACCGGCCAGAGTCACTTCCTACTGGCAGGATGCTTTGGGGCCAGGCCTGATAGAGTGGCATTCTTTCTAGGTCGAGACCATCTTGCTTCCGTAAAACTAGTTCCGGCCCTCTACTTTTCTGACTCCCACTGAATGAAGCCCCTTGCATGGAGCCTCTCAGCAGTGCAGCGACAAGCTATGCTGATTTCAAAGGCAACCTCATTGTTTGGAGAAGACCTGCCTCCACAGTAAAATGAGAAAAAAAAACCCACCAGGGACCTTATTGGCATTTGGCCCTTGCCCCTGTTTCAAGGGTGGTTATTTCAGAATGTTAGTTCCCTGAAGACTTGGAATCAGCTGGCTCCTGGGAGATTCCCACAGGGACAACACTGTCTTTGTAGCTGCAAACTAGCAACCCGGTCTCAGTTTTAGAGAATGGCTGCTCTGTGACCTAATGGGACACAGGTGAGTGCCAGCTGGAAGTTGGGCACACGCATGACTTGACATTTCAAAACTATCAGGCAAAGTCATCAGAACATATGTTATAGTAAAAAGAGCACAAACTGTAGCAAATTCTAGCTCCACTCCAATCCCCAGCTTACTCAGTTGTAGTATCTGGCGTCTAGGAGATTTGACATGAGATTCTTCCTGTGTGCAAACTGCTCAGTGCTGACCCTGGCACACAGTAGATGCTTAGTAGTACTCTTCCTGCCTCCATTTCCTCATCTCTGCAGAGCAGAGGAGCTGGAGGAGCACTCTGCTCGGGGAGGAGACAGGCCAAGCTTGCAGGAGTCCATGCTAATCCCATGACCTTCTGGTGAGCTGGGAGCTAGGATATGGGGGGCTCAGGCTGAATGGGGACTGAAGTCAGGACTTTAGCACAGGGAGTAATGGATTGTGGGAACAGAAAAATCATAGTCTGGACTAGGGAGGCTGGGCTGCCAGTTTTAGGTTTCTGCAACTCCTTGTCCTTGGCTAAGTACTTATTTATGCTGTGAAGACAACACTAGAGATGTTTTAAGTCTTTAAGGTACCTCCCAGCCTGGCCACTCCATGCATGTATAAGAAACAGAAGCATTCATCAAGGACCTTGCAGGCAAAAAGGAGTATTGGGAGGGGTGGTGGTTAGGATTCTGTCAACTTGACACAAACTAGAGTTCCTCTTAGCAGAGGGAGGATCAATTGAGAATTGAGAGAATGCCTCATCAGACTGGCCTGTAGACAAGTCTACAAGGCCTTTTCTTAGTTAATGGCTGATATAGGAGGGCCTTGCCCTGTGGGAGGTGCCACCCCAGGGCAGGTGGTCCTGGGTGGTAGAAGAAAGCAAGCCCAGCAAGCCATAAGTGGCATGCAGCAAATAGCTCCCCTCTGCAGCCTCTGCTTCAGTCTCTGCTGTGGGACAATGATCTGTACCCTGTCACTTGTATTGTTTTAGTAAAACGCTGATTGGCCAGTAGTCAGGCAGGAACTATAGGCAGGATGACCAGGTAGGAAGTATGGGGAGGGTGACCAGAACAGGAAAATTCTGGGAAGGGGAAAGGTTCAGTCTGCAGTCGTAACCCAGACACAGAGGAAGCAAGATGAGAATGTCTCACTGATAAAAGGCACCAAGCCCTGTGGCTGACACAGACAAGAGTTATGGGTTAATGTAGGCTGTAAGAGTTAATAAGAAGCCTAGGTAATAGACCAACCCGTTTTTTTTATTAATGTAGAACTCTGTGTGTTTCTTTGGGACTGAACAGCTATGGGACCGGGTGGGACAGAAACCTTGGTCCCTGCCTCCAGATTCCTGCTTTGAGCTTCTGCCCTGGCTTGCCTCAGTAAAGGACTGTAAACTGTAAGCTGAAATAAACGCCCTATCCTCCTTAAGTCACTTGTGGTTTTTCACATCAATAAAAGGTAAGCTAGGGAAGAAATTGGTTCATGGAATATTGCTGTGACAGATCTGACCTTGCTGTTCTGGGGAGGATTGTGGAAGTGTTTGGAAGTTTGGACTGGAAAAGCTGTTAAATGCTTAGAGCTTAATGGATTGTTTTGTCAGAGCTCTGTAGATAAGAATTCTGAGAGGAATGCATGAGATGGAGGCCTGCCTTGTGAAATTTCAGAGGGAAACAAAGACTTTATCAGGCCTGTTCATACAATATTTTGCAATAAGAATGTATGGGTTCTGGTCATCTATGAATGGAAACTCAGCTACATTTAACAAAAGACCAGCATCATTCACTGAGTTGAAATCTTCTGGGAAGTATTTCCTCTGGGTCATCACACAGAGCTGTACTCCAGAGGGCACCAAGACTGTCTTTCAAAGGGGTAGTTAGGCCTGATAATGTGTAAGAGTCTCCCACATTTTGCTTGTTTTGGCAGCATGAGAGCCACGTGATTTGAAGGGGTCATGGAGAGCAGCTGAGGCTTGGCACTTTAAGAGACCAGAAGCCACAGATGAAGACCCAGCCTCAGTTCCAATAAAAGTCCCATTACAGGCCCATTTTGAAGGTGTCTTTCCAAGAAGCTGAGGCTTGGCACTGCGAGGCGGTGTCAGAGTCCCTTAAGAGCCTAGGAGAAGTTGTCAGTGGAGGTGTTGCCTCAGTTGCAGTGGGGAGCCCAGCATATCGAAGATGCCAGGACTGTGGGATGACCACCAAGAGCAACAACATCTGTGGAGAGGAGCCTACCTAAGGGACAAGCTACATGTGCCGCATATGGCAGAGATTAATAGGTAAAGCAGTCTAAGTCCTTTGGAGCCCAGAAGATCACACATGAGTCCTAGCCACTGGACATTGAGCAATTTATAGTGTTGGATTTGGGTTTTGCTTTGGTCTAATTGTGACTGTGCCTTGGTTCTCCACTCTTGGAATAAGAAGTATGTAACTTATATTTATGTTACAGGAGCCCGCAGTTAAAAGACTTCGGACTTTTAAAGAGATGTTGGATTTTTTAAAGGTGATGGGGATTCTAAAGTTATACTATACGTTTTATACTGTGATATTATCATGAGATCTTGGGAATACGCTGGAAAAGAAAGGTTATGATTTTGTAGTGATGTGTTTGTGTGTCAAGTTGACAATGGGTTGATTGTACTGGTTAGTTTTTTGTCAACTTGTCACAAGCTAGGGCCGTTTGGGAAGAGGAAAATTCAATTGAAAACAAAACACCTCTTCAGATTGGCCTGTAGGCAAGTTTGTGAGGACATTATCTTGATTGATTGGTGTGGGAGGGTCTAAATCACTGTGGTCAATGCCACCCTTTTGAAGGTGGCCTTGAGTTGCATAAAAATTCAAAAATGAGCAAGCCATGGAAAACAAGCCAGTGAGCAGCATTTCTCCATGTCCTCTCCTTCAGTTCCTTTCTACAGGTTCCTGTGAGTTCCTGCCCTGACTTCCATTCATGGTGGACGGTAATCTGTAAGATGAAATAAACTCTTGCCTCCTCAAGTCGCTTTGGTCATGGTGTTGATCACAGCACTAAACAGGACAAGCAAAACAAAAACAAAAACAAAATTTGTTAACTGGAATATTGGAATGGGGGCCAAGTATGATCAATGTCAAATCCCTCTCATGTCTCTAGTCTCAAGCATTTTTCCTCGGTGGGAGTGTGACTCAGCAAACATGGAACAGAACAAGTACCGCCTTTTACAGGCCACCAGGTCCAAGCAGCACTTGAGAGGTCTTGGGAAGTCTAAGTGTGTTCTGGATGGGCGAGGCTCCCTGCCTCTACCTTGCCACGCCTCTCTTCTCAGAACTGATCTGGATGATCATGGAAAACCATGGGGGTCCACTCTCCAATCATTGGCCATGCCAGGGAGTGAGGCTTCTTTACTCCCAAAGTAGACAGGGCCTAGTTCTTGCCTTCTCTCCTTTCCATGGCCCTTCTAGCCATGCAGTACCTGAAGATGGTTTCATGACATTTCTGAGCCTGGCTCACCCCAATTGCAAGCTAATGTGGCATTCATTTCCCTAGCTTTGTATCAGAACCCCTTGTCTTGTCTGAGCCCACTTGGAGGTTGAGATTCTTGGAGAATCCAAAGACCCCCTCCATTATGAAATTCTCTGAGGTGGAGATATGTTGGGTCCTGGATTCCTTCTCCAGGTTCAGAAAAAATATCAGACCCAATTTCCAGGCTGAATTCTCCAGCCATCTTAGCCGCCCTATGCCAACAGGCTAGTATCCCTTCCCAATCCAGACTTGCCATTGTCTTTTTGCACATCTGGGCAGAAAAAGTAACTGTTTCATTGAAAACATTGTTTGGGAAACAGAGTCTCCTTATGCAGCCCCAGACTGTCCTTGACCTCAGTGATCCCATGTTGGCCTTGAGTTTGAAGTAACCCTCCTGGTTCAGCCTCCCAAGCACGAGGATTACAGGTGTGTGATATCATGCCCAGTAGTGCTAACACTTCATGACTTCTCTCCATCAGTGTGATTTGTTAAAATGGTTAAAAAAAAAAAACACGCAAGACCCAAATATGCAGGCACTGGGCATATTCTAGCTGGGGTTTAGATCTCCCTGCTTCCTATATGTAATCGTCCTTACTTCACAGATATATATATATATGTATATATATACAGAGCATATATAATATATGCTCAAATATACACACATCGTGCACAGGCCCATTCATGCTACAAACACCATTCTTGTATTCAGTGTGGCATGCACAGTGGCCTTCTGATGGCCCCAGAATTGTGAAACCTGGCACTGTCCATATATTTTCAGTGTCTCAATCAAGCAGATCCCAGCTGCCCAGCCCCTACCCTGCATGGGCCTGCCCCACGGCTGCTGGATGCACAGCAGGTGGGTGCACTCTGTCTCTAGCACACACATTCCTGCTTCAGCTCCCATGGTCATAAGAGTCACCGAAAGAGAAGGAATGCTATCTGCAATCGGAGGCTGTGCTGTGTGGTGGGCAAGGTCAGCAGGGAGGAGGGGAGCAGAGGGATAGTTGTGGCCAGAGACAAAGGGCTGGGGGAGGGTGAGAAGAGAGGCAGCAGCAGGAGGAGGAGGAGGAGGAGGAGATCTTGATAAACCATGCAAGGTTGGAGAGGGGGATACAGGGATTGGACTCGCAAGAACTTTCTCAAGCCGTAAATTTTCACTAGCTGCCTAAAGCCTGGTGTTTGGAGGCCAGAGGCCGGAAACTTGATCAGGTTTTGAGACAGTCAGTCTCAGGAGCAGCGGAGTCAGGGCGCAGGCCCAGATGGAAGGAGGAGGCACTGGGTTGCCCATCCTTCTGGGTTTGAGCACTGTGCCCTGAGCCTTTGGCCAGAGGTCACCCTAGAATATTAACTCCCTTGGCTGCTCTGTGCCCATTTACGTGGATCTGTGCCTGAGCGCACACAAGGGCTTAGAAACAAGTGTCCAAGTCTGACTCCCTGAGGTTATCAGCTGTGTGAGCATGTTACACACCCTTTGTCCCCTACTCTGCTAATGGAGATGGTTGTCACCTCATAGGAGCCTATGGGTGGGCTGATGAAATGCATGTGGCAGATGGAACCCAGAACCCAGCACAATCAATGCTCATTAACTGGTACCCTGATGGACCCACGAGTCTAAGTTCATCCCAAATGCTGGCGCAAGGACATGCTGGGTAGGTTGTCACGCCTGTGCCTCTGCTGCGGTCCTGTCTTTACCTGTGAGCTCAGATGGAATCGCACTCTTTCTGCGCACTCAGCCACCCACCAAGTTTGCGGCAGACACACAGGATGCAAGCATATATTTGCACAAAGCACTCATACATATACCCACACATGTCTGCGCACATCTGCGTGCATGTGTGCAGTCCACACCTGTACCTGCACATTGCATGCTCCCATGCACGATTGCATGGGTGCAGGCACCTTCGCGAGTACCCAGGAACACATGGCCATTTGTAATCGCGATTTTGAAGAGCCCTCTGCCCCTCTGGGATTCAGATGTCTTACTTGTAAGAACAAGGAGAACACAGAGCCTTGCTTTAGCCATGAGCTTGGGTCTTGAGCACAATAAAGGCAGCACTGCTTGTAGAAGCATGAGAAGTTCCGTGCACACTGTCCACTCTGCCTCTAACAGCCCCAATCCACCTCCTAAACCTTATTCCACCCCCTCTAATCCGGCCCATGCCACTAAGCATGCTTCGTGGCAACCCTTGGGGCAGCTCCCTCACTGTAGGCCCTGTTTCCATCTTTGCCACCTGTCCACCCTGCTAGGATGTGCTTTTATAAGCGTGCCACCCATTAGACAGCCCTCCCCCTGCTTGAGCTCCTGGTTCTTTCAGTGCTTCTCAGTCCCCTGTGCTATTAAGGTTTAGGAGGCACTTAACACAGAGTTCAGGCTCTATAGCTGCATTGTCTGGATTCCATTTTACTTTTGCTATCTAACGTGATCAGCACTTGTGGCTGTGGGCAAATCCCTTCATTTGTCCGAGCCTAAGTGACGTCATCTGGCCAGTGGCACTCATACTTTTCCTTGCCCTTAGTGTGTCACTAGATAGCTGTTACCTGCAAGACAATGAAAATGGAATTTGGCACATCATGAATAGGATTAGGGCCCAGAACTAACTCCCAAACTCTGCTCTGTCTCCTTTCTGCCAACCAGAAGCTTCAGTTTGAGTAATTCTTCCTCTAGGCCCCTGGGTCCCCTTTCTCTGGTGAGGATACTCGGGCTTCCTTTAGCAGTACTCACCCCACCACCACCGCTTAGGCCGTGAATCCTGCATTGTTCTGAAGGCTCCACGAGGCAGCCATGTTTCTGTCTGCTCAGAAGGTCCAGGGCCTGGCAGATAGCCTTAAACTCTATTGAAAAAGTGACCCTTTTAGCATGCCTTGCACCCTCAGCAGAGGACCGGGACTCGTGAGGAAGCCCTATGTGGAGCTGCTGGCTACACATGAAAGGAAGCCAGGAGTTTGGCAGAAAGACATCCAAGGGTACCTTGGTGCAACCCCTACTTAAATAGTCTTCTTTTTTTTTGTGACAGGGATTCACTACATAACCCAAGCTGGCCTTGTGACTTGCTGTAGAGCCCAGCCTGGTATTGAACTCGCAATCTTCCTGCCTCAGTTTCTAGACCTTAGATTAATTTTAACCTAAAGGGGAATCCGTGCTTTACCAAATTCAGTCCTTGGTTCAAGTGCCAAGATCCCAGAAAAGGCCGCTTTGTGAAGGAGGTCGGCTGGAACATTTCTTGAGTGCCTACCCTGGGCTAGAAGAATGCTGTTAGGTTTTTCCCTCTAGTTGGTCTTGAGTGTGCGTGGGTGGGCCACACAAATTCATGCTATCCCAGACTGAGTCCCTGGAGCAACACTAGCTACCACTTCTCATTCCCTCCCCCCAAGGAAAGGCCAGGTACCACCCAGAAACCCAAAGGGTGAAGAAAACCCAGCCAGAGAGGAGGTGGAGACTCTGGGGATGGCTGTGCAGAATGGAAAGGAATAAAGAGAGCGAGGAGGGAAGAGAGAGAGCTAGGAGTCGGAAGAAGACCATTCAAGAGGTGGTATATGGATGGTCCCTTCTCTGGCTCTGCCTTCCTGATTGGTGCTTAAATAGGCTGAGAATATACATGAAACCAGCTGCGGAAGGCAGGGAGCTAGAGGCCCGGAGCCAGCCACATCCTCTTTGATCTCAGGCAGGGTGAGGCCAGGCTAGGGGCCACTTTGGTCAGGGAAGGCACTGGTGTTCTGAGCAGCAGCAGGAGGGGGGCACCCCACTGCCACCAGCACCAACAGAAAAATAAAGCTCCGTTTTTAGCCCTAGCCAAGGGCTGCCCTCTCTCCTCAGGGGAGGGAAGCCTGCCTGCTTCTCTCCCCTGAACTCAGGTCTCTAGGCCATGCTGAGCTCACCTTGGAGCACCTTGCCTTCTGCTCTTGTTCCCGCGAGCAGTTCCTGGACACACTTATTTCCGCATCTCGTACAGAAGCCTCCAGCTCGTCTCAGTCAGAACTGATAAGAAGCGGGGGGGGGGGGGGGGGGTCTCAGTTGCTTCGTCTTGTCTTTTTTTTTTTTGGTTTTTCAAGAACTAGCTCTTGTAGACCAGGCTGGCCTTGATCTCACAGAGATCCTCTGCCTCCAGATTGCTGGGATTAAAGGTGTGTGTCACCACCACCCAGCTTTGTCTTATTTTTGAATTAAATTTAAGAGCCTTTCATCTTGTACAAGTATATATTGTACAAGTCTGTATTGTACTTGGAGCAATGCATTCCCCCGATGCCCCCTGACCTTCAGTTTGTCTTCTTTGTTTCCCTAGACAATTCTGCTTCTAGTTTCATTTTGTATATGCATATGGGATTTTATTTTTGTAAAGGTCTGCCACAATATTTATCACTACTTATTTTGTGTGGGTTTTTTTCCTTGTATTTCATTTACCTCTATATTTATTGTAATGTTGTGGATGTAACTCATGTCTTAGCACATGCCAGGCAAGGACTCTACTGTGTGACTGTTGTCCCAGCTGAATAACTTCCTTTTGGGACAGAGAAGTGACACCGTGAAATGAAAGGTGGCTTCTCCACAGGACTTCAGTCAAGATCAGGGGACGGGAGAACTGGTGGCTCCAATCCATTGCAGCTTCCAGAGTTCACAATCTGTGGGTTGGGACCCTTTTGGGGGTCAAACAACCCTTTAACGGGATAGCGTATCAGCCTTTCTGCCTATCAGATATTTACACTATGGTTCATAACAGTAGTGAAATTACAATAGTGAAGCAGGAACTGAAATCATTTTATCCCTGGGGATTACCCCATGAGGAATTGAATTAAAGGGTTTCAGCATTCAGAAGGTCGAGAACACCGTTCTGAAGGAAGGGTTGAGGTGTCAGAGGACCTCGTGTGACTGAAACACACACGCCATGCCTGGAAAGCATGATGTGATGTCTAACAGGGTTGTTGCTACCGGAGGTGACCTCAAGGGTTAGAATCAGGTACTAGTGTAGTTCTTCACTGGTTATCTTGCTATGTTGGGGATAGGACCCAGGGTCTCATGTATGCCAGGCAAACACTCTCCCACTGAGTTGCGTCTCAAGCCTACAGCCACTCATTTGGAAGATGAGGAAAATGGAACCTAGGGGAAAGGGCTTGACTTGCCTGGAATCGCCGCATCTATTAGGTGACAAGCCAGAGACCTGAACTTAGCAATACCCCATGTGTTATGCCCTGTGGGGGTGCTTCCGGAAGGCCTTTGACATTCACATGACAAAATGTCAATATTTGAATCTCAGTCTGATGGGGTTTTGTGGCGCTAAGAGATTTGGGATGGTACTAGCAAATTCGTGCTGTTAATTAAGACCCAAGGCATGCTTGCCCTAGGATCTGGTGACTAAGAAGCAACAACACTATGACCCTGACATCATGGCTCAAGGTGGCTTGTAAAGCTTCTTCAGAGAAGTGGCTCAGAGGAGAGCAGGCAGGTGAAGGATACTGAGTCACTCACAGAAGGGAAAGGACTGCCTGGGTAACTCTTAGTTCCTCTACCTCAGGCGGAACTGTGGCAAATTGTCTTCATCCCAGAGGGTTTAGGTCTATGCCTAAGGTGGCAATCCTGGTTGGAACAACCCTTGCCTGTGTCTCTGGGCTTGTGAAAGCTGGGCCTTCTGGGAGCTTTCCTTTGAACTCTATTAATAAGGCAAAGCCGAACTGAAGCCTCTGAAAATCTTTGCCAGATGTCCCCTGCCCAATTCCCACACCTAGAGAGACATCTGCCCAGCTGGCTCAGAGGGAAAGAGGTGGGCTAAGAGGGCCAGCCAAAGACCTCAAGACTTGTTGCCCCAGTAGGCATTGCCCATCTCTCAGAGCCCACCAGGAGGGAAAACTGGCACTCAACAACCACTCTGTCCCACAGCAGAGCCCAACCAGGAGATTGTCCCGGTTAGGCCAGTCCAGGCCAGCTCCATACAGGCCTGAGGAGGTGACAACCCTATCGACCAGCTCCTCCCGGCCCCCCATTTACATCTTGATTACATTCCTTGGGAAACCATCCAGGCCGCATTCCGCCTGGCAGGCTGCTGGGAAGACCCACCGAGCACTATGGCAACGCTGGAGGGGCCAGCCGGGCCTGCCGGCCAGCAAGCAAGAACCACCAAGCTGAGGAACCTCTCTTGGAGGGCCAGCCAGGATTCCTCAACCCCATCAACTGCATCCTGCCCTACTCCCGTGTATTTCCCTGCTTCAGCCTGACTCACCTGGGCATGTCCAGCCAGTCCTCGGCAGGGTGCATCCCAGAGACAAATCCAATGCCCCCCCCCCCCCCCCCGCTTCCCTAAAGCCTCCAAGGCCTCCTCTTGGTTCCATCGCCCTCCAAACCCACTTCCTCTACCACAAACAGCAGGCCTCAGGTGTGAAGTGGGCAGTGGAGGTGGCGGAACTGTCTCTGTGGCCTTGGCACTGCCCTCACTAGTTTGTCCACGAAGAGCGTAGTGGATAGCTGCAGTCCTCATTTTTTGGTAAATCGCCTTTTATTAAGATCCCGCCGAGCCACAGAGAGTGCAAAACCAAGCAGAAAGTTCCTTACACTGCTTCCATTTCCATTAGTTTGTAGGAAATACTCAGTTATTTGTGGAACTCTAGAAGCACATGCGCAGATCCTTCTGCTTCTCAGAACATCAGAAGCCCTCTCTAATGTCCCTCTTCAGGCAAAGCCTTTGTGTTCCTACATGCCCACGGACTCTCAAGAAAGATGGGGTGTAGAGGGAAAACAGCTGGCTGAGCAGCACGTCCTCCACTCCTCCAGCTTCTGAGTTGGTCCGCTGTAGCAGGGCAGCAGTGGACCGTAGTATAGGACCCATGTCCCACTACACCCCGGCAGTCCATTCACCCCTCCTTCCCTTCTCCTCCTTTTCCTTCCCTTTCTCCCTCCTTCCCTTCCCTCCTCTTTCTATGTCCCTTCCTTCCCATTTTAGGAGCAGAAACCTTGCAACAAGCCCTCACGTGAAAGCCCAGCGTTGAAGCAGATAACAAACCCGGCCTTCTGGAGGCGTCTTGGAGCACTTCAAAGAATTGCATTTGAGAAGCACTCAGCTGCAACTACCTATGAAGAGCTGCCAGAGCGTCCATTTAGGGTGTTCTCCTTCCGTCCTCTCCCCTCTCTATTGCTCTCTTCTCTCTTTGGTCTCCCTTCTCTTCTTTTCTCCTGCCTTTCCTCACGCAGCGCTTATGGGCCTTCCTTACAGAGCCCTCAATTCAAGGCAGTTGTGCCCAGCCTGCCCTCAGGAGTGGGCAAGGGCCTCATGCCAGTGCTGGGCTGTAATTTTAGGTCCCCGGCTTGGCCAGACAGTGCTTGCCAGTCACATGAGCAAAGGCCCTGGAGCCAGGCATTCCTGCCCAGCCCTTTAAACTATAATCAAGGAGGGGGTGGTGGCACCAACTCTAAAGGGGTGCCGGAGACATTCTGTTGTCTGCAGGGACTAGAGAAGACCGAGAACGCCAGGTGGAGAGGCACCCTTGTGTTCAAATCCCTCCTCTCCCGCTGTAAGGTGGGGACAAGGGTGTGGAACAAGCTGTGGTTTGGACTCCTGCATAGAGGCCAGAGCCTTCGAATATACCATACTGCCGTGGGACTCTCCAGAAAGGACCCACAATAAGGCCCTGTTCAGCTACAGACAAGGAAAACAAGAGCAGTGAGGGGCTGAGTGCCAAGATCTGAGTCTGCCTTGACCACCCTGCTTTGAACAGGGCTCCAGAGTCACCAGGACCATTTCCTTTTGGTGGCTGACATATGCCAGGCATGAGAGTAGGCACTGGGCACTGAGGAGACAGTTGGAAGCAAACACCATGTGTGTCCTCATGGCATCCAGAGCCAAGTCGGGGGTGACAAATAAGCAACAAAGTGCTTACACAGAGTGGGAGAGCATAAAGTGAAGAAGGAAAGGAAAGGATGTGGGCACAGCGAGGGGAGGGGAGGGACATGGGGGATGGCAAGAGGTCTGCACTGAGAAGGTGACCCTAAGCCAAGGCAGCCGGTGAGGTGGTTACTTGTGCAAATATCCAAGGGAAGGACACTGCAGGCAGGAGCCACAGGGACTACAGAGGCCCTGAGCTGAGGACATATTAAGAGACCACAGAGGAGTCTGGTCTGGCCGGCTGGAGCAATGGCTGATGGCTAGAGGTGAGAACTAAGACAACACATCTTATAGGGCTACGGGTGTCCCCTGAAGAGCTCCGGCCCACACTGGGTATGAGGTGGGCGCCATGGCGGGCTCTGGCGCAGAAGATGAATGTGGTCTGATGGGGTGGTTGTTAGGACGGGCTGTAGAGTTGAGAGGAAACTGTTGGGAAGGCTTCTGCAGTGACCCAAGTGGAGGCTAAACGTGGGCTCAGCGCAGTGGGTGGTGTCTGGATATATTTTGAGCATAGAGCTAAGGGCTAGAAAGTGTGTGGGAGGAGAACAAGAAGCTTTGGGCTACACAGCAGGCCCAGAATCTGGGTGAGTGGCAGGGCTACGGAGCTCGGGGGCTAGGGCTCTGGCTTCGAGGGGCCCACACCTGTGCGTCCAGTCATGGTATGCTGCTGTGTGGGTGAATCCGGCAGCGGTGGAAGCTGGGGTGGCTCTCTGTTCAAATGCTGAAGGAACAGTGAAACCAATGGACAGGGTTGAGAAAGCGACCTGTATGTAGTCAAGAGTCCTGAGGAAGGCCCGTAAAAGCAGGAGTAGCCAGCTTAGGCTACGGATAGCAGCCAGATTTCTGTGGCAGAGACTGCTCTTCTCTGGAGGCTGCTGGGAGACTGCAGGACGTCCCACCCGGGCTAGTCTCTAGGAGGAATCTCTTTCTCCTGCAGCTGTTTCTCAGTCACTGCCTAATTTGTGAGTCAATTGGTGACCATGGAAGGAACACCTTCTGGGTGTCTGAAGCCAAGCCAGCTGGTAGACAAAGCTTCCTGGGTAGAAACAGAAGGAGGAGAAGTAACTAGAGCCATGACTATTAGCTGGGAAGCCAGGACCAGGGGCTGGGACCTGGGCCGCCATGGAAGGAGTGGCTAGTTTTTCCATCCCGTCTCTCTCCCAGACAGGGCCTCTGCATCCACGCCCCCCTGTCCAGGCCATCTCCGGGGGCTCAGGTTGCCTTCTCTCCCTGAAGCCATGGAAAGCAGGCCTGTGGAGCACAAGCCTCTGCAGAGCCTGGACAAGGTTCATAAACGGAAGTGTAGATGGGCGGAGCAAGACCAAAGGCTGACCCTGGCAGGACAGTGTTGGCCCCCTAAGGGGGAAGAAGCTCAAGGCTCTACGCTTCTCAGGCCAGAGGGATGCAGAGATCTCGCGATCATCTGCTGTTTCATATACTCGTACAGTGCAGTGAGCTCACGATGGAGGGTACTGTTCCCGCCCTTTTGTAACCACTCCACTCCACCTACTTGTATCAGAAGGCAAATTAGTGCTTCCAGACTCCAGAGGCCTGGTACCCACCACAATAATAATAGCCTTTCCGAAGGCAGGCACTGTACTAGACTCTGCACACATGAGTCCTTCAAGTCAATGGCCATACACTCTGTGCGCAACTGTTGTAGAGAGGCAGAAACATCATCAGAGGAATGAGTTCCCTGCCCAGGGCATACTGCTGGGTTGATGAAGAGCGAGGATTTGAACCCACCAAGGAACATATGCCAATTTCTGTTAAGGGAGGCGTTTAACTGTGACCTCAGAGTCACCCAGCCAAGGATGCCTGGCTCTTCTGGCAGGGAAAAGGAGACAGGAGGGAGGTCTTCTTTCGGGGACTTGCCTTTCCTCTGTTCCTATCCCACCGCAGTCCTCCCTGCCTCCTCTTCCTGTTTGCCTCTGCCCTCTTTCCCGCTTCCATTGAGTGTACAGGATTGGCGCAAAGGCTCCTCCATCCGCCAGATCCAGAGAAGCAAGGCCAAAGGCTGGGGGTTCTAGAAGGGGAAATGATTTGGCTTAAAGATGGAGGACAGTGGGGACCACAGAGGGGTGTCCTGGGAAAGTGGATCACGCTACAGACTTGGGCAGAGCCCCCTAATGCTGCAATGAGGGTCTGACCTGGCTCCAAACCACTGTGGTCTGGCGCCTTCTTGTTAGCAAGGAATGATGAATTTGAGAAATTACTGGAAGGATTGGGGGAGACAATGAATTTCCTCATCCACACTCAGGGAAGTTTTGGAGAGTATGGAAGCTTCCCCAGAGGCCCCAAGTCCCCTTCCTTAACTCTAGCCCCACCCCTTCTTTAATGCTAGTTCCATGTCTTATCTTCTCTGGCCCCGCCACCTATGAGATGACCTCATGACAACTTCCAACAACAGAGAGCTCAACTAGGGATTTTCTCAGGAAACAAGAAAAGTGCATTTCTTTGCTTTTCTTCAGACAGGGTCTCAATATGTAGTCCAGGCTGGCTTCAAACTCGTGTTTTTCCCAAATACTTGACTGCAGCCACGCGCCACCACATCTGTTAAAAAGTACTTTCTTACCAAGCCCTGCTGGCCCATTTTCTGTCTGAGGAGACAGAGGCTCAGGGAGAAGTGACTTGCCTGGCTCCCAGAGTGTCTGTCCTGTCCATATGTACACCAGAGGGTGAACGCCGGGTAATGTGTTCAGCTTGGTCCTTGGAGTTGAACACCTACTGTGCCCCTCAACGAGGCTTTTTAAAAATTCATTTTTAAAGTTAAGAGACATGGTGATAGGCTTTGTTATGGCATTTTCCTTTAGTATATACCATTATACTTTATTTTTCTGCACAGAGGTGTAACAAAAAGTGTAGGACCAAGCTTACTGTGCTTGAGCCCGGACTCGTCTGTTTAGGGGAAGGCTCTGCACAAGCCCATCACTCTATACCTTGGTTTCCAACAGTGAGGGTGATAGCACCTCCTGTGCGCTGCAACACCATGCGCAGAGGGAACAAACACACCCATGTAAAGACGGAGGACAGACATTCTGTTCACTCAGCTGGGGGTTATTTTCCAGGGCTCCTCTTTCAAGCCTCGCTCTAGGCCACCACTTATTTTGGCATGGTCAACCTCGGGCCTACCCGGCTAGCTTCCACATCTGAGACCTCTCTGTCCCCACCCCCACAGTCCTGTTCTGCTTGCTGTGGTCTGATCCGGATTTTCTGTCCTGATTTTAGGCACTGGGTGCTAACAGTATCAAGTATTCACGTTGTCATTCCATGCTTCATCACTAGGTAACCTTGCTAGTGCCCAGATGACCTGCACAGCTCCCAGACTCTCCGTCTTGCCTTCGTGGGTCCCCTTCAGGATTAGAGTCCACAACACCATCCCAGTTCACACTGGGGTCCTACCACTTCTTGCGGTTGCCAGGCATCATCTGTCTCTGGACACTTTGCCTGTTGCTATGGCTTCATGTCGGGCTCTAGACTCCCACAGCTCCTTGGATGTGCCCCCCAACACACACACGCACACGCACACACACACACACACACACACACACACACACACACACACACACACACACACACTGCTGACGACCACCATACCTCTCCAGGCAGCCTGCTCTGCCAAGAAACAACTCAGTGTCCATTCTGTCCTGTCTATGGAGACTAGATGAGGCAACCTAGAAGGAGCAGAAGGAAGCCAAGGGGTTTCTTCGTCCAAGAGCAATGGCTTGGTGAGGGTGAGCATGCATGAGCCCTGCATGCCCCCGACCCTCTGGCAGAGGCTTTGTAACAGCTACCATGCTCCCTTACCACCCATCCACCAGTCCTCGGAGAGGAGAACTAGGCTCTACTTGTGCCTGGCTCCAGCACGCAGGGGTCAAGTCACAGCCACAAAAGCATAAGAGGGAGGAGGAGGAAACACAAATGGAAGAGCCCAACAGTGAGACTCTGGCAGGGCGCGTCAGAAGGGAGGGAGGGAGGGGAAGCCGGACCCAGGGCTATTTCTGTACAATAATACAGGGGAAGAGGGCCAAGCTGACAGGACAGTGATTAGTCTTCAGGGAGCAAAGGCGAAGACTCTGCCGGCGAGCCCAGGGCTGGAGGAGTTGGCCCAGGGCCCAGTCCGGTGGGCTGGAGCAATGATTTCAGAGGCCCGGAATCTGAGGCGAGCTGGGTCCAGGGACTAGGGAGCAGAGAAGGTGGGAGCAGGGTGAGGGGAGCCAACGGTCCTCCCTCTTCACCTCCAGGACCGGACGCTGGGGGGAGGTGGGGCTGACTTGCCCCAACTGTCAGTCTTGCCACCGTGGGGTTATCGGGCTGTGTGTAGGGCCAGAGTTTCTGAATGCACACTTCCTGGGCTCTGGCCTGGGAGGGAGATGGCGTGAGAAAAGGCCAGAAACACAAGGCTCGGAAACCTCGGGGGAAGAGTCAAGACTTCGTTTTCTTTCCCACGGGATTTACAGTCATGGGGTCTGGGAGAGGGAGTGTGAGCTGGCCAGGTCATGGAGAGTGATCGGGAGATTACATTTACCAAGGGTCCTTGCTGGCCCGCTTGCTACATTAGCACATTGAAAACCAGGTAAGGGAGGAGTGAGCAGGCTTGATTTCCATCAGGGAAACAGATGCAAAGGGATTGGCTTAACACCCCCCCCCCTGCAGTTTCAGAGAGGAAGTGCACTCAGGTGAGTCATGCTCTAAAGACCGGGCTCTGGAAGCAATATTGCAACGGGAGGGGTTCTGCTAAGTTCTGCTCTGCGATTCCTTGGTCTTGAATCTACTGCTGAGTCTCTGCCAGGTGCACAACTTTGGGCAAGTTATTTCACCTCTTGGCCACAGTTTTTCTCATCTGTACAATGGAACTAACAAACCTTTTATGACTGAACACTGCTGACTGTGAAGGTGCTCGGGGCTAAGGCAGAAGGATCACAAGTTCAAGGTCAACCTAGGCTTTGTAATGAGACTGCCTCACAATTTAAAATGGGACAAAATGAGGGTGCGGAGTGTAGCCTGTTGGTAAAGTCCTTGCCTGTCACGTGCCACGTCTGAGTTTCATCCTAACCGCACAGACAAAAGATTGCTATGTAAAGTAAATCAGTTAATATGCATAAGGAATCCAAAATAGCCAAGAAAGCTGACTTGAGGAGCTTGTCACTCTCCTTCATAGGGCATTCTTAGAGGGAGGCGTGTGAGAGAGGCAAGAGCTGAGCTGCGGGACGAAAGCTCAGTTCACAGGGTCACGCCAAGCCCTTCTAACTGGCACCCCCCACATCTGGACAATACTATCTAGAGTCTTCAAAAGAGGAGCATGTGACCTTCCAATTGCACTTCTGGGAATTCATCCTGCGGAAAGAATAGGTCAAGAGCGCAGAGCCGTACGTATCAGGATGATCACTATCTGATTATTAGAGCAAAAAGAAAGAAATCGGGGCCTGGCTAAATGAATCGCAGTGTGCCCATGCGCTGCAGCTACTAAAATCAACCATGTCTCTCTAACGCACCAACATGAAAGGAGATTCCTAGGCAGTGGAAAGGTAGTCCGAGCTGGCTAGAGAAAGTGTTGGAGGCTCAAATGTGGGGAAGAGAACTTATTCATGCAATACCTAAAATTTCTTCCCTGGAAACAATTTTTTGGACATTTCCTGCTTGTGCAATTAGAAGGAAGCAAGTAACCAAACTATTTTTCTTTTTTTTTCTTTTTTTAATTTATTTATTTATTAAAGATTTCTGTCTCTTCCCCGCCACTGCCTCCCATTTCCCTCCCCCTCCCCCAATTAACTCCCTCCCTCTTCAGCCCTAAGAGCAATCTGGGTTCCCTACCCTGTGGGCAGTCCAAGGTCCAAGGAACCCCCACCTCCATCCAGGTCTAGTAAGTTGAGCATTCAAACTCCCTAGGCTCCCACAAAGCCAGTATGTGCAGTAGGATCAAAACCCCATTGCCATTGTTCTTGAGTTCTCAGCAGTCCTTATTGTTTGCTATGTTCAGCAAGTCCGGTTTTATCCCAGGCTTTTTCAGACCCAGGCCAGCTGGCCTTGGTGAGTTCCCTATAGAACATCCCCATTGTCTTAGTGTGTGGGTGCACCCCTTGTGGTCCTGAGGTTCTTGAAGGCTTAGAACCTCTATCTGGAAAGGGGTCCTAGGAATGAGGCCTCGAGGCAGGAGTAGTCTCTCGACGGGCTCCGGAGCTGGTTTGGTACACCATGTCTGACTCTTCGCTGCTGTTCCTTGCCAAGAAGCAGAGGCAGGGAGGTGGGGTCACTCAGACAAATGTGGGCTCTATCTGCTCCTATGACAAGGCTTTAAAACCCCTAGGCAAGGTGACCTTCATTCGTTCATTCCAAAGTGATTTCCTAAGCAACTGCTGTGTCCCAAGGCCAAGCGAAGAGCACATGACTGAGCAAAACCAACAAAATTTCTGGTTCTCGCAGAGATAAAGATACAGCACCGAGAACGGGGCAATGGGGTAAAGATGGACTGTGGGGCTTGGAGAACAGGAAGAAGCACATGTATTAGTCGGACTTTTCTCTCACTGTGACATAAGGCCTAACACAAACAGCTTAAATAGTGAAGGGTTTCTTTTGCCTCCAGTTTCAATCTAGCATAAGGGAGAGAATGATGTAGGAGCAACAAACAGTTCGCATCATGGCAGCCAGGAGGGAGAGAAAGAGAGAGATGGAGGGGAGAAGGGGATGGCTGTGCTGTGGGGGGGTTCTTTTCCTCTATTCTGTTTGGGGTTCTCAGGCAATGGGATAGTGCCATCTACATTCAGGGTGGCTCTTCTCCCTGGAGCTAATCCTCTAGACATACACCCTCAGAGACACAGTCGGATCTGTACTTTATGACTCTCCTAGGAGCTTCTCCATCCCATCAAGTTGGCAAGATTACCCATCAGAGTGTGTCACTGAGAAGAGGACTCTGAAATCAACAGCTGGAGTGGGTGAGGGAGCCAGGCATGTGGACAACCATTCCAAGGCAGCTCAGCATCCCGGAGGTGACAAGGCTGCTAACCGGATTGAAGTATAGAGAAGAAGCCGTGCAGCTACTGCAGGGGCATAGGAGATGGAGTTGGAGAGGCGTGAACACTAAGGCAGGGCCAGGCGGACAAGGCATGGTGAGATTTTTGGCTCTTACCTTGAGTGAAATGAGGAGGCAGGACAGGGTTTTTAGGAGAAATGTGACAGTCACTTACCTAGATTTTAGCAGCGTCACTTTGGCTGCTGTCATACAAATAAGCTGATGTGGAAGTAATTAAAAGGGGGAGGCAGGGAACCAGTTTAGAAGCTATGGCAGTAATCCAGGTGATGCGTCTCAGACCTAAGTGGCAGTGGACGTTAAGAGAACTGTCCTTTCTGCTCTGACACTCTGGGATCAGATTTTGTACCAAGTCCAGAATGATCCGTGACCACCATTCCACTTCAGTGAGACTATGGCCTACAGTGTGGCCTGCCATGGAGCTACCCTTCTAAGCCTGGAAGACCTTTGCGTGTGGTATTCACTACTATACTCCTCCAGGGCTAAGAACAGTGGCTGCTTGATTGGGGCTCGGCAAAGGAACGGATGCGGTGGAAGTGGGGACAGGGGAGTAAGGAATTCAACCTAATTGGAGAAGGAGGGCGGGGATGGGTGGACCCAAGTGATTTGCTCTTTCAGCCAAGCCCAGAGGAACAATTCTTGCCTCAGAACATTTGCGCAGGCGCAGGTCAGTCTTTTTCTCAGCCTGGCTGGTGGAATTTGGGTGTGACTGTTCTTCCCATTGGTCATAAGAAAGAGATCCCACTTGGGCAGAACTCCTCCCCTCTTAGAAGGGAAGCAAGCCCAAGGAGATGGATAGAGCTAGTGTTCCTCCGTGGGAGACAGATAGAATCCGAAGCATGAACCTGTCTCAATTCTCTCTCCATCACCTCTCTTCCGGGTACAATCCTGCTGCCTCCTACAAGCTTGTTCTCACTTAGTAACTCAGCGAACCACCTTAACAACGTCTTTGTTCCCACTTTTCTGCTTCCCCTAGCTATCCACTAGTCCCTCGGTTCTTGCAAACCCTTGCTTCACTCAGTGTAAATGTCCTCTTAACCCTGACATCTTTCTTAGCAAGATTCCAGTTCCCTGAGAAAGATACTCACTTCATGACTGCAGTCGGCATGGGCGCCTCCCCTTCCCTTTAGAGAGATGGGAGCGTGGTTGATTTGGACCACGGATGCCCTGTTTTCTCTGCCTACATCCTGGAAAAAGGCTCACAAAGACTTATCAAGCATATTGCCAACAAGATAGTAATGTTTCAGTTACCATCTCATGGATTCCAGTTCAAATGTGGCAGATTAAGCAAGTACCCCCCTCCCAGCACTGCCTGCCAGCCCCAAGTCCCACTAACACTCCAGCAAAGGGACGTGAAAATGTGTTGTTCAAGGACTACATATAAGATAAGATCCACTCTAGCAACATGGTAGGAGATGACGAGTGGACAGATGAGAGCTAGAGCTGGCACGGCAGGAAGTTCAGACGCAGACCTCACAGAAGAGGCATGCAGGACGCTTCTGAACATGATGGCGGATTGATGCTTAAAATACGAGGCATGATCTAAAGTCTCCACGACACAGACTGGACTTTCAAACGTCTTCTCATTCCTTTCCAGATCATTGGACATTTTCTTCTCAGAAGTCTGGGCATGGAGGCAGCAGGCCTGCTTCCAGAATCTCTGAAGTAGAATCATCCATACACTAAACAGGAAGGCCTATGCTCTCTTCCTCAACTTCCACAGGAGCCAAGAACCAATGCTTATCCCCCACCTTCCTGGAGGGATATTTGATTATCCCCTTAAAAGGCAGAAAACTCACTGATGATAGTTGAAAACTGCTAGTATCTGGAAGGATATTTCTAATTTTCTTGTTAGTTCCCCACCCTTAAAAATGAGTGCACAGCTGTGGGGGGGGGGTGGCGCACGCCTTTAATCCCAGCATGTGGGAGGCAGAGGCAGGCAGATCTCTGAGTTCAAAGCTAGCTTAGTCTACAAAAGCTAGTTCCAGGACAGGCACCAAAGCTACAAAGAAATCTTGTTTCAAAAAAACCAAAGGGGGGAAAAAGAGTGGGCAAGCAAAGACCACCAGACATTTGAGGAAAGTCTTTAATATAGAATACAAAGGTCAAACAAATAGAAAAGACAATTCAGAAGAAACGGACACTGAAGAATAAGAAGTCGAATAGGAGCTAGAAGAAAACTAAGCCTACAGTCTTACTTTAGATGGCGTCAGCAACAAAGGTGACCTTGTACTCAAGTCACATACTTTCTGTGTGGCCACTATAGTGCTGCTCTATGTCAGCCAGGAATCTGGCTGAAGGAGCAGTTTTCTATTTGGGACATCACTGTGCTTTTAAAAAAAAGAAAACAAGGTGGCAGAATAGCAAATGGCATTCAATGCTTCTGCTAAGATATGAAATGTGTCGCTTCAACTCCCATTTTCTCAGCCAAAACAAGAGACAAATCCAAATATAGTGTCCAGAGCGCAATAAATATTTTGTTGCACAGGCAAGTCAGAGGACAGAATAGCAAGTGCTTCTACATGTCCAGAATCCATCAGAGGCCACAAAATCGAAGCAAAAAGCAATCATGGGGGAAATGGAGTTAATGAATTGGTGATGTGGTAGCACAAATGCAAAATTAACTAATTTGAAAAGGAAGATAAAGTTGGCAGCAAAGTGCAGACAAAAAATGAAAAATACAGAGAACTGAAAAAAATGTACCAAGAGCCCCAATATGCAACTCAAAGAAGAATTAGGGAAACAAAGGAGACAGCTAGGAGAGAGTAGGAAGCATTAATAAACTAGTTCCTCCAGGTGGAACTAGTTCAAACTAGAGTGTACAGCTCAGAAGTGGAAGGAAAGTCCCTATTGCTGAAGACACCATGCACTTCATATGCAGGACCCAGATGTCCCTGAGATGGAACAAACCTGAAGGCCTCCTCCTTGATGATTAGCTTCCACAGTACCAGAAGACACCACACAAGCATCCACAGGAGGGAAACAGCCAACAGCCCCACCCAGCTATTATGTTTATGAAGCACAACAAGGACCTACCCAGCATGATAACCCTGAGGGTGTAATAGTGGCTCACATACCTTAGGGGCAACCAACAGCTTTCTAATTGGACAGAACACCTGTTCTGTTCAACAACAGAGAAATCATGCATGTTCTGAGATTATAGGAAGTCATGGATATTAGAGGAGGACCTACAACCACTACTTCACCAACTGCATTCTACACATTGGTCCTTATGCCCAGAGATAAGTGTAGTTCTTGTCCTATATAAAGGAAACTTCTCTTTGCAACCAACAGTGACCATGGTTACATAAATCTACAACCAATCCAAATGCAGAATTGTGGAGCCCAGTCCCAGTGGCTACTTTTACAATGAAATAACTCCCGCACTTAAGGCTTGGGGAGCATTGTGGAAAGGGGAGGGGAGGAAAGATCGCAAGAGCCAGAAGATCTGGGGATTTACTGTGAGAGTGTGTCTTCTACTAATGTCAGAAGCTACACCCATAAATTAGCACCAGCATGGTTGCCTGAACATGGCCTGAGCAATCGACAGGCTAACGTGGAAGGGGGAATGCTCATGAGCTCTCAACCCTAGACAAAGAACTACAGGCAACTAAGGACTCCTGAGAGCAGAGGAAAAAGTCTTGTCCATGGAAGAATACACCAATTCCTTACCTTAGACAAGTTCTAAAGCCATACATACAAGTAACATTATACAGATCGAGCAGGTTGTATTTAGGAATGTATATGTATATACAAAAACATGTATGCATGTAATAAAAATTAGTTTAAAAAGAGACCATGGATGTGGACAAGAGCAAAGAGGAGTATATGGGAGGGTTTGGAGGAAGAAAGGAGAAAGGGGAAATGTGGTAATTATATTATAATCTCAAACAATAATAGAGTAAAAGAATCTTTTAAAAATTGAGAGGGCACAGCAAGTGGCCACCTCATGGGGTGAAGATGTCAAATAACAAGGCACATATGGGTACGCTTTCAATAGACTTCTCAAAGGCACCCTAACCCGTTACAAAACAGCTGCGTGCGAAGTCTCAGGAATTGCAGCAGTGGTGGTCATGTTGCTACACACCTGTCACCATAGCACTCAGGAGGAAGAAGCAAGGGGATCCCAAATCCAAGGCCAGCCTGGGATGCAGACTGAGACTCTGTCAAAAAAATGGCATCAGTTATAAAGTATAGACAGATTCATTAATTCACTCACAAATGGTGATTGAGCTCTTACTGTCTGCCTTTCACTGTGCCACGGGCTAGGGCTATGTGAGAAAGCAGAGACCAAGCTCTTACTCTGGCTGAGTGTGCATTCTAGAGGGACCTGCAACAGCCAGAAGATAAGAAAGACAAACACATACTTTTGTTGTATGATAAGGCCTCTGTTGGGTATATTCCCAAGAGTGGTATTGCTGGGTCCAGGGGTAAGTTGATCCCGAATTTCCTGAGAAACCGCCATACTGCCTTCCAAAGTGGTTGCACAAGTTTGCATTCCCACCAGCAATGGATGAGTGTACCCCTTTCTCCACAACCTCTCCAACAAAGGCTATCATTGGTGTTTTTGATTTTAGCCATTCTGACAAGAACAATGGCAATGGGTTTCTGATCCTACTGCACGCACTGGCTTTGTGGGAGCCTAGGCAGTTTGGATGCTCAACTTACTAGACCTGGATGGAGGTGGGGGTTCCTTGGACTTCCCACAGGACAGGAAACCCTGATTGCTTTTCGGCCTGGGGGGAGACTTAATTGGGGGAGGGGGAGGGAAATGGGAGGCGGTGGCGGGGAAGAGACAGAAATCTTTAATAAATAAATAAATTAATAAAAAAAAAGAAAGACAAACACACTGGGCGGTGGTGGCGCACGCCTTTAATCCCAGTACTTGGGAGGCAGAGGCAGGTGGATCTCTATGAATTCGAGGCCAACCTGGTCTACAAGAGCTAGTTCCAGGACAGGAACCAAAAGCTACGGAGAGAAACACTGTCGAGAGACAGAGAGAGAGAGAGAGAGAGAGAGAGAGAGAGAGAGAGAGAGAGAGAGAACGAAGGAAAGGAAGGAAGGAAGGAAGGAAGGAAGGAAGGAAGGAAGGAAGAAAGAAAGAAAGAAAGAAAGAAAGAAAGAAAGAAAGAACGAACAACTCACTTTTCCAGCAGCCAGTACTCTAAAGGCATGGCAGGTGGGCAGTGGTGGCTTCAGCTTGGTCAGTTTGCAAAGGCCTATCTGTGATGTGAAGTTAAAGTCAGTCACAACTCATGAAGATTTGGGGAGAGAAGCGGTGTTTGAGACGCTGGACTAGGGACTGTGCGTGTGTGACAGAAAAAGAGGAGGGGTGTCAGGGAAACATAAAGAGGACCATTGTATGGAAAAGCTGCCAATCATTTCTCCCAACCTGTCACTTGGGCTTTTAACTTTGTTTATGGTGCCTATTGTCATACAGACATTTCAGAATTTCAATGCCATCAAATGCATCGATCTTTTCATTGAGAGATTTTGCTTTCTGTGGTGTCTTTAAACGATTTGGCCTACATCAGTAGTATAACTGTACGTTTCAATATTTTCTTATTATAGTGTTATGTTTTCTATTTTACATCTTTGCTTCCAATTTGTATGTTATTTCATTTTTAAATGGTGTGAAGAAAGGACCTAATTTTTTTCCCAAATGGGTAGCCAATCGCCTCAATACCATTTATTGAATAGCCCATTCTTCCCTCCAGTGATCTGAAAAGCCGCCTTCATTAACTAACAGATTACCACATACACATGGATGTGTGTCTGGGCTCTATTCATTTCCATTGTTCTCTACCTCTAGCCCCAGTGCTAGGTCTGATGATTAGGCCCGTAATCCTGCCTCCGGCCAAATTGGCTCTTTAGGGCCCTTGTCCATCCTGATTGGCCTGAATCTATGCCCTGCCCATTGTTACCTCCTCTGAATAGCACTCTAGCACCCGGCTTTCCTTCCTGGAAATGTGTAAAATATTTTGATGTGTGGTAAAGCGAGTCTCCCTTCCCATTGTTCTCCCTTTCAAAGTTGTCTCAGCTATTCCTCTGCATTTTCTCTCACACGTGAATTTTCTAATCAATTTGTCAAGTTCCGTGAAAACTCCTACTGGGAATTTGACTGTGATTGAATTAAGTTTATGGATTAGCCCCGAAAAAAAACTGATACCTTTACTATATTGAGTTTTCCCATCCAGGAACAGGCACGTATCTCCATTTATTTAGATCTCTTTAAATGTTTCTCAGTAAAATTTTATAGCCTCTCTTTATATGTCTGGCACACATCTTGCTTGATTTTTTTTTTCTTTAGGAATCTCCCATTTCTGCTTTGTTTGGGAAAGGAAACCATTTATCTATTTTATTTTCTCATTGTTCGTTGCTGTTTTCTATTGATGTCTTTCAAAAGAAACTTCATTTTGTAATAGCTTGGGATTTATCAAAAACTCTGAAGATAATAGAGCTCTCATATTCTTCAAACTTCATTTTCTTATTATGAACAATTCACATAACTGTGTTGCCTTTGCTACAACGGGAGGACCAATATTATTATTAATTAAAGGCCACCGCTTATTCGTATCTCTTAGCTTCGCCCCTTATGTCCTTTTATGTGTTCTGGGCTTCTTTCCAGGATATCACATTGCATTTACTTGTCATGTCTCCATATGCTTCTCTTGGCTGTGGCAGTTTCTCAGACTCGCACTGCTTTTTGATGACCTTGACAATTTGCTCAGGTATTTTGTAGGATGTGCCTCGATTGGGATTTGTCTGTTGTTTTCCTAATGATAGGACGGAGGTTATGGATGGAGGGAAAAGCCCACAGAGATGAGGGGCATCTCTGTCATGTCCTAAGAAGGGAGTATAAGCAACATGACTTGCTACTACTGTTGATGTTACTCTGGTAGCCTAGCAGAGGTGGCACTTGTCACATGTTTCCAATATAAAGTCATATCCTGCTCTTCCAAAGTTGAGCTTTGGGGGAAGCATTACTACGAGCAGATTTGAAAGGGGGCAGAACACCATCCCAGCACATTGTGAAAGGAGAATGTCCATGTCGATTTCGGAAATCTTGTCCAGGGGAGCCTCATCTCTCCTCCATTTATAAACTGAGTTATCTCTTCACAGCAGATGGACTCCGGTCTATGTCCTACATCCTTGTCGTGTCTCAGGTTTCTAACACTAGCCATTGGGAGCTCTTTTAATTAGCTTCTGTGGTCCTGTGATTTTTCTCAATTGTGGGTTGGTTTGTTTGTTTTGCTTTTGTGATTTAATTCTTAAGTACTCGTTTACTTTATGATATAATAAACTGTTCTAAGCCTACTTTGTATATTTCACAGTCCAGTTCTAAAATCAACCATTTTTTTAAGGAGCCCTAGTTCCTTTTATTGGAGTATGGGGTTAGAAGCCAAAGGTCTGAGTGTGAGGTGTGTTGTTAGGATGCTATTGCTCCGAGTTTTCCAGCCAACAAAGAAGGCAATATCCATGTGCATACTGACTATGTACATACACATGTCTATAAATATGGCTATAAATATAGCCACATATATTAAGCTGAATGTGACTTCGGAATGATACCTTCAACTATAATCTGTCACCATCTGGATGACTCTAATCCATTCCCTGTTGTGAGTTGGATCTGAAATGTCCTCCACAGGCTTATGTTTCCAATTCTTGGTCCCCAGTTTGTGGTGTTACTGTGAATGCTGTGGACCTCTATGAGATAGGCTGTGGCTGGTAGAAGTGGGTTACTAGGGGCAGTTTTTTTAAAGTTAGACCTACTGTGGGCTTCATTCTAGCTGTTTCCGCCTCTAACTGAAAAGCTTCCACACACACTTCCTGCTCCCACTGCCAAGCCTTCCTTGCCGTGACGGACTACAATTTATCAGATACCGTGAACTAAAATAAGTTGTTTGTGTCAATTAATTTGATCACAGTAATTCAAAGGTGACTAATCCACTTCTCACGCTTATTCTATAAACTCGAACTCCGACAGTGGGTTACCAGGTTCCCACTGTCCATTCTCTGTTCACTTAGTTTCAATTCCTCTGTAGTGGCATCAGAATTGTTAATTCTAAACCCCCATAGGAAACAAGAACTCCAGTGCAATGTTTCTCTGCTATTTCCTTTCCCTTTAGTCTTATTGCCACTGAGATCCAGGGTTTCTTACGTCAGTACATTCTTGCCCTTCCATCCTTTGGTAAGACATGAGCTGTACATTAGACTGTATATGTCACATGGAGCATTCCATTCTGGAATGCCTGCTCTTCTAAGTGTTTCTTAAATGTTTGTACACATTAAGTTCCCACCTTATATTGTAGAATCCCGTGTTTTTTGATGCCATGTAATGCAATCGTGGCATTATGCAGGATAGTTTTCTCATGCTGAGACTCCTCCGTGCTTTACCTGCTCATCTTTCCCCGTTCCTCTTGGGACCTTTCTGCTGTGTGATCGTCGCTGAAGCTTTGCTTTCTCAAGAATGTCATAAAATTGGAATTATGAGGCATCAGTGAGCATCCTTTGCAGACTGACTTCTTTCATCTGGCAGGATGTGTTTAAGGTTCGCTCAGATCTCCCTGTGACTTGAGAGCTCATTTCTTTTAACACCAAGAAATTTTCCATTGTACAGACACACGATGTATAATTTTTAACATACAGCATACATACTCTTGGCTTATATTGCCTGGATACGCCGTATATTCTTTTTACCCACCTACTCTTTTAGTAAATTCATCTGTTGTCACTGTCTGTGAAATTAACTGTGCATTGCGGTATACACCTGTAATCCCGGTCCTCAGGAGGTGGAGGCAGGAGGATGAGAAGTAGAGCATGAAGCTTTTCTGTCATATATTATACTTTGGCACATTTTAAAATTCACCATTGGCCCAAAGTTAACCTGATTTTTCTCACACATTTTCTAACATTTTACACTTTTTGTTTTTTATTTAGGTTCATGATCCATTTTTAATTAGGTTTCAGAAAACTGTAAGGTCTGTGTTTAGAATTTAGGGTTCTCATCTGACTTGGGAGTTTTGTTAGTTTCTTTTGGTTCTAGCACTTTTTATTTTTTTATTGATTTTATTGAACTATACTTTTTCTGCCTCTCTTTCTTCCTCTTCCCCTTCCCTTCTACCCTCTCCCATGGTCCCCATGCTCTAAATTTACTCAGGAGAGCTTGTCTTTTTCTACTTCCCATGTAGATTAGATCCATGTATGTCTCTCTTAGGGTCCTCATTGTTGTCTAGGTTCTCTGCGATTATGACTTGTAGGCTGGTTTTCTTTGCTTTATGTTTAAAAACCACTTATGAGTGAGTACATACGATATTTGTCTTTCTGGGTCTGTGTTACTTCACACAATATGTTTTCTAGATCCATCCATTTGTCTGAAAATTTCAAGATGTCATTATTCTTTCTGCTATGTAATACTTCATTGTGTAAATGTACCACATTTTCATTATTAATTCTTTGGTCAAGGGGCATTTAGGCTGTTTTCAGGTTCTGGTTATGACAAACACTGCTGCTATGAACATAGTTGAACACATGTCCATGTGGTACAATTGAGCATCCTTTGGGTATATACCCAAAAGTGGTATTGCTGGGTCGCGAGGTAGGTTGTTTCCTAATATTCTGAGAAATCGCCATATTGAAATCCAAAGGGGCTGTACCAGTTTTCACTTCCACCACCAGTGCAGGAGTGTTCCCTTTACCCCACATCCTCTCCAGCATAAGTTGCCACCAGTGTTTTTGATCTTGAACATTCTTACGGGTGTATGATAGAATCTTAGAGTTGTTTTGATTTGCATTTCTCTGATGACTAAGGATGTTGAGCATTTCCTTAAGTGACTTTCAGCCATTTTACATTTGTCAGTTAAGAGTTTTCTATTTAGGTCTGTACCTCACTTTTTATTTTATTATTTGTTATTTTGATGACCAGTTTCTTGAGTTCTTTGTATATTTTGGAGATCAGTCCTCTGTCAGATTTGGAGTTGGTAAAGAGCTTTTCTCATTCTGTAGGCTGATGTTTTATCTTATTGACTGTGTCCTTTGCTTTACAGAAGCTTCACAGTTCCAGGAGGTCCCATTTATTAATTGTTTCTCTCAGTGTCTGTGCTACTGGGGTTATATTTAGGAAGTGGTCTCCTGTGCCAATGCATTCAAGTGTACTTCCCACTTTTTCTTCTGAGAGGTTCAGTGTGGTTGGTTTGATGTTGAGGTCTTTGATACATTTGGTCTTGAGTTTTGTGCATGGTGATAGATATGGGTCTATTTTCATTCTTCTACATGTTGATATCCAGTTATGGCAGCACCATTTGTTGAATATGCTTTCCTTTTTCCATTTGATGATTTTTTTGGTTCTTTGTCAAAAATTGCATGTCCGTAGGTGTGTGGATTGATATCCAGGTCTTCGATTTGATTCTGTTAGTCCTCCTGTCTGTTTTTATGCCAATACCAGGCTGTTTTCATTACTATAGCTCTGTAGTAGAGTTTGAAGTCAGGAATTGTGATGCCTCCAGAAGTTCCTTTATTGTCTAGGATTGTCTTGACTATCCTGGGTTTTTTACTTTTCCATATGAAGTTGAGTACTGTTCTTTTGAGGTTTGTGAAGAATTTTGCTGGGATTTCGGTGGGCATTGCATTGAATCTCTAGATTGCTTTTGCTAAGACTGCCATTTTTACAATGTTATTTCTACCTACCCAAGAGCATGGGAGATCTTTCCATTTTCTGGTGTCTTCAATTCCTTTCTTCAAAGATTTAAGTTCTTGTTATACAGATCTTCCACTCGTTTGGTTAGGGTTACTTCAAGATATTTTATGTTATTTGTGGCTATTGTAAAGGTTAATATTTTTCTGATTTCTTTCTCAGTTTAAAGGAGGGCTACTGATTTTTTTTTTGAGTTAATCTTGTATCCTACTACATTACTGAAGGCATTTATGAATCGTAGAAGCTCCTTGGTAGAATTTTTGGGGTCGTCTATGTGAACTATCACATCATCAGCAAATAGGGAGAGTTTGACTTCTTTTTTGACTTGTATCCCCTTGACCTTCTTTTGATGTCTTATTGTTCTTGCTAGAACCTCAATAACTATATTGAATAGATATGAAGAGAGTGGACAACCTTGTCTATTTCCTAATTTCAGGGGAATCACTTTGAGTTTCTCTCCATTTAGTTTGATATTAGCTGTTGGCTTGCTGTAAATTGCTTTTATTATATTTGGGTATGTTCCTTATATCTCCCTTCTCTCCAAGACCTTTATGATAAAGGTCTAGCACATTTTTTAGCCATTTACTTCTTAATTAAACATAAGTTGACTACATTTATGTAGGTTTACTTCTGGTTTCCTTTTTGGTGTCTATTAACTTCTGTATTTATTCACATATTACTAGATTGCCTTGGTTGCTATTGGCTTAATATTAAACCGCGTGAGCCCTTTGAGTTTGTTCTTCAGTAGCACATTGGCCACTATAAAGCTTTGCCTTTCTATATAACTTATAAATTAAATTTGGCTATGTAAAATACCTTGTCTGGATTTTGATAAACTCTTGAGGCTAAGGACTTAAGACCTAGGAATGCAGTTTAGTATTAGAGTGCTTGTCTGGCATGGAGAGGTTGGATCTCTAACAACAATAAAAATGATTGTCTTAAATCTCTCAGCCAAGTTGGGAAGCATTAACATCTTTGTAACATTGAGTCATCTAATTAATGAACACATAGTGTCTGTGTCATTTTGGTCTTTGATGTGTTCACTTTCATGGTTTTTCTCTCGTGTAGATTCTTGCATATTTTGTTAAACATACTTATCTCGTTTTTATACTACTGAAAACATATTTCCAATTCCAATCCTTTATTTCTGCTATATGGAAAAACAATTAACATTTGCACAATAGCACTGTGTCTTGCAGCCTTGTGATTGTTACTAGTTTCAGGAGGGTTTTGGGGTCAATTCTTGAGTAATTTTTGCAAAAAAAAAAAACCATTGTCCTCTGTGAATAAGGCATGTTGTTTCTTTGTTCTCAAACCCTGAACTTCTCATTTCCTTTTCATAGTCTAACAACACTAGTAACCACTTGTAATGCAATGTTGACTAAGAGTGTTGAAAGCCGGGCGGTGATGGTGCACGCTTTTAATCCCAGCACTCAGGGATGCAGAGGCAGGCAGAGCTCTATGAGTTCGAGGCCAGCCTGGTCTACAGAGTGAGTTCCAGGACAGACAGATATACACAGAGAAACCCTATCTCAAAAAAAAAAAAAGTGTTGAGAGACGACATTTTTGGTTCTTCCCAATCTTAGAAAAAGAAAAATCTAGTTTCTCTTTCTTGAATATCATAAGAGCTATATCAAATTTATCAACATAAGAACATGATCTCTATTCAGCTGAGAAAGTGCCTCTCCACTCCTGGTGTGTGGGGAGTGCATCCATGTACATGTTCATCTGTGCGCACAGGACTAGAAGGCCAGAGATTGAGGTCGGGTGTCTTCAATCATTTCCCACCTCAGTTTTGAGATTGTCTCTCGGAACCTGGTGCCCACTGATTCATCTCGACTGGATGGCCAGTGAGCCCTAGGGATCCTCCTGTTTCCAACTCCCCAGCACCTGGGTCACAGACATAAACGACTGTGGCCATCTTTCACACAGGTGCTGGCATGGAACATAGGTATTCACACTTGTGTAGCAAGCAAGCACTTCACCTATGAGCCATCTCTTTAGCCTCTTATGGAAAGATTTTTGTTTGAATGAGCGCTAGATTTTGTCAAACACTTTCTTGCCACAGTTGATATGATCCTCCAATTTTTCTTTATCTTTTGTCTGAAGCAGGGTCTCACTGTGTGGCCCAGGCTGACCTTGAACTCTGGATCTTCCTGCTGGGATTATAGGTTTGAGCTGCTGCACCCACCCTCTTGCTGTGGTATATTATATGATTTAAAATTTGGAGCCAGCAATATATACTTGAAATAAATCCCAGTTGTTTGTGATGGACACTTCTTTTGAAGCATTATTGACTCGATTTGCTGGTATTTGCCAGGGACTTTTGCCACGGTGTCCTGAGACATGCCACTGCTTCCCTTTCTCGTTCCATCTTCAGCGCTCTCTTTTGGTCTTACTGCAAAGCTGGGCTCTCCAAACTAGTTAGCTAATTTATCCTGTTTCTATCTTAGAGAAAAGATTGTAAAACATCCATATCATCAGTAAATGTTTGGGATGAATTAAAGTTTTTTTTAAAAAATATGGATATATGTTTACACCAGTTATCTATTTCTTTCTGTGTGAGCTTTGTTATTTGTATATACACTGGTTTTTCGAGATGTGTTTTCTTTATACAACAGTCCTGGCTGTCCTGGAACTTTCTCTGCAGACCAGGCTGGTCTCGAACTCACAAAGATCAGTCTGCCTCTGTCTCCCGAGTGCTGGGATTAAAGGCATGTGCCACTACTGCCCAGGTGGTATTTTATATATTTAAAGAAATTTGTCCTTGCCATCTATTTTATCAAACCTTTGGCATCTAGTTGTCCCTAGTACTACTTTTTCTTTTTTTCCTCTTGTTTCTGTTTTTAGGCAGAGTCTCTGGATGTAGCCCAGACTGCTTTGAAACTCACCATCCTCCTGTCTTCCCCTTCCAGTGTCTAGGATTACAGGAGTGCACCGCCACACACACCTTTACGTTTCTTTATTGAAATGGCCACAGCATCACTGGGTAGCTCCTAGCTCATTTTTATATATTTAATTTATGTCTTCTTTCTTTTTTTTTTTAGCTTGGCTGGAGATTTATTAATTTTATTGATCTTTTCAAAGATCCATTCTTTGGATTTGTTAATTTTCTCTTATTTTTGTTTTCTACTTTCATTGATTTATACCCTGATTTCATTATTTCTTTTATTCTTTTTTGTTTAGACTTAAAAGATTCTTCTACTTCCTAGTGTAAGAAGGTAGAAACTTTGATGATAGATATATTCCAGATTTTTTTCTTTTTAACAATAAGTGATTAATCTTATAAATCTCCCTGTAGCTATGGGTTTCACTGTGTAATGGATTAATTAAAAATTGCTGTGGACTCCTGAGTAGCTTGCTGCAGGATTCCCGGCAGCAGCAGGCAGGGGGCAGGGGATCCCAAGAGCAGCCAGTCCTAGGCAGGGACTGTACATGAGACCATGCTATAGGTCTGCTACGGTGAGCCATGTGGCGGCTACAGGCAAGAGACAGACGGGTAGGTATGCCATGCAGAGTGAGGTTGGATATTTATTTAGTGGTTATGGAAGGGAAGCAAGAAGGGGAAAACAGGCAGAGAAAGAGAGAGAGAGAGAGAGAGAGAGAGAGAGAGAGAGAGAGAGAGAGAGAGAGAGAGAAGAGACCAAAGCTGCCTCTCCGAGAGGGAGCTAGAAAACAGAGAGACTAAGGCTTCAAGCAGGAAGGAAGACCAGCCTGCCTCAGCTGATGGGGGAGGAAGTGAGTGTGGTTTGTCACTTAAAGAGACAGAACAACCATTACAACTGTATCTCACAATTTTTAAGTTATATTTTTCTTTCCATTCAGCTTGAAACACTTCTACATTTTTCTCAAGATTTCTTTGATCAATAATTGATATTCAGAAATGTATTGCTTATATTTGAGGATCATCTGTGGATTGTTATCTTGATAGATGCAATAAAGCTGAATTGCCACTAATCCTAATTAATTCTGTTTCTCTTGGATCTCCTAAGTATGAAATAACATCGCTTGCAAATAATGATTTAGATCTTATTTTCCAATATTTATACCTGATTATTTCTATTTCTCACTAAATTCCATCGACCAGAATCCTCAGTACAGTGTCAAAAGAGAATGGTGCCCGTGAGAACTTCAATCTTACTCTTGAGTTTGGTAAAGAAGGCATCTAATATTTAACTACCAAGTGTGGTGTTTGCTTTAAGTTTCTGGTTTCCTCGAGAGTTACATTTTAATGAGAAATGAGATTTTAATTCCTGTTTTTTTAAAGTAATCATCTACCAAAATGATGATGTCATTATGTCTTAACAACAATACAGTGAATTATTTGATAGTTTTTTCTAATGTTGAACAAAACATTTCTTCTCAAGAACAGGAAATACAGAACCTTTATTTTTAATTTTCTTCATATTATAAGGTCTCTCATGAGGTTATTATACAGAATAAATAGGTTAATATATACTGTGTATTTTCATGTACAATATAGGATAAATCTAAAACCTAAAGCCTAGAAAAGAACACAGCACAGACGTTTAAAATATTTTTAGAAATTGCTACATTTTTACAGGTTAATTCTATTTGGTTGTGATTCCATTAACATGCTATCACATTTCACTGCTATCTATTTATGGTGTTTTCATTGATGTGATTAGCTTACAGTATTCATTATGTAACCTACTGCTGTCTGCCGTGGATGCTCCTAACTGTCTAAAGTGAGCTAGAAAACTGCCCCTCATTTTCTCTTCTTAGGAACGGTTTGTGCAATAAAGAAAAGTTTCTGAATCCATTGCTTACATTTGTATTGCTTTGATTTTGTTGTGTAGCAAATTATCCCAAAGTTTAGTAGTTTAAAACAGCAGCAGGCTAGGGTGGACCTCAGTGGAAAGTACTTGACTAGCATAAGTAAGGCCTTGGGTTCAATCCCCAGGACTGCAAGAAAGCACAAAAATAACCAAGATCTCATATGTATAGTAGGCGAGTTTTGAACTCACTATGTGGCCCAGACATGATGTCAATTTCTATAGTGAAGGAAATAGGCAGAGGTTGGTGGGCAGTTCTGACTCAGGGTCTCTCATAGGTGTAGTCTAGGGCTGGGCAGGGCTACAGAAATTAAAGAGTTCAAGTTGGGGTAAACTCACGTCTATGTGCACACCTGTGACTGTGAGCATGGTTAAGTTTCCCGCGTGTTTTTGCATTGAGGACCACTGGACATTAACCAGAGGACTC
The DNA here is from genome assembly GCF_037038515.1 of Microtus pennsylvanicus. NCBI lineage: Eukaryota > Metazoa > Chordata > Mammalia > Rodentia > Cricetidae > Microtus > Microtus pennsylvanicus. Next base: position 88,586,054 of record NC_134601.1, on the reverse strand, counting down.
TCAGCTCCTCAGCTCCATTAGGGCCATTGCATAGGTCAACCCAGGACACATAGTTTCTTTATGAATGCCAGCACAGGAAAACGATACTGGTATGAAACTTGAAGTTGCTTTCTCTTTGCTGCATAATCTTGAAAGGGACACATCACCACTTTTGCTCTTTCTAGAAGCAAGACACACAGAAAAGGCATACTCAATAGAACAAGATGAACTAGAAATTACTGTGGGCCATTTTAGAAGTTGTGTACCACAATTATTAATGGCAGACCTTTGACTAAGCTTTTAATTCTTCTTTTTGCCCTCTTTTAATTATTTTAAAGTTGTTATTATTATCGTTATCATTATTATTTATGAATTACGTATGGGGGAGCATCTATATGCCACAGCACACATGTGAAGGCCAGAGGTGCTGGATAGCACTCAGGTAGCAGAGTTGTGTGGCAAGCACCTTACCTGATGAGCTATCTTTTGACTCGCTTCTTATTTTTTAATGAATGTATTTAATGTCATGCACGAACACTGGCTACACTTCATTGGTTTTGATATGTGGAAAGTTGATTGGTTTTGAACTTTCCTTGGTTCACGATGTTCACATTCCCCCTTTACCCAGATGAGCACTCTGTGTATGTGTGTATAGGTGTGCATGCATGTGTTCACACACATGCGTGTCTGTGTGTGTGTGTGTATGTATGTATGTAAAGCAATAATAGAAGAAGAGGTCTTGAATTTGAGGGGTTGAAAGGAAGAGCTGGAAGAGTGAGGTGGAGGAAGGGAAATGATAGTATTCATGTATGGAGTTCTCAAAAAAGTTTAATGTAAAAAAGTGTTGGTTTTGCTTTCTTATTTCTGGAGGCATAGAGTTCAACCCATATTTTATTGCTATATTGTAATTTTCTTGAGCCTATGGCTATCCTGTGGCTCTCTATGATCTTTGTCATCTATAATTCTTTTCTTCAGAACTGATGGCTGAACCAAGAGCCTCCTCCCACATGTCCCGTAAATGCGCTACCACTAACACACAACCCTAGCCCTCTTTTTAAATGATTATTTCTAGTTTTTTTTGAGACAGCGCCTTACTATGTAGCCCTGATTTGGCCTGAAACCTACTATGTAGCCCAGCTTGCCCTCAGAAGAGCTCTCCCTGCCTCAGCCTCCGGACAGATGGCCCAGCAGTAGAGTACTGGTTGCTTTTGCAGAGGACCCAGGTTTGATTCCCAGAAGCCACAAGATGGCTCACAAATTGGTACCACCAGTTCCAAGAGTTCTGACCCTCTCTTCTGACCTCTGTGGGCACCAGTCACATACATGGTGCATATACATACACACGGACAAAACACTCCTGCATATAAAATAAGTAAATCTAAAAAAAAAAAAAGCTATGCACCACCATACCTGGCTTCTAGGCCTTTTTTTACTTTTCATTTAGAAACAAGAACTCTCTCACTAAGTTGCTCAGACAACCTTTGGACTTCCAAATCTCTTGCCTCAGCCTCCTAAATAGCTGGGGTTATATACACGTGCCACCCGGCCCAGGTAGGAACTTTTGGGACTTTCTATTACGGTTTAATGCATTATAAATTTTTGTAAGTATTCAGGGTGTATTTGAAAACTCTGTGCTTTTTCTGTTCACACAAACACACATATGTTCAATCTTGCTAATTGTATCATTTCAACCCTGGTGTCCTTATTTAGTTAGGAAGTTATTATAGGAAATTGGCATGTGATGTGCTAATTTCTGAGGCAGGCATGCTTTTATACTATAGTTATAAATTTGCGGATCTCTGTGTTAAACCTATGTTGTAAAGGTTTGTTGCAAGTAGATCTTTGTTGTGGTGTGGACATATTATCAATTAAACGTTCCTATCCTCGATGTTTTTGCTTTGAGTTTTGTTTTGTCTGGCATTAATATTGCTACATCTGCTTTCTCTTTGTTGGCACTTGAGTAGATTTTTTTCAATTCTTTTATTTTCAATCTTTCTGTGTTATTTTGTTTTACATATGTGTCTTGTAAATGGCATCCAGCCATCTTGGCTTTTGACCTAATCTAAGAGTCTTTGTCTTTTAATAGGGCAATTAAACATTCACATTTATTGTGATTGCTTATGTGCTTGGACTAATTCCTGCCATCTCATTTTGCATGTTTAAATTTAGCCTGCTTTCTTATTGTTTTCTTTCCATTCCCTGTGATTTCCTTTGTTAGATGGACAAAATTTTCTTTGTTTCATTTAATTTTCAGTAATCTGTGAAAAGCAGACTTCTTATTTTGGAGCCTTTGGGGAGTTACCCATACATTCTTTATACATATGTATTGTCTACCAACATTTAGCATTAATATGTGTCTTTTCTCTCTTTAAAGAAGACAAGAAACATAACCTACAACGCTTTTACCTCGACTCCCTCTTTGCCTACAGTGCTCTGACCTCTGCTCCCTCTTTGGCATCACCCTGCACTCCTCTCTCCGCCCAATGCTGCCACCCTAGCCGTGCTTGGAATCGATGCATTGTCTTAGAGACTAAGTCATTTCTTTGCTTGTTCATTCTTATAGCCTATTTCTTATGTTTTAAGTCACCTTGGTTTCAGTGTAATATATCTACTGTTTGCTAAATCAGAGGAAATTTGCAACTAAGAACATTTCTGAGTGTTTGAATGCCTGAAAAAAAATGTCTTTTAAAATTCACACCTTCCATTGTCTTTGCATCCGTTGCTAAGTGGATTTCACAATGGTTATGAAAAGATTAAAGATATAGTGCCCATCATTTTTAAAGACTGTAGGTATAGGAATGACAGGCTTTATGCGTAGCCGGCCCACCATTTTATGTTCACACCATTTGACTCTCCCTATGGGTATCTGCAGGCGAGGCTGGGAAATTTTCAGTGCTTTAATCCCTTTCTTTGCTTCCCATTCCCCATCGGAAGATCGATGAAACCACCTGTAATTAGTGGATCATCTCAGTAGTCATGGGTGGTTACCAGGCTAAAGTTGGGGACGCTTCTCTAAATCGCCTTCAGCCACAAGGCCGTAGGATGACTTCCTGATTGATAACCTTTTCTCCCTCTTTCTTTTGTAAAGTTGATTGGAGTTGAGCTCTCATCCAGACTCATAGCTGGGCAGCAAGTTCCCAGGTCTCTTGACTATACTACAATACCAACTCCACCATATTTTCAGGAGGAGCTTCATGGTAACCTTGTCCTCTCAGAAGGTAGAAAGTACTAAACTGAATATGCCCGCGGTGACAATACAGTACCAGTTTCAGCATGCCACAGCCTGAGGGCTGTCGGGGAAGCCGGTAGGAAGATCACAGACAGATCCAAGAACTTCTCTTTCACCATGCGCTATAAATACACTTCGAGAGTCAGCAACATGTATACAACATGTATCCAACCGAAAGCCCATGTACTGTGTATTGCAGGCAAGGCTGCAGGCAGTGTCAGAGGCATAGCTGTTAGAGGTACTCATTCAGTCACCACGTTCTTCCTAGGCGACCACTGGACAATCACGCCACCATCTCTACCAGCCGTTGTTCTCCATCCTCAATCCATCTTCCACGAGGGGACCCCCTTTCAGTTGCAAATGAAAGAAACTCAGTTCAAACTGTTGTAAGCGAAAAGGGCTCGGATTAGGCTCACCTAAGTGAACGTAGTCAAGAGCTACACAATGACGTTTCAGTCAACGACATATCCACCACGGTTGGCCACGTGTCTTAGTGACATCATAACCATCTTAGTTTATGAGAGTGCACGCTGATCTTTGCATGACAACAGAATTGCCTAATGTCCTTCACCACTCATGATCATCTAACTGTAGTTAGTGAATGCTAAGACCCAGGTAAAAACAGGCATTTCATTCTTAGGCCGGATCCCACAGACCCGGAAACTTCAGGTCTCTTCTACATATTTCCTCTAATGACTCTTTTCTTAGACTTTTCTTTTCTTTTCTTCAGGGGAGTTTTTTGGAAAGTGAACCAAGGGTTTCTTTTCCTTACTTCCTTCCTTCCTTCCTTCCTTCCTTCCTTCCTTCCTTCCTTCCTTCCTCCCTCCCTCCCTTCCTTCCTTTTTTTCTGTAGAGAAGGTTTCAGCTCAGGCTGACCTGGAACTCACTATGTAGCTAAGGGTGACACTGAATTCCCCATCCCGCTACCGCCACCTCCCAGATTTGGGAGTGACAGGTATGCACAGCTACACATAGTCCAGGTGGCACTGAGAATCAACTCTGTCTTCCGTTTCATTCACATTAGGCAAGCACTCTTCCAAGTAAGCCACATTCCCTGCCCAATTAATGTTTACCTTCTTAGTTTGACATAGGGTCTTGCTACCCAGGCTGGTTTTGAATTTACTTTGTAGCCCAGACTGGGTTGGAACCTGCGTCCTCTTGCCTCAGTCTCCTTTACAGATAAACCTGCCTGCCTCAACCACCCTGGCGAGTATGCTTTCATTAGATTTTTCTAATGACAGTTTCTATTGGCTCAGCTGGGGTCTCGTGACCGCACAAATCAGCCATTCTCAGAACTAAAACAGAACGCCCTTTTGGCATGGGCTGAGTTGTCACCTCTCAGCCTGTGGAGCTGACGGAGATGGACTCACAGCCAGGGAGAGGTTGTTTTAGGGGACAGTTTCTGTGTCTGCCATAAAAAAGAAGTTGTGAAGCAGGCACAAAGCGGTGAGTTCCGATCTCTGTACTGTAAAAGAGCAAACCAAACAATGGATGCTGAGCAAATTAAAAACGACTACTCCCCTTTGCTTCTTACCTCGCTGGTGAAAGAACTTAGACCAGAGAAGAGTCAGGACAATGTTATCATTTTACGGCTTTTTTTAAAAGATAGGATATCACTAAGTTACCCAGGCTGCATCAAACTCAGGGTGAGTCTCCTGCCTCAGCCTCCTAAATGCTCAGATTATAGGCATCTGCCACCATGCCCAACTTTTTATAAGCCGTTCATGGCAAGCAATCACCCATGGCTTCTATAGGCTAAATGTTACGGGAAGTGGCCTCCTGTGTTTGTCTCCGTTGCTGAGATGCTAGGATAGGTCTCTGAAGGCAGTTTTGCCCTTTTTAAAATCAAGAGCAGCTCCAGGTCTGAGAGAGCTACAGAGGAGTCGTGCCATGAAAGAAGAAAAGCAAAGACACAACAGAACACAGTGGAATGGAGAGCGGGACACTAGGCTCCTGGTCCTCGCTCTGCTGCTCTGCTGCTAACTTACTAATCGAAGCTGGCCCAGGCCATCCTTTGCCCTAGGCCTTGGTTTTCCTATCCGTAAACTGAAAGATTTGCACTCACTGAATGGCCTAACAACATACTTAAAGTGGAAGCTTTTGTTCTGTTCTGGAGAAGGAGGGAGGAAGGAAGGGAGGGAGAGTCAGGAGGCTGAGCTGGAGGCCCTCCTCTCCATCTGGAATCATGTGGAATTTCTGCAGTAGAGACATTTAACCTGACTTTAATTTGAGTTGAAACGTCTGATATTTCTGATAGTAATAACATGCCCTAGATGGGGCAGGGGGTGCAAGGCCTCCTGAAAAACACTCCAGAAGGCCCTCTCTGTTCATGCTCTGAAGCACAGCCCCCAGCAGGCAGGGATCCCAACACCGAGGCCCAGGGAACGAGCGGGTGTTCCTGAGAAGCTAGGTTGGAGGAATCCACCTCCGGCTGGCAGGCGGCCATACTGGCGGCATGGCCGCTTTCTGCGCTTCCTCCTGTCAGCCTGCCCCATCCTGCTCTGCTAGGCCTGTTGGCTGGCTTTGGGCTGGGCCAAAAGCCCGAAATGACATGCAGTGGGTGGTACGTGAGGTGCCACCTGAGATGTCAGGCACGGGTTCTGGCAGGGCAGAGAGGCTTAGGGCAGACATATTGGGGATGGAGCGGGTAGGACAACTGCCAAAGTGGTCATTGCTAGATGTGATGGTTCCGCCCTACATCGCAGGTACCCTCATCATCCTCCCCAACTGAGTCCACCCTTCTACACAGGCTCCTCCTCCTCCTCAGTGGGAGGTCCCATCGGCTACTGTCCAGCCTCTCCTGCTCTAACACAGATGTTTCGTCTTAAACCTCCCTGTGTCACAAAGTAAGCCCTAGCCCAACTAAGTGTGGGGGAGTAGGGTCGCTCAGTCAGTGGAGGATACAGAAATGATTGCTCTCTCTACTAGTCCAAACACTACGGGTTAGACAATGAATGTGGAAGTCCTGCCTGGTGTCTAATTTTGTCCCTTCATACTGTATTTATTCTGTGCCTGAGATAGCAAACTACTGGCCCCAATTTACTATATAAATAGTACCTGGAGTCACTGGAAAAATGGTGGCCTCGCTGCCCTCCTCCAGTTTCCCATCTCACCCCAGCCTCCTTTCCTGCCTTAAGGATTCTTTGGTGACAGGGCGATGAGTGGGCACCTGAGAGTCCACTCTGACCCCTGAGCCCGGAACAGGCAGCCCTCCAATTACCCACAATCCTCATGCAAGGGGAAGCAGGGGTGGGGAGAGAGTACTTTCTTTCCCCCTTTAAATATATATGTATTTAAGCAAGGAAACAGATTTCACTTCCAATCTTCTTTCCAAGAGATTGTTATAAACAAAAGCAGGTCTGGGGCAGGAGGAGGAGGGGGGAGAGAGGAAAATGATTTGGGAGATTAAGGAGGCGGCCACGACAGCGTCCCCTTTTAAACCTCAGTAAGGTTGTTTTTCTTGGTCGTTTTTTCCTCCTTCCCTCTCCAGCCAGCATTACTTAAAAGGAACATTATGTTATCACAAATCAGATTTCCAAACATCATCTCCAGGTCACTGTGAACAGTTCAGCAATTTGACTGCAGATTCCTGGAGAAGGAGTCCCCTTTAACCTCAGACTCACCAGGGAGCTGCCCCCTTCGCAGCACTGGGCTGTGTCCCAGCATCATGCCACCGGCCACCCCTGTGTCCCAAGGGGCAACTGGGGGCTCCCACTGCCTGCCGCGGGGCATCCCTGGCTCTGTGGTGTGGGGACTGGACCCTGGTGGGGTAATAATACGGGTTTCATTTTTCCTCTGCCATAAACTTGGGGCTTATCGGTGCCACGGAGCTGCCAGGGGAGATTAAAGTCACGACTGGCGCCCTAGTTCCAATGCACAGTGAGAGACCACAAGTATTCCAGCTGGCGCAGTGGGGCCTGGTGAACGAGGGTGAGACGGAGGGAGTGGCAGCTAAGGGCTTCTGGAACTGAGACCCTACTCATGGTATGTTGCATTGGTCAAGCCTAAGGCCACCTTGTGCCCTCTCACCTAGTCTCTCTTCTGAGGACAGGCCAGGGCGATGGCTAGAGGAAAGAGAGGGCAGGCTATGAGGTTCTGGTGCTGTAGAGACCTCAGGAGGAACTGCGGCAGGAACAATTTGGGGTAGACACAAAGGATTTGCAAAGTGAAGGTGCAGAACCCGTGGAGTAATTCTCTTCACCGAGGATTGAGGCGAAGCATTGAACTGTAAGGAATTGGTGATCTTGGCAGCAAACCAGAGGGAAACAGCTGAGTGACAGCAATTGGGATTGGGGTTTCTGCATGTTCCATGTGTCCTCGGCTGCCATGGAACGGAACCAAGCAGAAAGGTTAAATTCCAAGTCCTCAAGCCAAAACATTCTTTCTAGGATCCTATTGCCATTAACATTGTGAACTTCCCAATAGCCCCGGGGTGCAAGACTTGGGACTTCCATTTTATCTGATAGATGGGAAAACAGAGGCTCGAGGAGGTAGGGACTGGTCAGACAACTTGAGGAATGAGTTGAAGAGTTGGAACTAAACCTCAGTTCTGATCTTCACCCACCCCACCCCTGGGCTCCTTTCTTTGATCCTTGTCACTGTGATAAATGGTCCTTTGTAGGTCATCCCTTGCTCTGGTGCCTTCTTAGAAGAAACAAGTGACAAAACAGACCCAGGAGTGGACCCTTGGCTTTGAATGGGGTGGACATCTAGAATAGTACAGAGGCAAAAGGAAAGTCCTAGCTGGTTTTTCGAGACAGGGTTTCTCTGTAGCTTTGGAGCCTGTCCTGGAACTAGCTCTTGTAGACCAGGCTGACCTCGAACTCACAGAGATCCATCTGCCTCTGCCTCTACCTCCCCAGTGCTGGGATCAAAGGTGTGCACCACCACCGCCCGGCTGCAATATAGATTTTAAGGGAGGGCTCATAGGCAAGGCTGTGAAACCCAGCTAGCACAGCAGCTGACCTGGACAGGCGTTGAGGCAGATGAAAGGATGGCTCATGGGCTGGAGGACAGGAGAGCTACTTCTCCCGAGCCCCGGATAGCCCCATAGTTGTTACAAGGGGACTCAGTCAGTAGTTGTTTTTGGAGTACATCAGGAAGTACCTGTATCAAGGACTCCTACCTGGAATGCTGCGAAGCATCTAGCCTCGCACAGTTGCCAGGGATTCTCATGCAGGACAACATGTGGCAAGAAAGAAGCCCACCACCTCAGTTCGTATAAGTTCTCTGCATGCTGCTTTGGTGAGCATGCTGCTTTGGTGAGCATGCTGCTTTGGTGAGCATGCTGCTTTGGTGAGCATGCTGCTTTGGTGAGCATGCTGCTTTGGTGAGCATGCTGCTTTGGTGAGCATGCTTTGGTGAGCATGCTGCTTTGGTGAGCATGCTGCTTTGGTGAGCATGCTTTGGTGAGCATGTTGCTTTGGTGAGCATGCTGCTTTGGTGAGCATGCTGCTTTGGTGAGCATGCTGCTTTGGTGAGCATGCTGCTTTGGTGAGCATGCTGCTTTGGTGAGCATGCTTTGGTGAGCATGTTGCTTTGGTGAGCATGCTGCTTTGGTGAGCATGCTGCTTTGGTGAGCATGCTGCTTTGGTGAGCATGCTGCTTTGGTGAGCATGCTGCTTTGGTGAGCATGCTTTGGTGAGCATGTTGCTTTGGTGAGCATGCTGCTTTGGTGAGCATGCTGCTTTGGTGAGTATGCTGCTTTGGTGAGCATGCTGCTTTGGTGAGCATGATGCTTTGGTGAGCATGCTGCTTTGGTGAGCATGCCACTTTGGTGAGCATGCTTTGGTGAGCATGTTGCTTTGGTGAGCATGCTGCTTTGGTGAGCATGCTTTGGTGAGCATGTTGCTTTGGTGAGCATGCTGCTTTGGTGAGCATGCTTTGGTGAGCATGCTGCTTTGGTGAGCATACTGCTTTGGTGAGCATGCTGCTTTGGTGAGCTATAGTCAGTTTTCTCCATTAGGATGAGGACTAAGTCTGAGGGAAGCCAGGGCTTTGCGCAGGGTGAGAAAACAATGCAGTCCCAAAGCTAGACTGGAGCTCGCATGTGTGTCCTTCAGGACTTGGCCTTTTTCTGGTAAGCTCTCTAGTCCCAGACTACAGACCCAGGGTCCTGGGGAAGTCATAGATGAAAAGTTAGTGATCTGGGTCTGTAGTGATGAGCCCCGTGCCTCCCCAATTCCAGTCTGCCCCCTCCTCCTATATTCCCCATCTCCCCTCCGGATCACTCCCAAGAAGGCTTTGCTCCTCCTGTGGTGTCATCACACATTCCTCCAGAAGGGCTACAAAGTGACCAACGTGGCCTTGGGTAGACTTGTGCTCAGCCCACCCCCATGACAGGGTTGCCTTAGCCATTTGCATTGAGTATGGGAGGCCGCTCCCTTGCTTGCTTTATTTATCTTGGCCCAAGGACGAAGAAGCCGGATCTGAGGGGAGGATGGAGAGGCCATTTTCAATGTTTCCTCCCGGCCTCTTCATGCCCCTGAGTTGCCCCCTAGTACCCAGGAGGAGAGGGCAGAGGTCTATGGTCTGAAAACAATGGTTTGCAGCTAGGAGTGGGGGAGGAAGGAAGGAGAAGTAAGTAGGGAAAGGGAGGTTACTGAGCCTACAAGCCTTGTCACGGACTCGGAGATGATATGCCCCCCTCCCTCCAGGAGGGGCTGCACAAACCCCTAAACTTGAGCTGCTCCCAGCCTGGCTCAGTTTCAGACAACTCGGGGTAACCAGCACCCCGACCCCCACAGGGCCACAAAGAAGTGCCTGCCTTAGAAAGCCACACTGAGTCTTCTCTTCAAACCAGTACAAAGGGGAGCCTTGTAGAGTGGCCAGGGTAACCAGGGATCTCCAGGCCTTGCTTGCCTGAGCAGTGCTGTCCCCACCACAGGACTCCCTGGCCACCCCCTCTTCAGCTTGTTTGCTCTGCTGGAATCCTTGTCTCCAGTTATGTCCCTCACCACACCCTGCGCTGTCCTGCAGCCAAGCCACACGCGCAGAACCGCTTTTATCTGCCTCTTCAGCTGGGCTTGCCTTTCCCAAGGGCTCAGGGACTTCACTCTGCTGACTTCCCTTCAGTCTGTCTCCATCAGGCCTGTGCTCAGGAGCATCCAGCTGCACGGAGGCCTGGAGGTGGCAGCGGACTGGCCAGCTCTCTAGGCCTAGGTACCTAAAAGGAGCACAGGTGTGGGGGGCGGGCATTTTCTCTATTTCTCAACTCCCCTCCCTTCTTCAGGAATCTGCAGGGACTCAAGTGTCTGAGGAGAGGCAGCCTTGGTTCTGTGTGGGTGGCGACAAAAGGGGTCTGGCTCAGTTCCTGCCCGGGAGGGAGGAATTGCCAAGCCAATTGCAGTAGCCTGAGTGGGTCGCCCCAGAATCCATGTGTTGGTCCCAATGTGGAAGTTTGGGCAGACAGGACTAGTGGGTGAGGTTTGAGCCATGAGGGCAGAGTTACCATGAATAGCCGAATGGCGTCTCGTCAGGGTGAGCGTGAGTTCTCCAGGGAATTACAAGAGTGGGCAGTTACAAAACAAGGTGGCTCCCTTTGCTCAGTGTTTGGCATGTGCCCACTTGTTCTTCCACCTCTGAAAACGGCACAGGGTCCTCACCAGTACCATGCTCTTAGACTTCCCAGACGCTAGAACTATAAATCAAAAGAAACTTCTTTTCTTTAATCAAATATTCGCTTTGGGGTGGTTTATTATAGAAACAGAAAACAGACTAAGATGTCGAGAAAAGAGGTCAGAGCACTAACGTCAGCACTGACAAGACTATCACAATGCCTTCTCCTAAGTGCCACATAGAGACCCATTATTTCATTGTCACAGAGGTCATGAGAGACAGTTACTCTAAGCATCTTCATTTTACAGGTAAGGAAACAGACTCAAGAAAGGTAGATGAACCACGTAGGAAGAAAGAGTGAGGACAGGGACTGTGGGGCTGAGAGTGGACTCAGGCACAAAGTATTTACCCAGCATATGTAAGACCCCGGATTCCATCTCCAGCACTGTAGGAGAAATGACAAAATCCACTAACTGTACCCCGGCACCCTGAGTCCAAAGCCTGTGTTTCCAACCATAACTGCCAAACCTGAACAGAAAGACCCACCTGTTTCTCTAGTGGAAGCAGTTCTCGGGCAGCGGCCTGGAGGAGCTTGAAGAGGCAGAAAGGAGGCAGGGCTTTGCGGGTGGAAGGAGTGTGAAAATGATCAGTGAAGACCAACATAGCATAATGTCAGATTCTGAGAAGTCGAAGAGCCCGGCATACCAAGCAAATGGCTGCCTTGGAGAGCAAGGCCTGGCGGGCTCTGGACCCTCCTGCAGGGACAGGCAGAGCTGATGGAGCCTAGGTCTAGATGTCACTGAGGTATGGGACATAGTTAACTTCCCGCCATCTTCACTGTCCCCATGGCTGGAGTCTAAAGCGCCTGGAGCGCATTCAGCAAAGCCCTTGCTTTGGAGACCAAGAAGAGCTCACACACCTCAAGGCAGGGGATCCCTGCACTGAGGTGACAAGAGAGGATGCTGAAAAGAAGCTCAGGCCTTCAACAGCAGATTCAATGATTGCACTCGACTCCATGGACACAGGGGCCCTGCTCACGACTGTGGAGCAGAACAGCATGGTAATCCAATCTGTGTTTGAGGAAGGTTGCTAGGCTCATACTGTAGGGAGCACGCTGTTCAGAGAGGAGGCCAGAGGAGAGATGGTCGCCTGGGCAAGAAGTGACATTCCAGAGATAACTGATGGCCCAAGGGCAGCTGCTGATAAGGAGGAGGAAGGTACCCAGGTCTGGTAGCCCAGGACTGCAATCCCAGATGCTCCAGTGGTTGAGGCCGGAAGACTGGTCTGGGTTCCTGGACAGCTGGACTACATAGTGAATTTCACCTTAGCCTGCACTAGAAATGGGACCCTGCCTCAGACACAGGCACGGCTGAGGCCTTTGGATGCTGTGCTCGGTAGCTTTGGGTTGAAGCCCGGATGTTACAACAGTAACAAGTAAATAGATACCAGAGTGAAAATAGGTTTGTTTGCTCCCCTGGGGGTTCTGGTCATAGGCCTTTTGTTCAAGGATAGAAAAACCATTTCCAAAGACAGCACCTCCTTCTTACCACAGGTTATAAATCTCCAAAGCCAGACACCAACACACACCTGCCACAGACCTGGGCTCCACAGCTGGGCCGCTGGGGTAGGGCCTGGCGCTTCCCGATGACGGGAGGATTTCCAGGCTGCTTCCAAAGGAATTCCCAGCTGGTGAAACACTGGGAAGGAGGAGGAAAAGAAGCACATTCATCCCCAAGCAGAGCACAGAATTTCAGGGATGAAGGCCCAAAGAAGAGAGATGGGGCCAGCTAGAGGGAGAGGCGCACCGAAGGAGTGAGGGCTGCCTGGGGAGTAAGTCAGGGAAGGAATGTACAGGAGAAGTCTGAGCCAGGAAGCAGGCTGAGAGCTGGCCGTTTCGGGCTGGAGGCCCGTGGTAAGGAATATCCCCAGGGACAAAGCTTACCAGAGTCACAGAGATGTGACATTGGATATTGGGTGGCAATGTACAGCACAACCACATACACACAGACATGGCATCAGAGCTGAAAGGACTCTAGCAAATGTATGTGTTCAAAGCCAGCATGGGACTGTTGAAAAAGCAGAAAGCCCAGAGAGGGATAGCAGCTGCTCAGAGCTGCACAGCATTATTAGCGGAGCCTTTAAGAGCTGGGGCAGGGCTGTCTGTGGCAAAGTTCTTCTGAAAGAGAAGACATGACAGGAGAGGCAAAGATCTTGAGATTTGTTTATCACCCCTTGGAGAGAAGACTTTCTTTCTCTAATTTGTCAGGGGCAGAGAGTACCAAGCCTAACTGTACCTATGGTCATTGCCAGGCCCGTTAGATTTTGGTGATCATTGGCAGGACCGAACTTAAACCTGGAGAGAGATAGAAGGACAAGAGATAATTCTTGGTAGCAAGAAAGAAAGTGGTTGGGGCCCCTGTAGAAAAAAACTAGAAGACAGCAAAATGCCTGGCTGGAGGCTGAATGGCAGCTGGAAATGGCTATGAGCCGGAAAATAAGAGAGGAGAGGGAAGTATGGGGAGATGGAAGGCAAAATGTCTACTAGCCCTGGGAAGCAAGGCAATACGTTCCAGGGGCAGCCATGAGGAACCTGGGGGGACCGGGTCTCCAGGAAGCACAGTCTGCTCTGAAGTCCAGATTTCTACTCGAAGATCCTGCCACAGACCGGCCCGCCGCGCTTGGAAAATCCTTTCTCTTCAGCAATGACTGTAGAAACACGGGCAAGGGGCAGGGACTCCATCTTCGCCCCCACCATCAGCATGTAGATACGACCCTGGCGCACACAAGGCATGTGTTCTCCCTCTTGAGTACATGTGGGCTGCTCTCGTGGTATAGAAATTAAACAATGGCCTAGGCTTCTTGTATATGAAGCCAGGGTGCCTCTGGAGTCCCTTATGTAGAAACCTAAGGAAGGGCTGGGCCTATGCCACGCTCCATAGGCACCTCATTGACCTGATACCTGGGAGGCCATTTCTGCCATACGCACCACACTGATGGAGAGCCAGGAGAACTTCGGAATGGTCTCAATAGCAGCTCACGCTAGGTAGTTTTTTCAGCCCCTTATGATGTTTTCTCTATTGCCAATGGCCCCTGCTCACAGGCCGAGGTCTTGTCTCCTCAACCAAGCTCTATGATTTAGTTCATAATCACTCTGGCATGGCTACCTAAACCTTCATTTCATGAGATCGTTTCTATATGGCCATGGATTTGACTCCAGGCCCATGTCTTGACCTTGTCACTGCCCTTTGATTTTTCTCCTCTTTCTGCCTAAGTCCCCCTCTGTAATGTCCCAATGCATCTAACAGACACTCGGCAGCATGCTGACAGAGAAGGAAGTTGGTAAAGCTGAGGATGTCCCCTTCTTGAGACCTGGTATCCTCAGAAAAAGTTGTCTAGAGGTTAAGAGGTTAAGGTTAAGGCTGGCTGTTTCCTGGCACTGGATCATGCGCAAAGTGGCAGTACTTAGGCAAGATTTTGGGGGGTTGGGGGGCTTGGTCAGTAAGGGAATAGAGGGAGGGAACAAACCACAGAGCCTCTTGCCAAGCAAAGACAGGGCCTCTTTTAACCCTGACACTGTATTTCCAAGCTGCCAGCCCTAGCCCAAGGTTATACTCTTAGTTAGAGGCAACCACAAGGCTGGCCAGCCATCCTGCTTTGAAGACGTGGCTGAATTTTTTGGAAGAGATAACAATGTGGCCTTTGTCTTCCCCCTCCTCCACTCATTCTCTTTCTCTGCTCACTCCTTCTTTATGTGGTCATTCTCTGGCCCTCCTCCAAAACAGAGTGGGGGTTGGAGGCCACCAAGCTAGACCAAAGAGATCACTGGGACAGACCTGTCCCCTCTCATGAGCTGGCTGCCCAACTAGGGCTCAAGAGTGAGGTACCGACTGTAGACAGGTTGTCCTGCATGCTCCTCCTTAGGGGAAGAGAAAAAGCTGAGCTTCTCGCACAGCCCTTGCTTCAAAGAACATGACATGGAGCCAGATGCCACCCTGTGCCCTTAGCAGGGCACATGCTCCTAGCAAGGTGTGCGGCATGCTGAACTTCCTGGGGCCTGAATCCAGTGGTTCTGCAGGTCTCTAGTCAGGCATCAGCTGAGCCAGGAGGTTTCAGCATGAACAACTCAGGTTCTTCCCAGGGACTCTGAGCCTTGGAAAGTTCTCCAGAAACTGGGAACCCCATTCCATACATTACCTAAGCAGCTAGCCAAATATTTCTGGGCTTACAAAGTCCTCTGAAGGTCATCTTATCCACCCCACAGCCTCCAGGCCTGAGGACTTTCCCCACTCTGTAAGCAAAGCCCACGTGAGTGGTGAGTGTCTGGGCTCCAGCCGCCAAGCTCTCTGGCACAGAGAGCCCCAAGCCCCATTGCCCACCACTGGAAACAGCGGTGCTCAGTGGCAGGTGAGAACAGAACCGCGTGTCACAATGAGTAAGACAGCCTCTGAGGTCCAGGGCCCCTCTTCTGGCAAGGAGTACTTGAGGCACAGGCCTTTCAGGCTCTTTGGACTGGCCCTGCCTTCCTGGCAGCAAGCCTGCATCTCCATTTCTAAGCAAAGCCTTGCTGGCTGGCCTCAGGAGCAATCTGAGTCCTCGCCCAGGGCCTCTGAGAGCAGCAGAGTAAAGCAGCCCCAATCAGCCTTTGGCCGCCTCGCTTCCTGCAGGTGGGAAAACCATCCTATTTATCCCCAAATGGATTTGTCTACTCAAACAACAAACAGACGCAGAGACACGCATGGAGTCATGGCTATATGTGCAAAAGACAAGCTATAGAGCCGCGTGCACTCTCTCTCTTGCCCCCCCTCTCTGCCTCTCTCTGTCTCTATGACTGTCTCTGTCTCTATTCCTGTCTCTCTTTCCACCCCCCTTCTCTACTCATTCTCTTTCCCTTTCCCAAGGCCCCCTCTTGCTTCCATTACAGCATTTATCAAAGTGGCCTGACCTCATGTTGTAAAAATATACAGCATGGAACAAAATCCACCTTAAACTCTCTTCTAAATATATTAAAATAATAGGAATTCTCATCTGCCTGATTGAATTTGCTGCTCAATATTAGAAGCATGCCAGGCCCTTCTGGACCCAGTCTAGAGCTGGGAGGGGCTGGGATTCCCTGCCTGACTCTTCTCTCCCAGCCAACACTGCAGCTTCCTTGATGGGCGGGGCCGGGTGAGGGAGTGGGAGTTGTGTTCCGGCCAAAAGACCTTGGGCGGCCACCTCCTCCAGCAGCCAGAGCAGCCCACTGAGCAAGTGCAGACAAGCTTGGGGCTCCTCTGGCCTGCAGCTGTGAGCCTCTGCCCTGGTCTTAGCGCCACCAGGGCTCACAACCCCCAGTGCCTGCTCTTAGGCTGTCTCCACACTCACTGCCTTGTCCCCTGGGATGGGAAGCTCCTTAGGAGGGACCACACTCTCTTTGTGTCCTTGAGATTGGCAGTTAAAACTTGGGGAAACCTTAGAAAACTTTGCTCATTCATTCATTCATTCATTCATTTAACCTGTATGTATTAAACGCTTTCCCATGGGGCCAGCACCGATCTAAGGACTGGGAATACAGCAAAAATACCAAACATACCTCAAAACCTGCCTTCATGCAGCTGTTACTCTAGGGAATAAGCCACACAGCCAGTGACTGAAGGTGAGCACTGCCCTGCATCACACTCCCCTCCAAACTTGCCACTCCTAATACAGCAAAGGAGAGCACGGGAGGACTGGAGGACGCGCTCCAAGTCAGACCCTGCTTTGCAGAGCTAACCCCGTGTACTTCAGCATGGCTCGCTCAGGACATGTATACAACGTTGCTGGCTCATTGGGGGGGCAATGGTGTGTGGGCAGAGGAGGGGAAGAAGGCTCAGGGGTTTGGCAGGAGACTTCATACTCATTTAGCTGTGGAACTGGGGGACTGGCAGAGTGAACATCAAGGAGTTGCTTCCTAGCAAACATTATGAGGTGTCAAAGGGCACCGGCTTCATGAATAGAGGCCTCCGAGGTGACAAGAGGAAATTATCACTAGTTATAAGTGGGACAAGCTGGGGGTAATGGGACACTCTTATAATATCAGCCTTTAGGAGGATGAGGAGCAACATAACTAGTAAGCTCTTTCCTCAAAGCAAGCAACAGCATTTCCTTGGGGTAAATTACTATCACCACCCATTTTACAGAAAAGAAAAACAAGGCACAGTCAGATCAGGTAACTGTTCCATGCTGCACACAAAGTCTGGCTGTAGTCCACTCAGCTCCCGAGCCCTACTGCCTCCCCCTGGGCCTTCCTAATAGACTTTTCTTAACGTAAACTTTTAGCCTGGGACCATGTCACCCAGCTGAGAGCATTCCCTCGGCCTACTGCTCCTAAAACACTTCTTTCCCTTGTTGTTCTAGAACCTATCTATCAAGTAGAATAGTTAATCCTGGCCTCTCGGGGTCTCTGACTGCACACCTAACATCCAACTCAGTTTCTGACTTTATTTTGGGGGACCTGGAGTGGTGTGCGCATGCGTGTGGTGGGGCAGTGGTAGGGGCGGCTGAGAAGGAAAAGGAAGGCAGTTGTGTCCAGGAGGAAGAAGAGGGAGAAAGCGAGGAGAAAAGGACATCAGATGACGGACAGCGACACCAGTCCTGCCCTTGTCCTGCACTGCTGTCAGCGTTACTTTGACCCTTGCACACATTCATGGTAGCATGAAGTGTGACTCCTTGTAAACAGGATCTCAAGGGGATATGGGCGCCTGTGCGTGGCTGAGGAAATTAGCCGATCGCTGACAGAGTATGCTTGTTTGCGTGCATGCACAAACCTGCTTCGACACTGTGGCTCCAAAGAAGGGCTGGAGCTAAATGTGATCAAGCCATACACATGTGGGATGCTGGACCGATGTGGGTGAGAAATCCTGTATCCTCACCCCTTGGAATTTCCCCAGACCTCTGGAAACCCCCAGCAGAAGAGGCTTGGCGAGGACTCTAGAAGAACCCTGTGAGGGGACTCAGAGGACAGCCTGTCTATAGGAGGGGCTTTTCTTGGAGCAGAGGTCACTGCCCTCGTTTGCCTCAGGAGGTGTAAGTGCTCAGCCTCCGTGACTTGTCAGGAAAGTGTGGAGGCGTTTCCGCTGAACCTTACTCGGTGAAAGGAAGAGGCAGGCAGACAGCTAAGGGACCGGCTCTGAGGAAGCACCTGGTAGGCACCTGGTCTAAACTGACCTTGGCTGTCCCTGTTTGTTGTCTGTGGCCCTACATGCAATTCTGGCATCCTAACTCACACCCCTGCAGTGCGGTAGAGGAAGGAACAAGGCCTTCACAGAGCCCCAAGTGTCTAGAGTCAGATTTTAATCCTCGCTCCATGGAGTACCTGCTTTGGGACCCTGGGCTAGCTCCTTCAGATTCATGGACCTCAGTGGTCCCATCTGCAGAATAGGAATAAACTCTAACCCTGCCCCCTTCAGTGGATACAAGGAATAAATTAGATCACCTATAAAAATGTCTCGGCATGGTCCTTATCATCCTTACTTCTCCTTCTTTACTGCTTCTCTGTTGTCGTACACTGAAAACAGTTTCTTCTGAGCCCAGAAGAGGAAGTCCAGATGCAATTCTTCCCCCAGGACAGGAGGATGGAAAAGAACTCCCTATCCACCACATGGGCCTTTACTGGACTCTCCATGACCACAGATGACTGGCAACCCCAAACCCAGTACTTAAACAACAGCCTTCTCCTTCATATCTACAAGCTCATGATAATTCATCATCTCTTATCCAAATGCCTAGAACATTCTCTGCAGATGCATCTAACTCCTCGTCTGACACTTTGACCATCCAAGGACTTAGAGGAGTGTTTTGCGACATTTGTCCCACTTGTCTAGATGCTGTGTGCATTGAATTAGGACATCGGAAAGGTTTGATTGAGAGCACTGGTTCCTGCCCCAAGCATTAGATGCTGCAACTCTTGTGGGATTAGATGATTTCTTAAAAATAGAGCTAGGCATGGGTCAGATGCCTGGCCACGAGTCTTGGGGACTCCTTGACACGGTTCTGGCTGAAATGGCCATTGCTGTCTCTGGAGAGAAAATAGTGGGACGGAGGGGGCACAGGGGTATCAGAGGGCATAGGTGGAAAGAGGCCCCATGAACTCTGAGCCCTGGGGCCTGGTAGCCTCTGCCACTCCGTTTCACTGTGGGGGAGGCTATTTCCCCATCCACAGTATGATGAACCTAGACTATTGCATCACATTTCCTGTGCTGTTGCGAGCATGGCATGACATGATGCTTGAAGAGCGGTCCGCAGATGGTGAACACTGCACATGTGTGAGACAAAGCCAGAGGCCACGTACTGCTGAGACCTTACTCAGGGTCCTGGCTTTTGCAAGGTCTGTAGTTCCATGTAGGAACAGGCCTGCATGGACCACTGAGCCAGAAACCCCTTGAGGCCAGGGCCTAGGTTTTCTGTTCATCTCTGTGGCCCAGGTGTCTATCAGCACCAGACTTGGCATCATTATTGACCAAACAACCTGCCCAATGTGTCAGGTACAATTCTAGTCCTCCATTGTATAGCCATAAAGCAAGCCATGGAAGGTGTCTACATCTGCTCAGAATCACAAGAGCCCAAGAGGCACAGTGGGATGCTGTCTGTGTCACTCAGATCCATTTTCTTTCTGCTGCACCCTGCACCCCAGCCTACATTTTCTGTGGCATTACTCTCATCCACTCTGGCCTGGGGAGGAAGGCCGTCAAGTCCAGTGGTCAGTCCACCAGGCAGAAATGGAGAAAGGTGTGGAAGAAAAGTACGCGCAGCGTATTCCCAGCGTGACCCAGATCCCAACTGTTCAGCCGCTCAAGGGTAAGCCGGGATTTTAGAGCCTGCCCGTGGTGGGCAGCCCTGCCTCTGATGAGTATGCACAATAAAAGACCTGGGGGGTGATGGGATATGGAAACAGCAAAGGCATATGGGTAGGATAACTGATGAGAATATGAAGGGAAAACCCACTTTTCCTCCTTGGCTGCTCATCAAAGTTACCCCAAAGTTGAAGGGGTCTCTTCTGAGTCCTTCTTGTTGTTATCTAAACCTTTTGCCCCTGTTTTCTTGCCTCTGGATTTTCTTAGAAACAATCACTCACTGTCCTCTAGACTACATCCTTTCAGGGACCTCAAGCCAAAAAAGTCCCCATACTCCAACGAGGGAACTTTGCCACTAACTATTGCAAAGGAAATGTATGAGAGGGACCCAGACACAGAGCTCTGGAGTCAGCTTCCAGCACCAGCTAGGAGTAACACTGAACACATCATTTACCTAATCAGTGTAATTTTCCCCGTGTAAAATGAGAGGTATTAATGCCCACCTTGCAGCCTGGCAAACAGTTGGTACTCAGAAACAGACCTGTGGGAAGACATTAGTCTGCATTTGAGGGCACCACACTCATGCTTCCTGATTCACAACCCTCTCAGGTTAGTTTCTTAGCCTTTAGGGGTTGCTCAAACTGGGAATTTGTACCCCCAAGTGAAGCCCTCAGCCCACCCCCACACAGTCCCCAGAGGTCTTCGTGGTTCCTGCCCTAGTGGGGAGCCACGATGCCCGAGAAGTGGCTCTTTCCAATTTTCCTGTGCCACATTCTTTCCCAGTGGCCTTCTGTGGCTTGGCTGGCCCAGCTGCTCTCCAGCAGTACGGATGCCACATCCTCTCTCTGCAAGCTCCTGGGATTCCTTTTCAGACAGGTTCCCCGGAGAGCCATCCACCCAGGCCTCCAGTGTTCAGAAGCCACGTCAATCCAGCCAGCCCGCTATTTACATTTGCATTTCCAAAGCCCGATTTACATCAGAATTATTCCTGTCTGGCCAGGCTGGGGGACTCCACACATATTTGGGGGCGGCTTTTTGGACAACTACAGGGATTGGCAATCACATTCCCCTGGGCCTCATTCCTGTAGCCAGGGCTTTTTTTTTTTCTAGTCTCTGCTTCTTACAGCGGCCACATGACCTCATCTTTGCCCTTTGTTCTTGTTCCTCCGGCAGGTAGGTTTATCTGCACTACTCTCTACTCTAACCTGGCCAGCTCAACTCTCTCAGAAGCTGACACGCTGGTATTCCAAAGTCCCATTCCTAGCTACAGCCAAGTGGAATATAACGAATGTAAATTTATGTGTCAATTTAGGAAACATTAAAAATAACAGCCCAGGTTGTAAGGCCATAAGCAACCTCACATGCTGCTGGTGGAAGTATAACTTGGCAATCTGGAAACGCAAAAGCCTTTAAAAGCAGATACACACTTTGACCCATTAATTACCTTTACAGGATCCTACGCTAAAAAATTATGTGTAGTCAGGTCTGGGGTGCATGCCTGTAATCTCAGCTCCTCAAAGACTGTGGCGGGAGGTTTGCAAGTTCAAGGCCTGCCTACACTACTGAGTGAGTTCCAGGTTACCCTGGGCAACGAAGTAAAAGCCAGTCTCAAAATGAAAGAAGAAAGTAAAAAGAAAACTGGGAACATACTTCAATATGTAAAGTAAAGCACTTGACCTCGGGTTAAATCTTCAGTATAGCAAAAGAGGCCCAAGTTTGAATTAACATATCTGCAAAGATATCCATTTAAAAGTCATAAGCTAAAAATTCAACATTAGTAAACTAAGTACATAAAATCACTTTGCCAGGTGATTGTGTGGCAGCACAAACTTCAAGAGGCTGAGACAGGAGGAGCCTGAATTCAAGGCCAACCTGGAACACCCTGCCTCACACAAAAATTAAATCAAATGAACTACAATGTGTGAAGAGTTTTGAAGGCTACATAGTGATATGGAAAATGCTCGTGCTATAAAATATGGAGACTAAATCATATATGTTGCTTGATTCTGATTACTTTTTATAAACTATAAATATTCAATTAGAAAAGCTAGGAGGAAAGTAGTTACTGATATCATCTAACTCTAGGTTGGATTACAATGGATTATATTAAAAACTACCACTGTGTAGCATTTAGGGTGAGATACTTATTTTTCTCATCATTTTGTGGGTATATATGCATATAGATGTATTTACACTTTAAAATCGCTACAAGTGAAGCGCCATATTTTCTCATTGTACCGATGTGCAGAATGGGTCCAGGACTTCCTTCTTTGTACTTACTGTTGGCCAGTTTCTCCTTTATCTGCAACCCTTTAGAGACAGAACAAAATTTACACCGAGCAACTCCTTTGTTAAGAAAACCAAAGCCTGTACGTGGTGGTACATTCCTATAATCCCCAAATCGGCAATCAGAAAGCTGAGGCAGGAGGATCTCACTCATGTTTTAGGCCATGTGGAC
The DNA here is from genome assembly GCF_037038515.1 of Microtus pennsylvanicus. Taxonomy (NCBI): domain Eukaryota; kingdom Metazoa; phylum Chordata; class Mammalia; order Rodentia; family Cricetidae; genus Microtus; species Microtus pennsylvanicus. The sequence continues at coordinate 88,564,024 of NC_134601.1, read as the reverse complement.
TAAATAGTGCCCCCTCCGCCTCCATAAAACAAGGAAGGCAGAGGGAGGATGAAAGGGAGGAAAGAAAGAGGGGGAGAGAGAGAAAAAAGGAAAGAAAAAGAGGAGTGAAGGAGAGAGAATAAGTAATTAAGTTAATCAATCAATCAGCCCATCAAAATGCTCTGACTGGCTCCAGGCACCTCCCTGATCTGTTTGAACTGTGGTACCCCATGTCCTGGCCTCTCTGGGTTTCTAGGAAGATGCAAGCTGACCCTGCTTAGCCAAAACCACTCAGGACCTACGTTGTCCCTGTTCCTGGCTTATACGAAAGGATGGACGATGTCCAGGTTTTAGCACCCACAGGACCACTTAAAGGACAACTGTTCTTTTTTTATTTAAAAAAAATTCATTCTAACTCACAGGCGGCAACATACTGGGAAGAGCTGAGCCCTGGCATTGGCCCCAAGCTGGAGAAGCTACTATTGGATCTTTTCCTGCACAGCCTACCTCAGCCTCCTGCTGCTACGCTGCCTCCTTGCTGATCACTTGCACTCTGATGTGATCAGCCACCAGCCTCCGCGGCCCTCCCACACAACAACAAGCAGCCTTTAAGTGGGAACACAGGACGGCTGCTCCACCCTTTCCTCCCACGCCCTGTCCACAGAACACCCTCCCCATCTCTGCTCCCCGTTACTGATCTAAATCGTGTTCTAAAGGGTGACCTGTGAGGAGAAGCTGCTCACTAGAAAAAAACCTAAGAGGGAAAAAGGTATGGAGGGGGCTAGGAGAGGTCCCGCAGGTCAGAACACCAGCCAGCAGCGCAGGCCACTGGAGACAAAGGTGCTTGCCAGCCCTTCAAGCTGCAAGAGCAACCCGAATGTGGGGAAGCAGTGAAGAGGTCTGGGGTCTAGTCCTGGATTATCCTCTAGCTGGGTGTGTGAGGTCTAGGCAGGTTCTTTCTTTTTCTGGGCACCAGAATCTTTCTCTGCAAACTGAGAAGTTCTGGGATCAAGCTTGTGGAATTCCTGAGACTGTTCCCCAAATAGCACTTTATATTTGGAAGAGAGTGAACCAGTTAAGACACTGGGACTTCCTCACACCACCACCTGCCCCCCTCCCCTCCTCCAGATCCCTTCCCTTCACTGTGTAACACCTGGGCAAACACCCTGGCAAGTCCACTCCCATCAAAGGTAGCGGTGTGCGAGGGTAGTTACTCGTTCAGAAATATGATAATGTCATAGGTCCTTTCCTTGGCAACCGCCGTCTGAGAGGGCCTGCTCTAGGGGAGGGTCTAACCTCTCCCCCAGCTTTCCTTCAGAATGTGAAGCAACATCTGCACACACAACTTCTCAGACACAGAGCCTACTCCCCTTTCAAGTAACCAGTTCAACTTCTACAGAGCCCTGGCTTTCCCCCAACCTCAACCGCATCCGCATCCCTGGGTGCTTCGTTGAAGAGCCATGATCAGGAACTTGAGACTCTTCTGTGGCCAGGTGTGCTAAGGCTCTAGACTACCTGGTCAAGAGGGATGGGCATTCCTCCCCTCCAAGCCATCCATTCTTACTACTTTTCTGAGACTCTTCTGTGGCCAGGTGTGCTAAGGCTCTAGACTACCTGGTCAAGAGGGATGGGCATTCCTCCCCTCCAAGCCATCCATTCTTACTACTTTTCTACTGCTGCTCCCAGGGCTGGCTGCTGGATTTTCTGCCTCATCACGTTGTCCTGCAGGCTATTCTGGAGCCAGCATGTGGACAGGCCATCAACCTCCGGCTGCTTGGTTTGGCTTCCCTGAGGAGGAGGCAGCAGATGGACCTTGACAACGCTTCTACCTCACCCATCCACCATCCTTGTCATCTGCCCACTATAGAAGAATATCCTAACGGGAGCTCTGGAGCCAGAGGAAGACCAAGTCTCAATGCCAGTGGTTGTGATGGGAGCTACCACATGAAGTAAGGGCAGTTTAGGGCTGCCCCCTTCTTCCTCTGAACCTCTTCCGAGGGCTATGGCTTTCAGTACGGCAGTTAGTGGCCAATAACCACCATGATCACTCACTGTTGACTGACTATAGGCCATGCTCTGTTAGAACTTTTAGAAGAAACTCCACAGCAATACAACAGATTCAGCTAAAGTGCCGCACTTCACAGGGGTGATAAACAGTGACTCTCAGCCCAGGCCAGCTCCCCAGGTCTGTTTCCACTGCATAATACTGGCTCTGGTCCCGGAAGGGAAGACGTTACCTTGCCACACAGAGAGCAGCTTTTCTTAAAAAGTCCCTTTTTTTTAAAGCCACCATTTTCATTGTTCTAGAAGACAAAAGGCGCAAACATGCCAAAATTCTTACCAAGTTGTGTGGTGGGCAACCATGCCTTCGTTGCCAACACCCAGCCTTCCTGTGCTTGTGACACCCTAGCTGTGGAAAGCAGCTGGGCCTGACCGCAGGGACCTGGTGTGAAGCAACTGGGCATGTGCGTTTGGAATAAACAAGAGGGCCTCTCCGGCTTCTCTAAGTGGAGCAAATGGCTGGAGGATTCAGGTAGGCAAGACAAACACATGAAAGGGGAAATTTGTTCAGCTCCTATCCAGAGAAACAGATACTTCTTGGGTGGCCTGTTGAGGCATTTGGTGGCCTAGGCTAAGAGTAGGAACGGGGTGGAGTATAAGAGAAGCCTGGGAAAGAGGGCCACACCAAGCTGAAGCAGGACTTGCCTGAGGCCCCTCGGTCACTGGGCTTTGTGGGATATGGGTGGCAGAGCCTGTCTAGGCTGCCAGCCTTTTGAAGCACCCTCAGGCAGCCTCGGCCTCCTTCAGCGCCTACTCAGAGCCAGGCCAGTACCTAATACAGCCTTGGGGGAGGCATTCTTGTATCATCTCATGTTGCCATGGTAGCTAGGGACTGAAAAGAGGAGCCCAGGAGAAGTGGTCTGCCGATGTTTCTGAAGAAAGGCACTTCCAGAGACCTTCGCTGACTAATTGAAGTGGACGATGCCCGCAGCTGGCAACTAGTTCCTTGGCCCACTCAGAGCCAGGCTCAAGGATGCATGGGGGTGGGCATGTGAGTGTATCTGCTAGTCTGTGTGTGATTGTGGGTACACAAAAACCCTGGGGTCACGTGTGTATAGAGACGTGTCTATGTATACGCTCATAAGGGTACACAGAGGCACGATTAGTAGAGAAGGCGTGTGTGTGTGTGTGTGTGTGTGTGTGTATTTTTGTATATGTTTCTTAAACAGTAGGGAGAAGAGAATAAAGACAAAAGTGTTCAATGATTTTGGCGTTTAGAGGAGCTAGCCCAGTGTGGCGGGTGTAGGGAGCTGGCCGACTGGGGGTGGGGGGGTCCTGATTGGAACCAGACTCAGCAAGGAGGGGCTGTAAATGTTTTTTTGCTGCCTGTCCTGAGAAATTTATGTCACACCCACTCCATCATCCTGGCGGGGGCAGCCTCTCCCAGCTGCCTGTGGTTCTGGGCTTTCCAGAGTAACCAGCAGCCTCTGCGGGGGTTCCTGTGCCTCTTTGGGCCAGGCCTGCATAACTCTCATGCCGTGATACCCTGAAGCCCTCAGAGATGATCCAGGCCTGGGTGCAGGAAAAGCAGGCAGAGATAAGTTGGGCCCCAGATAAGAGCTTTCCTTCCAGCAGAACCTGGATGTCATGTCATGGTGGTTTTGGAGGCACCAGGGAGTGTAAGAGGAAGGGAAGACTGGACAGGGGCAGGGATAGAGCTCCAGAAGACCAGAAAAGGTCACGATGACCCTAAATAAACCCCAACATGAAGTCCAGAGTATGAAGAAACTTGTCAAAGACAGCCAACAGAAAGGGCAAGACTAGCATCTTGATACTACCCACCTTCTCTAATGTGTCTGTCCTCTTCTCGTCTTCTGTGTCTAAGACCTGTGTTAAAGGTAGCTCTGCTTTTTAAAACAAAAGACAAAAACAGGGCCTGTGTGCATGCCAGGCAAACACTCTACAACCGAGCCACACACATTTCTAACCTTGTTTTTAACCTTTATTTTGAGAAAGGGTCTCAATTATTTGGCCTTGAGACATTGAACTCACAGTGTAACCCAGGCTGGTCTTGAATTTGTGGCCCTCTTGCTTCAGCCTCCCACATAGGTAGAATTACAGGCATGCGCCCCCAGGCCTAGCTCAGAGCCTTTTTCTAGTCCTATAAATCCATCCTTTCAACCTTCCCCTTTCCTTTTGTTCTTAGCTTACAGTTGCCTCTTAATCGGCATTTTGTGCTAGGTTACATGGCCCTTGCTGGATCTATGCCTTTGTCTAAGACGCTATCCTTTCTTTTGTCTGTCCTTTGATTCCTTCCTGTATCTTCTTGGTTAAGACATGCTCTCAGTTGTGCGTTTTCACGGCACTGGTACTGGGGACCTCTTCTGAGTCACGCTGCCCTTCTCAAGTCTACTTTGGTTGTCATTCCTTTGTGGCTAATGATCACCTCCCCTGGCTCCTCGGAGCTTCAGCAGGGTAGGTGCCACAGCTTTTTTTGCTTGGTTCTTAGTGCTCAGCAGAGGTTTGGCAAGTAACCGCGATACTGACAAGGATACCAGGAGCTAATATTTGAGAGTTGTCATGTGCCAGGTGCTCTGCCAACTGCTTCACTTAGAATAACAGACACGAGCTTGCCAAGCTCTATGAGATGTGTGCTACAAGAATCCCCATCATACAGATGAGGAAACTGGGACACAGAGAAAAGTATTGGCCAAATCAGGGACACAGAGAATGGTATTAGCCACATCAGGGGCACAGAGAAAAGGATTAGCCACATCGGGGCACAGAGAAAAGGATTAGCCACATCAGGGGCACAGAGAATGGTATTAGCCACATCAAGGCCACACAGGAAGTGGTGAAGGTCTGGGTTGTACCTAGGCGGTCTAGTTCCAGAGCCTGCAATTTTAATCTGTATCACTATGAGCTCAGGAGCAAATATTATTTGACTACACATTGTTGTCTGAGCCTCAACATCTATCCTCTAGGTTACATCCGGATACTCCACCAACCAGCTCCTGCTGCCTCAAAACCAGCCTCTGCCCACACCAACTTTCCTCCCCGAGCCCCGTGTTGTCTTCTGGAAAAAAAACTCAACTCAGTGCCCGCCGGAGGGGGCAGAGGGAGCAGTGAGCTTGCTGGAGAGGGAGAAAGCTTGATCACTGCAAAGAGCAAGGCAAATATTAGTTTTCACTGTATCATCTATCGGCAACAATAAATTTACACTGTAGACAGAACCTCTGCGTGGTTTTTGGCTCCAGAGCCCAGTGGATAAAGAAAGGAACTCAGCCCACTAACGTGCACTCCAGCAATCCATAAGCCCCTTCCCAGGCCTGCTGCTGGCTTCTAACCCCAGCCACACCCAGGCCAGTCCTTGGGCACTTTAGGAATGCCAGGGCCTAGGGTGGGGAGTAGAGCCCTGCTCCAAGCTTCGCACCCTCAGGACCCCACCAACCTTACTGTTTCAGTGCCAGTCCAAGGACAGGGAACACCCCTCTAGCCCTCGCAGCCCCACAGGCCTCAAGAGCCCTCCCCCTCCCCCTGCTATGGCATCTTGAACAGAGCAGAGTCTATGGCTCTTAGTAGGGGGTGGCTGGGGGCTAGGGGGGCACAGAGAGAGAGGAGGGTTACAAAAGCTGTGCCTTGCTTTCCCAGTGGCCTCCAGGGGGCCAATGAATGCGCAGAGCCGCAGCCGGGGGGCAGCCAGAGTGTTTTCATTTTGCTCTGTTTGTTTTCTGTTTAGATCGACTGCTCAGTTCTGGTTTGGGCCTCTGAGGGCTGATGGGGTTTGGCAGGTAAGGATTTCTGGGGCCACCCATCTCTGCCTTCTACAGTGCTGTGGGCTTGGCTCCTGCAAGCCCTGCAGGAGCGGGAGGGCAGCCCCCACTACTTGCTTGCTGTCTCTTTCTTCCCTTATTCTTTTTTCTCTCTTTGTTTCCCTTTTTTCCTTTTCTCTTCCTCTCCCACAATCTCGCTTGCTGTCTGTCTCTCAGTCCCCGTCTTTCTGCTTCTCCTCCCTTGTCTGGCTTTCTTCTTCTAGGTGTGTCCGGGTTACGGCCAACCTCTACATCCCTCGTGAACCCAGCAGTGCCTCGTGCCTCCCTTGCCCTCATTCTCAAAAGTCGTCCTCTGCTTCTTACTCAAAAGTAGAAAAGGGAACCAAGCATGGGCATCAGGTCCGAATTCTTGCCTAGCTTTTGCCATTACCTCTTCTGGATTCCGGCGGAACTTCAACAAGTTCTTCCCATATGTGGGCCTCAGTTTCCCCTGAGAGGTTCTACCTTCCGTTTGAAACACATGCTGCTGGGTAATCTCCTTTTCCATCCTTGCAGGTAGTTAAGAGAGAGGGTAGATGTCCTCTTTGCAGAAGTGAGGTCCTTGCTGTGCAGTGTAGACAGGGGAGGGAGGGGGATGAGCAAAGCAATTGCTTAGGCAATGACAGCTTTTGGGAAAGGTCAAAGGTGGAGGACTGTCCAGTCTTGTGCTAGACATAGTAGTACATGTCTGTAATTCCAGCTCTTGGAAGGCTGATGCAGGAGGAGTACTGTGAGTTTTGACATAGTCTGGCCTGCATAATGAGTCCCTGTCTCAAAAACAAACAAAACCAACCAACCAAACATTTCTGGAGAGCCAGAACTGGGGTTTTGGGTCAGAAGACAGAGGCACTGACTCAGCAGTGGTGGACTACAGGATTACAGAACACAGAGAACCCTGTCTTGACCTTAGTGGTTCACGAGCTTTCTACAGCACACCAGGTGAAGCCAAAGGCCCAGTGCCTCCCTGCCTGCAGGCTTGCTTCTCCTCTCCCAGGGGCATTTGCCCATTAGCAACTGTCCCCCGAGTGACCTTAGGGTATAGGAGAGAAAATGGGAATGAAGGCATCTCTGTGCTACCTTCTGGCCCAGTCCCACCATGCCTCCAACTTACTGCCGACCTAAGCAAGCCCTCCCTCCATCCCTACCCCACCTCCTTCTCCACAGTTTCTTCTCTGAATGAGAGACTCGCTGGTCCGCTCAGGAGCTCATGCCCAGGATCTGGCTTCTCTGTGACCTCCTAAACACAATCCAGCTCAGAGTCATGTGAGCTCTGCCTCCATCTCCTTTCCTCCGCTGCCCTCCCCCATGCTACTGCTGCCCTGGCTTCTGCCACCATCACTTTTTCCCTTGAGTGTTTGTCTCCACACAGTTGCCCAGGCAACCATGATTTGGGGACTTAGGAGTAATTTCAGGGTTTGCGTTATTAAGTATAAGACTGCTAGAAGCATTCTTATAGATGTCTTTTGGAATTGAGTCAGTGGATCATGGACAAGCATATACAGTTAGTGGTCCCTCAGTATCCTTGGGGTATTGGTTCCAGGACCCCACCGATGCCGAAATGTTCTGAAGCTGAAGTCCCCCACGGTAATGTGGCACAGCGTTTGCATAGTACCTTCCCACATCCTCACTGTTACACTTAATCTCTAAATTACTTACAATACCTACTGCCGTGTGAACGCTGTAGAAATAGACTGAATGATTTAGGGAATAATAATAAGCAAAAAAAGGCCCCATGTGTTCAGAACAACTGTAACTCTCCCCTCCCAAAGATTTTCCATCCCTAGTTAGTTGGTGCAGAAATATGGAGACTAGACATGAAGGGTTATCTAAACTCAGCCCGTGCATATATTCCAGCCAGGTTTCCCAGCGAGCTGGATCAGTGTATTGTCCACCAGCAGTGGGCCAGTGTTTCCGACGCCCTTCTCTGTCGCTCACACATGCTCATGTCATTCCTCAATTTTCCCCATCATTGCGGTTTTACCCTAGCATCTCACTATGGTTCTGACTTGCCTTTGCCTTTTTGTTGTTATTTTGTTTGAGACGAGGTCCCCATATGTATCCCTAGCTAGCCCGGAACTCGCTGTTTAGACCAGGCTGGACTCAGACTCACAGAGATGTGCCTGCCTCCGCCTCTTGAGCGCTGGCATTAGAGATGGGCACCACTGAGGGTGGTCCTTGTGCTTTCCTTCTGATTACTTACGTGGAGCACTTTTTAAATCTGTTTATTGGCCATCTTAATAGTCATAGTGTTTGTGAAGTGTCAAAATCCTCTTCACATTTTCCTGGTGGATTATTGGTGACACTGAGAATTACATTTGTCAGCTGAATCTATTACAGTATTTTGTCATATCTTCTTCCCTCTCCCTTCTTCCCCCTCTCTCCTCCTTTGAGACAGGGCCCCACTATGTACATCAGGTTGGTCTTGAACTCATGAGCTTTCTGGCTCTGCCACCCGAGTGCTTCATTTATAGGCATCTGCCACCATGCCCAGCTTTAAAGACGGTGTTAAATGCCTGAGAGGATGTGGGGTGAATATGATCAAATACATTTCATGACATTCTCAAGGAATTTGTAAAAATATTTAAAAAGAAAGAAAAGAAAGACTTCTCTCAGATCCACTACCACCTCCCTACCCACCAAACTCCATGTCCTCATTCTGAAAGAAAGCATCCACTCTAGTACTGCCTGGGTGCTCCTGAGTGTGGGGCCACCCACTGGAGCGTGGCTGATCTACCAGGAACAACACTCTAAGGAAAACTGACTCTCCCTCCTCTAGAAGCCACAGACACCCTCAGCTAAGGGTTGGGGCTCATGAGCCCCTTTAAATTATCAAAGTTTCCTTTCTGGATCACTTTGTCCTTCTTTGTTTATGAAGTCTGTGTTCACTCCAAAGGCACTAAGTTCCACATTTTCCTCTCTGTTAATTATCATACAAATGTATGTGCTATAATATCCTGTGTCTATATGTGTAATACTCAAACTAGAGTGATTAGCATAACCACCAGCTCAGACGTTTATCTTTGCTTGGTGGGGAAGCACAGCAAATCCTCTTGTTTAGCTATATGATGCCTTCGTACTGACTGTAGTCTCTGCTATGCACCATACCATACCAGAACTTTCCCCCACCAAACTGCAGCTTTGGACCCATTGAGCAGCTCCTCTCTTTGCCCTTCTCTTTCTCTTGAAAGTTTTTGTATTGCCTTTTACATTTATCTCTGTAGTTTATCAGTAAATTAGTATGAGCTAAGATAAGGGTCAACATGAAGGGTTTTTTTCTCTCTCCACATGTCTGGCTAACTGATCCAGCAACATTATTTTTTCAAGGTTCCCAATGCAATATTGTTTTTACCATAAATCAAGTACCTATATGTGTCTGACTCTGTTTTTCAGATTTCCTATTCCTCTGCTTGTCAGCTTCCCACAATGCCTTAATTACTATAGCGTTCTACTTTTTGAAAGTGGCTATGTCCTTTAAGATTACTTGGGAAACTCTTGGCCCTTTCCATTCCCACATGAATTTTAAGACCATTTCTTCAACTTTACACACACACACACACACACACACGAGAGAGAGAGAGAGAGAGAGAGAGAGAGAGAGAGAGAGGCAGACAGACAGACAGACAGACATGCACATGAACTTACTTGCTGGATTCTTGAATGAGACACTCTGAATTCATTTCATGGGAATTGTCATATTTACTATATCCATAAATATAATTACCCCTGATTTACTTAAGTCTCCCTCAGTTCCCCTCTATAATGTGTTCTAATTTTCAATATAGAGGTTCTCCATATCTATATTAGACTTATTACTAAGTGTTTAATATTTATACTGTTATGAAATGACAGGACTTTTTAGAATCTTCATTTTCTGCTTTTCTCTGGTATGCAAAATACAGTGGATTTTTGCTAGTGGTCTTGCTATCTTCACTTATCACTTCTTTATGGAGACAGACAGATGGCTTTGCAGCTAAGAAAACATACTGCTCTAACAGAGGAACTTAGGTCAATTCCCAGCACCCAAGACAGGTGGGGTTCACAACTATGTAAACTCCAGCTCCAGGGGATCTGGTGTTCTCTCCTGGCCTCCTTGGGCACTTGAACTCATGCACATATACACAAGCATGCACACACTTAAAAATAATTCTTAAACTAGCTTTTTATAAAGCCATTTAGATTTTCTATGTACGTAGTCATCTAAATTCAAATAAAATCATTTTTTTCTTTTCAAACCCTTTATTTCTTTGGTATGCTGATTTGGATTACAAGGAAATAAAAATGTGAAATAAAAATAGTCTCACTGTATAGAGGCTTGCAATTTTTCATCATAAGCTGTGTTGTTTGTTGAGACTTTTAAAAATCATGAGTGACTTGAATTTTGTAGAATATTTTTACATGTTTTTATTATTTTTCTCCTTGTTAGGTGAATTACAGTAATTGTTGGGGTTTGCTCTCTCTTTCTCTCTGCATATGTGTATGTATGTGGGGGGTAGATATCGCTGATTGCATTGTTGGGGGATGGAACTCTGGGCCTTGTGCATGCTAGGCAACATTCTACCACTGAGCTATACCCCCAGTCTAAATGATGGCTTTTTTTGTTTAACTATCCTGAATTTCTGGAACAAAACTCACTTGTTCATTGTCTCAGTTAGGGTTTCTATAACTGTGAAGAGACAGCATTACCATGACAACTCTCATAAAGGAAAATAGTTAATTGGGGCTGGCTGCGGGTTCAGAGGTTTAGTCCATTCCCAGCACGGTGGGAAGCATGGAGGTGTGCAGGCAGACATGGCGCTGGAGAATGAGCCAAGTGCCCTGCTTTTTGATCCACAGGCAGAGCAGGGGCAGCATGAGAGAGAGAGAGAGAGAGAGAGAGAGAGAGAGAGAGAGAGAGAGAGAGAGAGAGAGAGAGAGAGAGACTGGGATTGATTTGCGCATTTGAACCTCAAAGCCCCACTCCCAGTGACACACTTCCTCCAAAAAGTCCACACCTCCTAATAGTGCCACTCCCTGGCAACCAAGCTTCCAAACCCGTGTGTCTATGGGGGCCACTCTTATTCAAATCCCAACAGTCTAGATGACTAAATTCTCCTTCTTCATATATTGATGGGATGGTTTTGTTCATATGTTAAATCATGTTTTATTCTGTGGAAATTGGAGAATCATATGCAGCTAAGTGCAAGAAGCTACCCAGACAGAACCAGTGTGTCTTTTGCCCAGTTTCTCTCAATAACACTCTGTAAAAATAGAATGTTGTATGTGTCATAGCCAAGCTATTGACAATGACACAACCAAGTTACCAACAGTTCAACACCACAAAAGGCCCTCCTGTTGCCTTCTTCCTTCCTCCTCCTACCCACTCCTTAACCCCTGGCAACCACTAATCTGTTCTCCGTTTGCATAACTTCCTCACTTCAAGAATGTTGCATAACCCTGACATATTGTATTCAACCACGTGGAACTGGCTTTTTCATTCAGCAAAATTCTCTGGGCCCCAGTTAAAGCTATTGCATGTAGTAGTTGCTGTTTTTTGTTGCCAAGTAGTCTTCTTTGGTATGGATGTATCACAGTTTGTTCAATCAGTCACATTTAAGCTGTTTCCAGTTTGGGGCTGTAATAAAGCAAGCTGCTGAAAACATTCATGTACAAATTTTTGTGTGAAAATTACTATTAAATTCCTTGGGATAAATGCCTAAGAACACAGTTGTTGGGTTATGTGATGGTCACATGTATCATGTTATAAGAGTCAGGCTTTCCACAGAGTGGCCTTTTCTGTCTCCTGCAGCAGTATACGACAGCAGCAAGTCACTGAATTCAGTATTGTCACTAATTTTTAAATTTTAGTCATTGGCTAGTTATGCAGTGATATCTCATTGTAGTTTCAATTTGCATTAATTTGCATTAATGATGTTGACTAACTTTTCATGTGCTTATTTGCCATCTGTATATCCTCTTTGGTGAAATGTCTCTTCGTGTCTTTTGCCCATTTTCTAATTGGGTTGTTTGTTTTGTTTTCTCTTGTCTTGTCTTGTTTCACTGTTGAGTCTTGAGCTCTTTATATATTCTAGATATGAGTCCTAGTCAGATACATGGTTTGTTAATACTTTTCCAATCTGGAGTTTGTCTTTTCATCCGTTTTCTTTGTAGATGAGTGAGTGTTTAATTTGATAAAGTCTAATTCACCCATTGTCTTTTCTTTCTTCGATAATGCTTTTGATGTCATGACTAAGAATTTTTATTACCAGTGCCTCCGTTTGGGAAGTTTTTGCCTATATTTCCTTTCTATTGTGTACTTTTATTTTTATAATTAAATCTATGACTCATTTTCAGTTTAGTTTTATGTGAGGTTTGAGTTGAGACTTAACTGTTTTGCTAGTGACTGCCCAACGGCTTCAGCCTCATATGTTCAAAATTCTTTCCTCCAGCAAGACGCTGCTGAACCTTTGTCAGGAAGCTGGAGGGGGGGGGCACATGTGGAGGATTTGTTTCTAGGTTCACAATTCCTTCTCCCTCTCTCCCTCCCCCCAGTACCACAAAATCTTAATTACAGGAGCTGGGTAATAAGTCTTAAAAGCAGGTGCAGTGATGCCTCCCACTATGTTCTCTTTCAAAATTGCCTTGTCTAATTTCTTTGCCTTTTCATACAAATTTTAGAATATCTTGCCTTTATCTATAAAAGCTGTGCCGATGTTTTGATGCTGACAGGATTAAGCCTGTGTGTGAGTTAGAGAGGACTGACATCCGTATTATGTTGACTCTTGGGATTGGTGTGCACCCAAGTTTGCCTCTTCTCTTATTTAGTTCATTGCTTTCTTTCTCTGTGTTCTGTGATTTTTCAGTGTAGAAGTTCTGCTCGTTTTATTATATTGATCTTTCATATTTTTCTGTTTGTGGAGATTAGACCCAGTATAGCATTTTAATTTTGATCTTCACAAACTCATTGCTGGCATATAGTAATGTGCTTGGGTTTCTAATATTTATCTTGCACCTGTGACTTTGCTGAACTTATTAGTTCTAAGAAACTCTTTTGCAGATGCCTTTCTACATATGCAATCATATTTCGGCCTATAAGAAGCAATTTCCTTTTTCCTTTCCAGTCTGTGTGGCTTGTCCATTCTTTCCAATTCTTTGCTTTGTCTATTACATTGACTAGATTTTTCTAGGATTTTTTAAAAGAAGAATGTTGGATGCCTTTTCTATATCTATTGATGAATTTGTGTGACTTTTTTCTTTCTTAGCCCACCAATATGGAGAAGTATGTTTACTGGTTTCTAAATATTAAACCAACCTTGCATTCCTGGAACCAACTCTCTTCATCGTGATGTGTAATTCCTTTTATACATTGTTGACTTCCAGTTATTAGCGATTCCTCCATCTATTCCCATTGCTCTGTGGTTTTCTGACTGTGTATTGTTTTCTTTCAATTTTGGTGTTGTGTTGGCCTCATAAAATGTGTCTCCCCTCCCTCCTCCACTTTATGGAAAAGATTCCATGGAGTTTGTGGTCATTGTTCTTTCAACTCTTAGTAGCATTGTCCAGCCAAGGCAACAAGGCCTTGAAATTCATTTGGGGATACGCTTTCATTCCAAATTCAATTTCTTTGTTAGTTAGTTGCTTCCCATTGGATGAGCTGCAGTAGCTTGCACTTTTCCAGGAACTGATTCCTTTATCAGAGTTGCTGGTTTTGTGTGAGGAGCTCTGGATGGTATTTTCTTATTTTTTTTTATATCCATGGGGCCTGTATCAATAGCTCCTGTTACATTTCTGACGTTGGCAGTTTGTGTCTTCTCTCTTTTTTCCTTTGTCAATCTTACTAGAGATTTGTTAGTTTTATTGATCTTTCCAAAAAAATGCACTCCTTTTGTTTCATTGATCTTCCACCCTTGAGGTCCTGGAATATACTTCACTTGCTTATGGTGAGTTATTCTTCAATATGTTTCCCAATTCTGTCTCCTAATATTTTGGCTTTGGGTTTTATGTCTATGTATATAAGACAAACTTGTCTGAAATATTCCTTTATTATCATGTTCTCGTCTAGTTTGGGTATCAAGATTTGTCTAGTTATTTGTTTAGCCTCAGAAAATGGCTGAGGATGCTCTTTTTTTCCTCTCTGGACACATCTGTGTAATATCAATATTATAAACACATAGTTTTGCGCACTTAGATATGTTTGGGGCAAATAGTTTCATCTTTCTGTATAGACTTAGGTGGAGCAGGAAACATACTTTTTTATTCCCTACCATCTGCCAGACACCATGCAAGGAATTTGACATTCATTATCTCATTGTTCCCTTATAAAAATATCATTGGGAGAGCATTTTTACAGCTTGCCTCTTAGCTCAGAAATTGAGATTCATTGACTTGCCTAAGATCACACAGATGTGTGAAGCAGAGCTACTTTCTCGTGGGTAATGTAGCTCAGTGGTGTAATTCATGCTTTTTTTTAGCATGCACAAAGCCCTGGGTTCCAGCCTTAGCACTGCCTTGCGGTGGGGGTGGGGGGAGCTCAGTTCTTTTTAATGGATCTTGTACTATTGGCCACTCACTCTGAGAATGGTCATCCACTATCATAATTGACTCCTCCCAGCTGTTCATCGGCTTAGCAATGTATATTTGGTTGGTTATTTGGCTAGTTGAGTTTGTTGCGTTGCCACTATAGAGATGAGCAAGCTGGGGTTCAGCGAGGCTGAGGAATTTAGCCAGAGCTAAACATCAAAGATGTAGCCAAGCTGGTCTCCAGGGTAGTGTTTGCCATTCTTCAGCTGGGAAGTGTGGTCTTTGAGACGAAGCCAGAATGTTTTCCTCACAACAGTGAGTACATTCTTGTGTGTAAATGACTGCTACTACTGTTAGCAGCTCAGGGGAAGGGGTGATTCGGCTGCTCAGGACATCTGCTGACCCCAGCTCCAGGTGCATCAAAGAATCAAAGCTGAATGCGGAGTGGAGAACTTGGCTGCTGGGCAACTGGAGTAAAAGAATCAGGAAGCTGAGCCTTAAAACTGGGAGAGACTGGAGGGTGGTTTTGCAAAGCCAAACACAGACAAGATGGTTTGGGAGGTTGATGGGCCCTAATGCCCATCCCCCTGTCATGGGAAATAGCTCCCTGGTCTGGACATGACCAGATTGAATTTCCTTCTCCCCAGCACGTCTAAGTCCCTTTTTGCTAACAAATGTAAGAGAAAAGGCTGGTAGAAGTCAGAGAAGAAGCCGGGCGGTGGTGGCGCACGCCTTTAATCCCAGCACTCGGGAGGCAGAGGCAGGCGGATCTCTGTGAGTTCGAGGCCAGCCTAGTCTACAAGAGCTAGTTCCAGGGCAGGAACCAAAAGCTATGGAGAAACCCTGTCTCGAAAAATCAAAAAAAAAAAAAAGAAGAAGAAGTCAGAGAAGAGGTACCCTGAAGCCCTTGACCCAAACCAAAGGCATGGGGGAGCTTACAGATTACCAGATCTACTCACCTAATTGGTCAGGCGGAAGATGAAGCTCAGAGGACCAAGTGACAGATTTGTTCAGTGCCACATATCCCCGAATGGCTGCCTGGGTCATGTGGAACACCAATGTACAGAGGCTGTGAAGACTGGGCTTTCCCCTGCTGGGGTTCACTCTTTCTGCAACTCCTACCATATACTGTGGCGAAAGTGAGCGTGGGCTCTGAGCCCCAACCTACACATTCCAGCCCAGTGTCTAGGAGCAGATTCTCTCAATGAGTGCAACTTCGGGTCCCTCATCTGTACTCTGTTGGAGCGCCCATCTCATAGCAGCATTCCTCAGCATAGCTATGTCTACTGATAGGAAACATGACCGTGGCTGCCCTATAGAAAGCGCTGCGCAGGTGCTATTGCTATTTATTTTTGTCGTGGCTGTTAAAATAGGGCCTCGCTGTGTGGCCCAAGCAGGCCTCACACTAGCAATCATCCTGCTTCTGTGCCCAAGTGTTGTGATCTCAGACACGCCCCACATGCCTGGCGGTGCTAGTCTTAGTATTAGAGGCTCTTGGGTGGGATGAAAATGACAGCCACTTAAGAATCCTCTGCCCAGTTATCAGCCCTTGAGAGAATGGCTGTGTGACTAGGTTTTTTTTTTTTTTTTTTTTTTTTTTTTTTTTTTTTTTTTTTTGCCTGGGCCTCAACAATCCGTCTGCAGTATGTGTTACATCAAGAAGGAGCCTCCCTTGCTTCCAGGGTTGTTGGTGGAACTTGACACCGTCACCCAGGCACATCACCCTTCTTGCCACTGTTGACACCTGACATGGAACAGAAAAGCATCCTCCCTGGCCTGGGACTCACAAACCCACTTTTCAATGCTCCTAAAGGTAGCTTCACCCTCCTTCCCATCCAAGCTAGGCACTCTCCCATCTTGTCTGTTCCTGCCGCAAGATGGCTTGCTGACCGGACCTCTTGCGCTATCTAACAAGCACTAGAGGCTGAGAAAGCAGCTCTGAGGGATGCTGAAGCAAGAGATGGTTGGCTGCACTGACCTCACCACGGATGGCTGCCAGAAAGGGAGAGGTGAAGCCCACCTGCAGATTTCCCTCCACCTCACAGGAGCCTCCTCTTTGAAGTCTCCCCTCCAGTGGACCCTGGGCTGGATGCCGACTGTATTCCCTTCCTCTCTATATCCTCATAGTGTAATTTAGAAGAAGGAGGGGGATTCGGACCTAGGAAAATCCAGGAAGGAGGCCCAGGTCACATACGAAGATGTGCATGCTACAGAGCAGGAGGCTGCAGAGTAGATGCTTTGGATGCAGAGTTAGGATTCACAGCCCAAGCGTCTCTAGGAGCAGTATGCGTCAGGATGGGAACATATCTTGGTGTGGTGGACACTTGAGTTTCAGTCCACTTTGTAGATGAATAAATAACATTATGTCCCCGAGAGGAAACACTTCCAAAGGTGTTCACGGCAGGTGAGGGGCCCAAGACCAAGGTTTCCTTGCAATAGGCTCTTCTCACACCTCCAGATGCAGGATGAGCTGCAGGTGAGGGAGGCAGGCCAGGGTAGCAGACTCCCAGAACAATAATGGATGTTTTTAGCTCTGGATCAACCGAAGCACCTCCTACTGCTCTCTGGCCTTGGAGACCCTCCTCTTTCACACACTGGAGCCCTAGGAGGAGGCACAGTGGGAGTGCCAGCCTCAACCCCTTCAATTGGACGGTGGCACTGTGGAGGCTTGTGACAGGTAGAACACACCGAAGCAGCTTTAGACTTCAGTAGAGAGCTGGGGAAACTCCCAAAGGCAGACACCACTTCAAATCCCTAGCATCAGGCAGGGCCTCCAGAGGCAGGCCTCAGGCTTGGGGTGGGGACCAGGCTCTGATTAATTCAGGAGGTTTTAAGGAGCAGCAGGGGTCAGGAAGCTCTCTAAGGGCTTTTCTGCTTTACTATGGCTCCAGTTCTGTCACACACTCGGGGTGTCTTGGGTTGCAAGGAGGAGGGAGGCCCCGACAACTCCCCTCCCGCAGCTGCCACACTGAGCATGCCAGCTAAACTATAGGTCATTTTCCCAGGGTTAGAAAATTACTTTGGGGTTTCCGGCATTGTCTGAATTCCTACTGGGACACTGCTCCTGTGGTAGAAGTCTGCCTGTCCACACCCCTCTGCCTTCCCCTTCCCTCTCTGACACCCCCAACTGCCCTCTGGGATGGCTGACTCCATGTGACAGAGTAACAATGCAGGCTGCGGGGTGAGCACAAACCCCAAAGCATTCCACTGTGTTAAGCCCCAATTTTCTCAGTGAAGAGTTCGCAGGAATGGTGCTCGGCTCACAGACCGAGGACTGGCTGAGCTAAGACACGGCGTGTGCACATTCAGGCTTGGGCCTTCCCTCCTCAGTTAAACCCGTGCGAATACACTCACAGAAGGCCCAAAGGAACACTCGGCAAATGCAGGGGAACTACGTGCCCCTCAGACCTTTAACTGAACCCCAGTGTCAGCCTGGTGCCCACCTCCCTCAGGGGAAGTATGGATGAACTGACTGTTCTCTATGGAAACAAATGGTAAGTCAGCTCCATTTGAGAGCCAAGCCCTGAAAATCTGCCCTCTAAATCCAGAGCTTCCTAGTCTGTGAGACATGCTCATTTCCGTTTGCTTGGACCACCCCCAAGCAAACCCGGAGGGAGGGATTATAATCCCCAGTGTCCTCAAAGTGACCGGGATAGAGCTCAGCAAGCCCCTCAGATCACTCCTTGAGGGGTTGGTGCTGGGGTTCCAACCCAACACCACCTCCATTGAAAAGGAGTTGCTCCATTTAGCAGGGTTTGAACTAACATCCACCCACTCCAAAAGTCCATTGGAGATGCTTGTAGGCTCAGAAAAGCCAGGTGCTGTTGGGCACACATGTATGCATTGGAGGGCAGGCAGTGATAAATACCAAAACAATATTGGCAAGATTAAAGCAGCATCACACACCTGTGTGTGACACTGATATTGCGTGCCAAGCTGTCAGCTTGCACAGGATGTGGGGAGGCCTCATTTATTATTTCTATTAACATCTTTCTCAGCAAATATCAACTTATCGCCCACTTTGACGGTAGCTAGTCTGCTTTAATGTGGCCACCTTTGTCTAAGATACATCTCACTTCCCAGTACAGCTTAGGACTTTCTTTTCTTTATTTCCACGATGGTGTATTCTTTCAACAAACCATTATTGAGCACCCACCGTATGCAAACATAGTTGAAAGCGCTTCAGAAACAGCATGAAGTGAATACCCTCCTCCCCTGTGAAGCCCACACTACAGCCAGCGAATGGAGGCAAAAAAAAAAAAAAAGATATGACGGCTGTCCATCGATAAGTGCTGTGGGGGAGGAGAGTGAGGCAAGAGGAAAGAGGCTGAGAGGAGCTTTTAAATTTAAGGTCACATTGAGAAGGTGACACTTGAATTAGCTCTGAAGGGCAGACAGCGCTGTACCATGTTACTAATTGAGAGAGCGGTCTAGGCAGAGAAGAGTCCACAGAAAAATGCCCAGTTGCTTGCAGGATGACAGCATTGGAAGAACTGCAGAAGTCTTGTGACTGGGGAGGGGCACCAAGGGAAAAGAGAAAGGGGGTGTGAAAGCAGAAGGGGCAGAAAGACCTGATTTGGTGGGCCAAAGAGGCATGGGAATCCATGTAGGAACCCTTTCAGCTTGGACCCCTCAGGTATCACAAACGGGCTGTGGGAGGGAAGGCCCTGTGGTGGGGGCCGGAAGGGTTGGTTTGAGTGTGAGTTCAGAAAACAGAAAGATTTGTTGGCAGATGGGATATGGGGAACAGAAGCAAGGCAGGAGTCAAAGAACACCCCAAACAGTATGAAGTCTGTGCTGCACCATCTTGATCCACATCCTTGGGCTGGAACCTTAGCAACAGGATCCTCCCCACTCCCCAGTGGTTTCCTGCACTTCTAAGAGACAGGGGACCATTTGAACTGGTTCTTAACATGCCTGTGATTTTCTCTGCATCTATCTCCCGGCTCTTGCTTTGTTTAGGCTGCTAAGCTGTCCTAGGGACTGAGTAAGCTCAGACCCACCTCACAACCTTTGCGTTCGCTGTGCCCCCTTCCTGGGGTGTTTCATCTTAAGTCTGCATAGTTGGCTGCTTCTTGTTCTTTAGGTCACAGCTGAGATGTGCCCCCTTAAAAAGAGTCTGCGCTGCGCCAGTATCCCATCGAAATTAGATTTGCCATTCTGAGTTTTCTGTCTTGTTTTGTTTTTCCGCCCTTCATAACACAGTCCATGGGCTCAATGTTGATTTCTGTGACTTTTGTCTCCTACCCTCAGTTCCCTGAGGAAAAAGGCGGAGACCACACAGAATTGGCCACCCCTGCATTACAGTGACTGAATCCCAGACAGACGACACTCCGCAGCAGTGTGTGTGGTGGTGTGCTAAGTCATTTCTAGGCCTGTGCGATGCGTGTGGAATACTCGAGAAGCCCGTGTTGTTATTGTACAGATGGAGAAACTGAGGTGCTGAGCAGTTATGAGGTTTGCTAACAGGTAGAGCCAAGATTCAAACTCACATTCATGTGTCATTATCACCTGGAGACAGACAGACAGAGAGAGAGAGACTCAGAGACACAGAAAGACTGCATTATTTCATTGCTAGGACAAAACCCCCAACAAAGCAGCTTAAGGAAGGAAGGTTTATCTGGGCTCCCAGTTCGAAGGTGCGGTGCATCATGGTTCCAAAGACACAGCAGCAGGAACATGGAGCAGAGCTGGTCATGTCGCATCCACAGTCGGGAAGCAGAAAGCAATAAATGCTGGTGCCCAACCAGCTTCCTTCTGTTATTCTGTCTGAGACCTCAGCCCATGACATAAGTGCCAAAGCCTTAAGGGTTGGGTTTGCCCTCCTCCGTTTAAACCTCTATGGAAATATGCTCGCAAACATGTTCAGAGAGGTGTGTCTCCTAGGTGATTGCAAATCCAGTCAAATTGACAATTGAAGATTACCCATCAGAGGCATCTATCCTGGATATATGCTGAATGAATGAAAAATTGAAAATGTTAAAATGTTTAAAAAGCTCAATTTTTATGTCCCTTGGGCATAGAATCTATACTCAATTTGCATACGCAGCTTGAAATAATGGAGCATCCCACATATTTTTAATGTGAGGTTGTGGAAAGAACATGAGCTTTGGCATCAAGCATGCCTAGGTTCAAAGATGTGTGTTGGTCACTTTAGACCCCGGAACCATTCATTGTTAATCTGTAAAATAGGAAGTTCAAGATTGCTGTGATACCTGAGGCTTTCAACAAGCCTTTTAATCTATTCTCCTCCAGTATTATTGTTATTACATAATTAATCACAAGCTATCCTTTTGTCACTTATTATAGCCATTCAACCTGCCTGACCATTCATCCAGCCCTCAGTCCATCTACTCGACCCATCTATACATCTGCCTACTCGTGTACCCCCAACACACACATACGCGCGCACTTTCTTTATCCGTCTAACCGCCTATCTGTTCTATGTTCATTCATCCAATCATTGAGACTGATGAAGTCCCGCACTGCACTCTAGGCCCTGTGATATATATATATATATATATATATATATATATATATATATATATATATATACTGTAGAACCCAGGAGCACAGAAAGCTGCCTTAGTTTATTTTCTGCGGCTATAACTGAAGGCTCTAAACTACGTGATTCAAATTTTAAAAAGGATAAAGTTTATTTAGCTCATCATTATAAAGATGGCAAACTTCGAAACTGAGTGGCGGCATCCGGCAGGGGCCACATGGCACTGCATGTATAGAACAGAAGTGGAAGGGTGAGCAGGCTAGAAGAGAAGACGGAGGGGACACATAGGGGCAGACAGTTTATGAGAGCTGATCTCTACCCCCATGGAAAATAATCCAGTTTCACAATAAAGACATTAAGCCCTCTTAAGAGGCCTCATTTCCCAATACACTACATTGGCAGTCAGATTTCAACGTGAGCTTTGGCAGGACAAACCACATACACCAGACCAGATAACAATAAAATCAGCAGTCTGGGTGTTCTGAGAGCAGAAGGTGGACTCCGTGTCGTGTCCTGTGCAGAAGCCGGTGATTCCCACTGAGCAAAAGCAAGAAGTCCGCACCACACACCTTCTCAATTCCAGCACCCGGGCCCATCGGGCCATGCTGTTCCACCACAGGGGCATGCTGCGCTCTGCCTTGCTTCTGAGCCGGGAACACGGTCTTGAGGACACTGGAACTTTACCCCGGGAGTCACAGGGCACACAAGCAGGGTTACGACAAGATTGTACTTGCACATAGAGTGATCTTTCTTGTAGCACAGCGCCTGCTCTACGCACTACAATACAGTTCGCAAGTTGGGCAAGGGGCTGGAGATTGAAACACACAC
Source organism: Microtus pennsylvanicus (assembly GCF_037038515.1). Taxonomy (NCBI): domain Eukaryota; kingdom Metazoa; phylum Chordata; class Mammalia; order Rodentia; family Cricetidae; genus Microtus; species Microtus pennsylvanicus. The sequence goes on along the minus strand of NC_134601.1, from coordinate 88,542,403 downwards.
ACACACAGGCCCCAAGAATGCCCCCTTTAGTGTATTCCAGGGCACCTTATATAGGGACTCTTTGACTAATGGCCACGACCTAACTCTCAGCTGCAAGGCCACCAGGAAGCACTCCCCTGCCATCAGAAACTCCCGAGGGTCTCGTGCTCAGAGCAGCTGCGAGCACAGGGAAACAAGTCGTTTACTCTGTCAGGCAGGGGGTCACAGGAAATTCAGGGTCTGGGGGTTCACAGTCCCCAACACCTTTGGAATCCCTGTTGCCTTCTGGGTTGAAAGGAGCAGAGCTGGGAGCAGAAAGGGCAACCAGAAGTCTTTGCGCTAGTGGGAAATCATGGGTGAGTGACGCAGGACGCAGGGCGGCCGCAGCAGAGGGAAGCACTGATTCATTTTGTGGTGCTGTCATTGAATAGCAGTAGAGGTGAAAGGAAGACAAGAAGATGGCTCCCAAGCTTCTGATTTGGACAAGTGGGGAGCTCTCTGGAAGGCTCCAAATGCCATTTTCCATGAGCCCTGGGGCACGAGACAGGGAAGTGAGTGCGAGCCCAGTGGCTTTGACTGTCCCAAAGCACCTTGTTGGCACTTGCCTCAGCCATCAACAAAGGATTTTTCCTTCAGAGATGCAGAAGAGACTCTTTCACAGTCAATGGCAAAGGGCTGCCTGGAGCCAACGGGAAACTCACCCATTCACCGAGGGCACTACCAGGACTTCCTCTGTGGCCGACTTAGTCTGTGTCTGTGTGTGTTCACAGGCAACCAAGTGGGAGAGACCCCCTGCATTCCAGTCCATGTCCCACGAGGCCAAACGGGGAACACTGTCGGAGTCACCGATTACCTGCTTGGAGACTTCATACAAAAGATGCTCTTTGTGGTGGGCTTTGAAGTAGGAGTAGAAGTTCATTATGCTGCTCAGAGATAAAGCACACCTCAGATCCAAAGAACAGCATAAGCCGAGCCCCAGAGGAGTGGGAGAAAATGGCAAGTAGGTTACTAGGACTGGCTGGGAGGTGGCCCCAAAATGGGAGAGTGCAATGGGGGCTGGAAGCTAGGGAAGGACGGACCCCGATGGCCTGCTAGTGAACATGAACAGCAGAGAGGTATTGAAGCCACCTTAGAGAGCACACTGGCAACTGCCGTGAGCGTGTGAGATGCTGGGAAATTTTGGCATAGCAGCTTCATATGTTGATATGTTACCCTGGAGAAACCGTAGCCCATGGCTGTGCACAGGGAGCAGGTCATTTTTATAACACAAAGGAGATAGATATATAATGCTATGAATATCATTATGCACCATATATATGAATATATATATATATATATATATATATATATATATATATATATATATATATATATAGAGAGAGAGAGAGAGAGAGAGAGAGAATAAACTAAGTACCTCTCTTGAAGAAAGAACAAACAACATTTGACACCGCAGCAACAATGGTTAGCTCACACACATTTTCTGGCTGGTTTCCCATGCCATTCCCTAACGAAAGAAGTGGGGGATTCTGGAGAAAAGACAGGATTGGGGCTGGGCAATGAAAGGCTAAGACGAGCCTGGAACATCTTGTGGTGCCAGAGAATAAGGACTCCGCCACAGAGGACGGAGCCTGTGAGAGGGACGCAGAGCCAAGCTGGAGGATGTCCTCCTAGCCAAGGCGGGAGGAACTGGAGCAGAAAATAAATAATGATAGTACTGGATTGTTAGGAATTTATTTTTATTTCAGCCCAGTTTTAGATTTATAAAGAGGTACAAAGATACAGAGGGTTTTCATGTACCCTGCACCTACTGTTTCCTGTTGCCAACCAGTCACATTAGTATGGTACACTGGCTCCAATTAATGAATCAACATGAATTCATTTTTGATACATTGTTAACCAAAGCCACGCTTTCTTAGAGCTGCTGTTTTAGTTTTCTGTTTGTTTGTTTCTTATCTCTGGAGGTGAAGCCCAGGGCCCTTCATGAGCTTGGCTCGGACCCTGCACGCAGCTCCACCCTCTACTCTCAGTAACTCAATGAATGGCTTTTACCTATCCCAGCTCTACTCATACCAGCTCTACTCCCAGGATACCGCAATACCTAGAGCTGGTGCGTTCCATTAGGTTGAGAGGCTTTCCCAGGATCTCCTTGATCTTTGTGACTTCGACAGCTTTGAATAGTGCAGTTGGGTGCTTGGTTTGGATCTGAAAGCTCACAGTGGTCTCATGATTAAAGCGGGAAGTGGATTTGAGGAGGAATAGCACAGGCAGAGTGCAGAACAGTGAGAAGGAAGCTCAGCTGGTGATGCTGACCTTGATGCCCTGGCTGAGGTAGTGTTTGATGCACTTCTCTGAACCGCTGTCCCCATCTTATGCACTCTACTCTTCAGGACAAGGTTCAGGGTAGAGCAATGATGTTCCATCTGCTCAAAGGTGACAGCGGATTTTAACCCAGACTATAGTAAAAGTCTGTTGGTCCATACTGTTGTATGGACTGCATAAGTAAGCAAATGGAGAAGAAGACAAACAGTCCCTCGCAGTTAATAATACACATCAAGAAAGGGATGCATGGGAGGACATGTGTCTGAATCCCCGGGTTGCTCAAGAGGCTGGGGCCGAAAGATCATGAGTTCCAGGTAGGCCTAGACTACACAGAGAGAGGGGAGGAGACTAAGAACACACCATAGTGTATGGTGATCATCAGATGGGTATGATTATTAGGGAGCGAGCATTTGAAGAGAAACAAGGCGTGGGCAGTCTAATGTCATCTCCAAGACACCTTTCTCGCGGACACAGGTTTTAGACACCAAGTTGACCAAGGGATAGAGAGAACCAGTGGGCGTAAGACATGTTGCTAGCTGAGTCCCTCTGTATGGTGAGCTGAGAAGGGCACTCACTATTCTTGCCCTCAAACCTCCCACTCTTCAGAAGAGTCATGATCACAAAGAGGAACGGCTGCAGAGCTGTTGCGGTTGGAAGAGCATCAGGAAACAGGATAAATGCAATGGTGGGATCTTGGGTAGGGACCTGTGGCAGCAAGCGGAGGTTTGTGGCCACCTGGGGAAGGGTGGCAAGCTGCACAGCTCAGGTGGTAGTACCGAAGCGAGGTAAAGTTAGAGTATTGTACTACGGTTATGTAAGATGTTAATATTAGGGGAAGCCAGGTGAGGGGTGTGCGGCAGTGAACTGTTCTATTTTTTACACCTTTTCTGTAAGTCTAAACTTAGCTCAAAAATAAAAGGTTGAAAAAGTTGCCACACAAAAGATTTAGGGCAGATCTGTGGAAGGCCTCTGGTGGCAGAGCCAGGAGGTGCTTTGGTAGGGTTCTGAAGGGCACCTGTTCCCAGTACTTGAGGAAGAGCCTGGTAGGAGACCTGGGCAGTTAGCTACAAGGACTCAGACCCAAGAACACTCTGAGTCCCTTTAGGACTGGAAGATTCCTCCAGCAGAGATTTGTTCAACATGCCAATCTACAGTTGGCCAGATGGCCTATGTCTCCAGGCCAGCCTTTAGTACCATGCCATTGGCTGACACTCTGTTCCCCTCTTAATCCCCTGCAGTATTCTGCTGGCAGGGACAGTCCTGAGTACCCGTGCAGGGGGTATCCATCCTGGATGACAGAGGGGGCAAGGTGAGACTGAAGTTGGGGGGAAGGCTTGGCAGGCAGGCGAGCATGTGGGTACTCTGGAAGGAGGGAGCTCAGACAGTGGTTAGCTGCAGAGTGGGGCTTAGCAGTGGGAAGGGGGAAAGGGAGGGGGCTCTCCTTCTCAAGAGGCCCTTTCATGTTGAAATCAGCCAGCGTGAATGCTGGCGGCCCAGGAGCCCAGCCGGGGGAAATGTGAGAGCCCCCTTATCTCCACTCATGTCACAGCGCCGTCTGCGGTTCCCAGCCGACCAGCGAGGATGCATTAGAAGGGGGGGGAGTGGAGGGGTGTTCATCAAGACCTTTGGGCTGAGATCACTCAGTTAAAAGAGTTTAAAAGAAGCAGGTTCCATCCATAGTAAAGAGCTGGAAGCGGACATGGACTGGGCATACTGCATCTTGAAGCAAGGACAGTGAAGTGTCTTAGGGCCTGCAGTTGGGGACTTGGCAAGAAGGTCTATAGTGCTACCCTTATCAAATGCCTGAATGCACTATACAGCATGCCTTTCATGGGCTCTAGGTGTGCAGACACAGCTTACACACTCCTAGGGCCCAGGCGCTTGCCCCATCTTGGGAGAGGCATGAGGTACAATGCTAGCTTACTCCATATTAACTTATCTGTCCTAGGCTGGAAATACAGAACATTTGACTGGGGAGGCTGTGGCCCCAGATTCTGTGGGACACTGTCTACCCAGGAGTGACCCCTGCTGTCCAGACAATCTTGGAGACAGAAGAGTGAGCCTTTGACTTCATAGCGCTTGCATCGGGTGTTCCTGTTGTTAGGCCCTTGTCACCCTATGGCCTCACGCTGCTCTTCCTCAGACTGTGAGGTGCTTTGTAAATCAGCCCCTGCAGGACAGAGGTGGGTGAAGCCAACATCTGGCTTGTGGGGCATTATTGGGACCCACAGCTGGAGCTGTCAACAGCTGATGTTTTTACAGACACCATTTGCCTGTGCAAGTTCCTGGCCTCCAACACATTCCCACCACAGAGAGGGCCCCAGCCTCCTCCACTACACAGGAATCTAGAAGATGCTGGCTGCTGGTTAGAGTTAGGTCATCAAAATAGTCTACGCTACATAGGGATGGCAGTCCAGAAGACCCCACAGAGGTGTGGTCAGAAATGGGACAAGGTGAAGGGGAGAGTTCAGGAGTCTCTGGGTGCCCAAATATTCCTGGGTGACCTCAGGTCAGTCTGTCCCTCTGTCTTGTCAACTTAAAATAGCCTGCTGTCTGAGCCCTTTCCTTCTCCCCATCATGCTGGCATCCCTGGCTGAGGGGATGATTTTCTTCTTGAGCACAAAGTCCACCAGAAGGAAGTACAGGCCTCGCCTTTCCCTGGCATCCAGAGCAGAGGACAAGAGAATAGCAGGGGCTTTGTAGCTCTGAGCAGAATCATTTTGCTGGATCCAAGTAAGATTCTGGAGTGGAGATGGGTAAGGGAATCTGAGAATGGCAAGGGTCTGACAAAGGACAGTTTTCTCCTGGTGTCATAAGCTCCTAGGACTTAGCCCTCTGTAAAGCCTGCTGTGCCCTCCCAACCCTCACACACATGTGCACACATTCAGAGGTCATTCTGAGACTCGTGTTAGACTCCAGCAAGAAGGCAGAGAACGGTCAGGCTGTTGTGGGGCAGGAAAAGAAGGTTGACTTTCAGATCTCATGTAGTCTATACAAAGCTGTATGGGCAAAGGCATCCGTGTCTAGACTTTTGTTCAAAGTCAGGCATCAACTCAATGACTATATTCTGATTGCACACAATGTGCCTGGCATTACATGAAGCGCTTTCACAGAGAGGCAGTTGCCATTAGTCAAGCGCTTGCTATGTGGCATGTGGTCATGTGCACAATGCTTTTGGAGCTTCACAGAATCCTGTGGGGGGTGGGGGATTGGGGGATGTAACTATGAATGTGCCCCCCATGGGGAAGAGGGGTTAAAGTGAGTGAGGGCCAGAGAGTCAAGTCACATGCTCTGGGTCTCCCAGGTAGAATGTGGCAGAGCTAGGAGCCCACCCTATTTCCCAGTCCCTACACCATCTGTCTCGGAAGAAAGCAAGGATAAAAGCCATCTGCACGAAGAAGAGAGGCAGGCAGCAAGAAAAGAGCTCTGGCAAGGTGCCAGCTTTCTCCCTGGGACTCGAGGGCCTTGGAGAGATGGGGGTGGATCCCTCTGAAACCCCACCCCAGACTTATCAAGCCCGGGTTCCCTGAGGGTGGAGAGAATGTCGTTTGGGCAAATGAGGCCTCTGTCGGTGTGCCTGCGCGGAGCTGAGGGTCAACAGCAATGGACGCCAAAACCGCGGGGCCCAAGAAAGCACAAAGGGCAGAGTTAGCTAGATTTCCAGGAATTCTCAGTGGACAATCACTACAAAAAATTTCTGAGCAAAGGGTGATGCTTTCTGCTGTGTGAATCTGAAGGGTCTGGAGGTGTCAGCATGTCCTGTCCCTCAGCAGAGAGTGGAGGTGTCAGCATGTCTCTCAGCAGGAGGATGGCAGACAGTGGAAGCCAGCCATCACTGGCCAGCAACTTCTACATAGGCACTGACCCACACTTCTTAGAGCTGGAGGGCGGGACTCAACACACCCATTTTACAGAGGGGGAAACTGGGGCTCTAAAATGGGACATGAGGAACCCAAAACAGTATGGCTAAAAAGAGGACAGGTGCAGGTTGGCAACCCAGAGCCTGTTTTAATTTGGGCTGCCATATACAGAGATTGGTGCTGTCATTCATGCTGATGAGAAACATATCCCTCCTTGGTCTGGAAGCTGAAAAGTCCAAGCATAAGGCCCCAGCAGGTTCGGTGTGCAGTGCCGGCGCTTCTGTGTGTCCGGAAGAATGCCTTCTAGTTTGGTTCTCACACGCCAGAGAGGCAGCCAAGCTCCCTCCTGCCTCTTGTTTGTTTGGTTTTTGAGGCAGAGTTTCACTCTGTCGCCTGTTTCCTCTTTTCTCAGCCTCCCAAGTAGCCAGGGTGTTATGCATAAGCCACCACACCCAGCTTCCTTTAATAAGGGAATTAATCCCATTACTGAGGATAAGCCCTTAGGACCAAATTATCGCCCAAAGGTTCCTGCCACCTCTCTATACTATTATATTAAAGATTAGTTTTTATCCTTGTGAATGGGAGGGTGGGAACATGTTCAGTCCACAGGAGAGTTGTGCTGGTTAGCTTTTGATCAACTTGGCACGAGCTAGAGTCATGTAGGAGGAGGGAGCATCACTTGAAAAAATCCCTCCATTGGATTGGCTGGTAGGCAACTCTGTGGGATATTTTTCTTGATTAATAATTGATGTGGCAGGACCCAGCCTTGTGGGAGGTGCCACCCCTGAGAAGGTGATTCTGGAAGGTAGAAGAAAACAAACTGAGCAAGCCCTGAGGAGCAAGCCAGTAAGCAGTGTCCCCCTCCGCATGGCCTTTGTTCAGTTCCCGCCTCCACGTTCCTGCCGTCCACGAGTTCCTGCCTTGGCTACACTCAGTGACGGACTGGGCTTTGTAAGATAAAATAAACCCTTTCTTTTCCAAGTTGCTTTTGGCCATGGCGTTTATCAGAGCACTAGAAAGCAAACTAGACAAGAGCCATAGACTAAAATACCCTCAAAGGTAGACTCTCAGCAGCCCCTTGAGTGGCAGCAGAAAGCCTCCGAGCCCACGGCTGGGTTTTGGGCACGTGATCTCTGCTCCCAGAATCTCTTGGACAGCAATGACTCCTTTATACAGTTCTGGCAAAAGCAGTCCACTGTGGTTAGAGAGCATGCAATCTAATGTGCTCCCTCCCTTTCGTTTTTGTTTTAAATCATCTGCAGCATCCAGGATGATGGTTTCTTCTAGAATTGGGAAGAGGATGGCATTCGGGGCCCAGGGTCCAGCCTGAGCAAAAGCCGAGCTCCTGGAGAGGTCATGTTGCTTTCCGGTGGGGTGAGCCTACAGTGTCCAGAGCAGGAGATAGGAAGAGAGTGGGAGTTGACCCTGACGGGCTGAAAAGAGTGCCAAGTTCTCCAGGCCAGCTCCTTACACTGGACCACACCAGAATCTGCCCCTCTTCCCCTTGGCCATCCTACAGGCTCTGAGGAGCTAAAAGAGCCTTCCATTTGGCGTAACCTGCTATCTTTACCTGCATGCAGGGAAACTGAGGTCTGGAGACACAATGCAACTCAGACAAAGAAAACCTCTGTCAGCCATAGCTCTGCTCAGCCTTTGGTTGATGCTCCATATCTATCATTCACTTGAAGTACCGAAAAGCCTAGAGCCTCTTCTGAGGCAACCTCCTCAGCTCCTACGCCCTCCTCAGTGCCCAGGACAGAGCCTCTACACAGCACATAGGAACTCAAAACACATTTACAGCATCAATATAAGACTGGGTCAGCAGGTGGGGGGGGCTTCAAGATAGCAATAAGGGCTCAGCCCAAGAGCCAATGAGTCCATACTGGACTCTCCGGGCCATGTCCCTGGAGCGAGGCTGCACACAAAGATGATGCCTTTGCCAACTTCCACTGTGACACTGGGTGAGCGGGTGGCAAGATAGAGACTTCAGGAGGTCAGGAAATCAATCTCCTGTCTTCTCTTCTCTAAATAGACAACCCATCACTCCCCCTTCAGAGGACCCTTGGGGAGTAGAAGAGCTGTGCCCCTCTATTGGCCCTCGTCAGCTAATTAGCTAATGTGGGAGCCCTCTGAGTCACCGCCTCTTCCTGCTGAGGCACACAGAGTTGCTCGCCAGCTAACCCAGCCCCAATCCTCTTGACGCATACACCTTCTCTCCTTACCACCTTGCACACCAACTGTGGAACTGTGGGAGCTCCTTTTTCAAGTGTGTTCACCACGAAAGAACACTTAATAGGCACTGCCCTCTAGAACCTCGGACGGCGATGACAGGACTTTGGAGATGAGGAGACCTTGGCTTCACAGAGATAAGTCACTAGGCCAAGGTCACTCAACAAGGACATCTTGGATTGTACCTGCAATCTGTCTTCTCTGAGAGTCATGCTTTGCCAAGAACTCTCCCTCCACATGCCAAGGCAGGGCAGTCCCCCTGGACACGTGCCTCGTAGCACCCCCTGTTCCTTCCCCTCCAGGAGGAGGCATCTGTGTCTCCATCAGATTGTTTGGCCATGGACTGACTATGCCACCTGCATTACTCTAGGCAAGAGCTTCCACCTGGCTCCTTAGAAAGGGACAGATGGACTCTTGTCCCACTCACTAGTCCTGCAATGAAGAGATATGGCCAAACTGAGATCAGGACCTGTTCAGGTACAGGACTAAGCTGTGGAGGTGATCAGGTGAGTATCCATCTCTATCCTTGGCGGGATGGCCCAGGGTAGGGGTATTGGCAATCCCTCCTCTCTATCCAAATTATAGTTTGATTCCAGCTCCATTCTAAGTTTTGCTCGGTCTGGCGGTGAGTGGCTGTGAAGGAGTCACTGATGTCCCATCTCAGGAACACCTCAGAGCTGGGTGAGCATGGACCTTCCTGTGACTCAGTCTGGTATGGGCACCACCTGACCGAAGGAACAAAGGAAAGGCCACTCCACATACGCATCCTAGTGTCGTGCCGTTCATCCAGTAGTGTGTGGGTCAGAAGGCACTAGATGTTCCTATTTGTTGAGTATCTCAAACCTTCAGCTTCTTGTAGTGTGAAGACTGCATTTCATCGTGAAGAGAGGAGAGAGCAAAACAGATGGCCTGGCCAGGCCGAGGGTTGAGAGAAGAGGGAGAGCGAGCAAGCAAACATAGCTAGCTCTGTCACCGGTTTGCGGTGGCCCCTGTGGCCAGTCATTTCTTCTCTTCAAGCCTCCATCCAGGCCATATTTATCAGGCTACAGGGGACCAGAGAAGGACAGGTTCGAGTGCCCTCTAAAGTCCCACCAGTGCCAACATCAACTGCCAGGAGAAAGAAATTTCCTTTTCTAGGCTAGCTCTGGAGGTGGGTGTTTCTGAAACTCACAGCTATGCAAAAGCAAAAACCAAACTTTGGAAATTCCAAGTGTGTCTGTGGCTGGGAGCTGAGGGAGGAGGCAGCGGGCAGAACTGTTTGCCTATGACTCAAAGCCTCGTGGGGGGTACAACACACATTCTCCCAGATGGAGCTGCCCAGCGCTACTACATCCCCTGCTGCCCACCCAGCTCGACCTCAGTGCCCCCCAACACCTCTACCCCTACTGGTTCCCCTTGACAGGGCTGTCCAACACTACCACATCCCCCGCTGCCCACCCAGCTAGGCCTCAATGCCCCCCACCATCTCCACTCCGACTGGTTTCTCATGCTTAACTCTCTGAAAGAAGCCAAAAGCCCAAGGAGGCTCTCCGGCTTGTGCTCAGAGACCCACTAATCTTCAGGTCGTCCTTAATATCGCCACTCGAAGTATGCAGGAAGGGTGCGTGGGGGTAGGAGGAAAGAATATTTTACTTGCCCAGTCAGTCTTGTGCCAAGGGCAGTGTTTCTTTCAGACACTCTTTCAGACTCCCTTTCAGACACTCTTGTTTCTCTTACCTCTCCTCCTCCTTTTAGGTTTCTTTGAAAGACGGTCCTTCTACATAGTCCAGGCTGGCCTCAAACTCACAGTCCTCCTGTTTCTGCCTTCTAAGTGCTGGTACTGCAGGTATGTGCCACCGTATCTTTCTCTCTTTGGTCATCAGAAACTTTCCGAGTTGTGCACAGAGGACAGGTTACTCAGGAGGCTGAGGCAGGAGAATCACAAGTTCAAGGTCTGCCTGAGCTATGTGGAAAATTCAAGGTCAGTCCTGGCAACCTATTAAGATGATGTCTCAAAACTAAACTAATAAATGCAGGTGTGGTGGTGCACCTTTTTAAGCCCACCACTCAGGAGGAAGAAGCAGGTCTCTCTATGAGTTTGAGTTCAGCCTGGTCTATATAGCAATTTCTAAGTCAGCCAGCAATACAGCGAGCCCTTGTCTCTAAGGAAACAAAAGGTGAAAAGTGACAGAGGAAGAGACAGAACACTGACCTCTGGCAGGATTTATACATGCACCCTCCTACACACACACACACGCACACACTCATATCACAGACACACACGCACACACACTCGTACCACAGACACACACACATGCACATATATGCATACATATACAACCCCACACACAAACAAATATAAAAAATAAAAGAATAAAAAGAGACTGAGGACAGCTTAGGGTTAGACCATTTGTCCAGTATGTGGGAGGCTCCATTCATAGCAAGAGAACAGAAGCCTTCCCTGAGAGTGCTGCCATTGTTGACCTTAAGTTCGCCCAAGAAATGGACAGATAAAATTTCAAATCCATTGTCCAGCTCCTGCCAGTGCCCAAGAACATGGTATAGATGATGCAGCAAGAAGCCTCCCTGACAGTTGGGCCTTGTCATTCTGACTGGTAGTTGAGGTAGGGCCTGGCTTTGAGGTCAGGTGCCAGCCGCAACCTGAACAGCTGTGGGAGTGTTCTGGGGTTCAGAAAGACTCTGGGAACACTGTGGACTAATATGCTCTGGGTATTGTGTCCTTACTGTGAGGGGACTGTGGAAGTTGTCATCCAGACTCCCACTTCTAGAAGCTGTCAGTCAAGGCCAGGGGACAAAATGGATCAGGTCTCCTAAGTGCAGAGAGGCTGTGAGCGGCTGGAAGACAAGCATATGAAGTGGCAGAGGAAAGGGGCAAGCAGCGACATAGAGAGACATACTGGAGTCCGGAATATAGTGAGAGGGACAAAGAATGGGAAAGAAAAACAGATCCAGAATGGAAAAGACAGTAAGAAACACGGGTTGGAGCAAAAAAAGCCTAGAAGCAAAGAGATAGAGAAGTGGGGGCAGCCAGAAGACCATGATGGAGGAAGTCAGCAGAAAGACATGGCAGAACCCACAGATGATAGAGTGAACAGGAGAAGGGGGAAAGGCAGGGTGGAGCCAGTGGGAGAAAGGCCAGGCCTAAGGTGGCCCTGCTGTGGCCAGGTCCGTCTTCCCCTTTCCTGGCCTGTCTTTTTGTCTTTATCCCCCTCTTTCCAACCTTTCTCATTCAGAACACAGAGGAAAACCAAAATCATTTGTATAGCAATCTGGGCTTCAAGGGCCTGGAGGCCTGAGCCACCACAGGCCTACCTGTGTTTCCCTAGGCTTCCCTGAGGGTGGCAGGATGAGTGGCCCAGACCTGTGTAGTTCATTGGGCAGGACAGTTTGGGTTTGGCCCCAAGGACTGCTGCTCAGGAGATGCCAGCATGGTACCAGAGTTATCCCACAGTGCAGAGCACGCTCCTTAGCCCTGCTTTGGCTCTTCTCCTTTTGCCTTGCTTGTCAGGCCCCCTAGCATCTTGCTGATGACGTAGTATACCTTTCTCTGGGCTGAGGGCTACAGCGTGTCTTACGGTTTTTATTGCTATGATGAAACGCCATGATGAAAGCAAGTTAGAGAGGAAAGGGTTTATTTGGCTCACACTTCCAGATCTCGGTTCATCATCCAAGGCTGTCAAAGCAGAAACCTTGTGGCAGGAGCTGATGCAAAGGCCATGTAGGGGAGCTGCTTACAGGCTTGCTCAACATGGCTTTCTTAGCCTGCGTTCTTATAGAACCCAGGTCCAGGGGTGGCACCACCCACTATGGTCTGCCGCCTTATCAATTACTAATTGAGAAAATACCCTACAGGTTTGCCTGCAACCTGATATTTTTAGGAATTTGTTTGTTTGGTTTGGTTTTTGAGACAGGGTTTCTCTGTGTAGTCTTGACTGTTGTGTACGAGGCTGGCTTCAAACTCACAGAGCTCCGCCTGAATCTGCCTGCTGAGTGCTTGGATTAAATCATGCGCCACCACCCAGTTCTGCTGCCAGGTCTTATGAAGGCATTTTCTCAACTGATGTTCTCTCCTTTTAGATGATTATATCTTGTGTCAAGCTGGTGTAAAAGTAGCCAGAACACAGGGTGAAGGGCTGAGGGCCCTTTAGGAATTCCTTAATGTTTCATTCAGGTAGAGCTGGCTACCCTTCCTCCTGGACCCGTTTGTATACCAGCTCCCCTCATCCTCTGGTATTGTACTGCTCACTGAGGTCTAGATCACCCTGACATGCTGCCTCAGTCCTGTCTCCACTTAACCATTGGCCCCAAATTCCAATTCCCCATTCCTAGTCCTTGGGCCCCAAGAAAACAGGATGCTGAGCAACTATTCAGAACTATCATGGCTTCCATTTGTTTAACCCCAGGGAGAGGCCTGTAGTATCCCAGGCAACCTCTATCTACCATCCAAGCCCTGTCTGGCGCAGATACCCCTTTTCTGCCATCCACTAAAAGCCTACATCAGGGAGTAACCAATGGGAGGGGCTCTCTTCTAGCTGGCACGCCTCCCTCCCGCATGCCCTGAGCTATCTCATTTTCTTTTGTTTCTAATGTGCTTGCTATGTAGCCCAGGCTGGCCTCTACCTCCAAAGAACTAGGGTTTTAGGTGTATGGCACCATACCTGGCTCTATCCTTTCTCCAGATCCTTTAAGACATAAAGAAAGCCCATTTAGCCCCTGTTCAGCAGTGTGTCCAGTAATAGATGCTCAGATATGCTCCCAAGACTTTATAGCACTTGGGAGTTGAGCTTTTTAGGGCCAAGCAAAAGGAAGAGCTGTGTGTGTGTGTGTGTGTGTGTGTGTGTGTGTGTGTGTGTGTGTGTGTGCGTGTGTGTGTTCCTTCCTAACAGTAGTATGCTGTAGAGCACCAGGCATTTTTCAAGGGGAAGTAGTGGAGAAGGTGACAGGCGCTGCTATCAAAGGGCCTGGGGACTACATTTGACCTGGTTTGCTACAACAGCTGCTTCAGACTCAAAAGAAAGAAAATAGCTCTGTATGGAGGTTGTGGGATGTTCTGCATGGTCCAAAGCCCATTTCCTCACTGCCTGGGAGGGCAGGCAGACCAGAGCATCCTCGGTAGTTTGGGGAAAACGACAAGCGCCTCTCTTCCACCCTAGCCCTTCTGCTTTGAAGAGCCTGACATTGTCCCTCTCTCAGGCCATTAGAATACTCTGTAATGACATGGAGAGGATACAACCTCCTGCCATGGGAGTGGTGGAGCCTGGCAGTCACCATCCCAGCCTCTCTCCAGAAACCGATGCCTTTTCCCTTCCTTCTGCCTCCTGCCATGCCACACTTAGGTCTTTGGGTGGCACCCTTTCCTCCATTCGAGCTGTCACCAAGGGATGGCCCCCCCTGGGGTGTGGTCACCCTGCCTAAAATGAAGCAGTGTCCCCAGACTTTCTGCTCATTTCATACCTCAGAGGTGGGCTGAGTTCCCACCAGGAAAAATGGTTCAGGCAGATCTCCCACAGTGGAGTCAGGACTTTCTGAGGTTCCAAGTGACCAAAACATTGAGTAGCATCTCTAAATAAGTGTTTCCAGCAGAGAGAAATCTCTCAGTTCCGTACGCAGGCTCTCTTCAGGTCGTCTCTTTGTAGTACAAGGACCCACAGGGTTGACCATGTGGCGCCCTCCAGAGATAGTCACCCCTTTTAAATAATCACTAGAGGATTGAAAAACAAAAAGAACATTTGAGGAGTAATCCCTGGGTTAAAAGCTAAGATGTGCCATTTCCTAGCTGTGTGAAATGGAGTACATCCTTAACCTCTCTGCACCTCCACTTTGTCATCTGCCAAAAGGATGGCAATTACTAGTGCCTTCCTGCACTAGGGACCCTGTGATCCCCATGTCAGGTTGGGACATGTGGCCTTCACTTATCTATTCAAAACTGTCTAAGGCTGGGAATACAGCTCAGTTACTAGAGCGCTTGTCTTGCATGAGGAAGACCCTGCCCTCGGTCCTCAGTCCATATATTCCAGGTTTGATGCACAGCTGTCATCCCAGTGCTCTGCAGATGAAGGCAGGTGGACCAAGGGTACAAGGTCATCCTCAGTTCCATGGTGACACTGAGGTCAGCTTGGGTGACAGGAGACCTTGTCTGGAAGAAAAAAAGAAAAGAGGAAGAAAAGATTTGTTAAGCACCCGCTCTGCAGCAGACCCTGCTCTAAGGCCTTGAGGTACCCAAGGCAATGAAGAAAAGAGATAAAGCCCTGTCTTTGAGTAGCATTCCTTCTAGAGGGAGCAGATGTTCAATAAATCCCCAGCATAGCAGCAAGTGGTAACAAGTTCTCTAAAGACAAGGCAGGGTGAGGGGACAGAAGGCACCGGCATTGGGGCCTTACACTGTTCCGTCTTCCTGCCCAGCAAGGAGCCGAGCCCTGCCTTCTCCTGTGTCCATTTGGCTCCTCGTTTGTGAGTGACTGAGCCAGGCAGACAGAGCAAGAGTGATCTGGAAACCCAGTGGCCTGGCCTATTTCTGTCCCAGGGCCCTGGAGCTGATCCAGCCTTGATCCCAGCCTCCACTGCTTTCTCAGTTCCAATTTCCAAGTTGGCTATGTCTCCCTTTTCCTCTGGCCAGTCTTCCTTGCTGCCTCCCAGCAGCCGACCTCAGTATGCCTTCGAGCCCGAGCCCATCCCCGACGATGTTCCCCACTGGCGTGCCATCTCCTCCTCTGAGTATACTTTAAGGACGCCACCCTCCTCCACCCCAGGCTAGAAGGCAGCAGCTAAGACAGCTGGGGCTTCACTGAGCTGGTACTAATGCCATCTCCTATAACTTGACAGGAGAGCAGGCTTCCCAGAGACCCGGCACAGGGCCCCTCCTCCTCCAGCCTCAATGCCAGAGTACCAAAGATGCTGTGTCCTGCAGGGAACGGCGTGTATCAAGGAGAGGAGCACCCCCAGGGTGTTTTCAGTCTTGGGGGGTGGCTACTGCAAAAGAGAGTCTCTGTGAGGCTCTGTAGCCCCCAGGACATCTCCACAGCAGACACTTCTTGAGACTTGAGGCAATCCTCAGTGTTCCTTTCAAATGCATCTGCAGTTATACTCCGATGGTTTTCACACTGATGAGTCAGCTGTGTGCAAACAATGACAGTTTTGGGATTTTGTTTTCCAATCTGAGAACAGAGCTAAGGACCTAAAGCATATCAGGCAAGCCTGTACTACTAAGCCATACCCCCACCCCGCCCCAAAGACACATTTTAATATCCTTGAGAACGTGTATACTAATGATAGCTAACAGTTATTCTATGCTTACTATATGCCAGACCCTGTTCTCTGCATATCACATACATTAGCAAAATTGTTCTTCACAACAAACCTTGGAGGCAGGGCCGATTATTAACCCCATTTACTTCTGAGGAAATTAGGGGAGAGAGAGGTTTAATATCCACCCCAAGGTCAGGCATCTAGCAAATGACAGAGCTGGAAAATTAGCCCAGACAGTCTTGACTTCTGGAATCCGTGTGTTTAATGGTAGCACTAGACAGCTATAACGTTCTTAAATTATAAAATATATTTCTGCACAAAAGACTCTGTATAATGCCAGTGCCCAACTTGAGGGACAGCGAGGCAATGAACATCTGTGATTTTAGCACCCAGCCTAGGAAATAGAGCATCACATTCAAGTGCTGTCACTTTCTGCTTGAGGAGACATCGGGCGTATGTCCCCATATCACTCCAAACTCTTGGAGGATGTGGCTCATTGCTGTTTAATAATGAACTCTCCTCCTTCTGGGCCCCATAGACCCCCTGGGACGTTGTCTGCCAGGGCTCCTGGTGAGGTGCTGGTATGTGCTTCTCTGCCCCTGCCAGGATAGGCCCTGGGACACAATAAGGAAAGCTAGGATTGGGAAATAGGCTAGAGGCCCTGCCTACTGCCTGCCTCTCCTGGCATCTCAGCCCGGCATGGACGCCTTTTCTCCTGTTGATGCCCATTGGCTGGTGCTCCTGGCAGATGGGTAAGGACAGGAAGGAGGAATGATCAGGAGAGAAAGGGAAGAGGTGAGACCTCACTGAAATTGGGCCCTGAAGTAGGGCCTGCAAGGCACTGAGCTAGCTCAAGCCAACTGCCTCTGGCCACTCCAACTCAGCCGTAAAGTCCAGAGCCAGGGACTGTACCCTTGGACCCTTACAGCTTGCGCTCTTGAACCTGTACAGATAGGTGCTAACTAGCTCGTTCCAATGGGAGGCACTTGTGCATCTTATCCACTGACTCATTTCCCTGTATGCTGATTCCATGTCTAATACAGAACTGTGCTAGGAAGCTGTAGCAGGGAGAATGCGCTGTTGCTGCTCTCATGAAGGCTTTAGTCTAGTGTACGGGTGGCTCTGCAGTGGTTACCACTGGAAGTATGACTTCATGACAGGCTGGGGTGAATACTCAGAAGGCAGATCCAGGCTGCTAAGAGGACAAAAGACAAGACTGTCACTTAGCCTGAAGGTCGGATCTGGTTTGGGAGAGAATTAAGAACTTGTCTGAAGAAAATGGGAGCACGGGATAGGAAGAAAACATCTAGCTTCTGTCCACTTCAAGTCACTTCTGGCTTATTGCATTCCATTCTATTTGAGACAGGGTCTTCATGACATGACCCAGTCCGGCTGCATACACGTGACCCTCCTTCTTCGGCTTTCTGAATGCTGTGGTCACAGGTGTGCATCACCACAGCCTGTTACTTTAGTTATTGTTGCTTAGATGGGCTCTCGCATAGCCCAGATTCTCAGTATGTAGCTAGGATGACCTTAAACTCGTGATCCTCCTTTCTCTACCTCCAGAGTTCTTGGTTTTGGGTTACTCGGTTTATGTAATACTGGAGACTCTGCCACCTGAGCCCTAGCACAGCCCCCAAGTCACATGAAAGAGCCCAAATCTGTTGTCTAGTGTCTCAGTACTGGCCCAGTCCAGGTAGTGTCTTTTCTCTCTTCTTCCTTCTACGGTGACTGTTGGGAAGAAGGCTTAACCCTGTTTCTTCACTGTGTCCTACATCTATGGCAGAAACAGAATGAACCTACTGGATAGCCAGCAGGGCCCTATCAGCCGCTACCTGGGTGGCTGGCCTGCTCCAACTTCAGCTCTGCCATCAGCTTAGCCAGTGTGGCCTTGAGCCTCACAGTCAGCATCCGGCCTGCTTAGAGGATGCACTTCTCTCCTCCCTGCACCCATGTAAGGGGCCAGACCTCCAGAAAAGGGAACTGTTTGGGGAGATACTGGCGCAAGAGACTTAAAGTCGCTGTCATGTCTTCAGGGCTCCAAGGGGCAGAAGGAGGCCTCCGTCTCTTCTTGTCCATCCTCCATGGGAAGTCCTGAACACAGTGTTTGGCACGTAGCTACAGGACATTGTCGAGTGGTGAGGCTCTTGAGCTAGGGGACCACAGTCTGAATTGTGGCTGTGCCACTTCCCAGTTGGGTGGCTTCGGGCATGTTGCCTAAGCATCTTAGTCCTTTTTGTATCAGGTGTAAACTGGGAGTGATGGTGTTTGTACCTACACCATAAGGTGCTGAACATGCTAAACACCCAGGCTGTTTACAAAGGGCCCCAAAGCGAAGTAGGCGCTACACACAAAGATTTGCTCCTTGTAGCTTTTCTGTCTCCAAGGGCCTGAAGGCAGTGTCAAGTGTTGCTCTCAGCCTTACCTTGGACATCTTTAGGCAAACCTATTGCCCCTAGGTGTGAAGCCTGAGCGGGTCTGGTTTCTTTGCCTTGCCAACTTCATTGAGCCTGCAGCTGCTGCAGGTGGGCAACCCTCAGCTGCCATCTCATCAGCTACAGAAGCTCCACCCCGTCTAGCGCGTGGGAAACTGGCCCAAAGGACATGCAGCTGGGCCAGTGGTACTCCTGACTAGATCAGACTCAGATTGGAGAGGTCCATGGCAAGCAGAATGTTCAGGGCGTCCTGTACTCCCTGCCCTGTGGGAAAAGGGGAGGCTTTCCCTGCATTCTTCCCTATAGCGGAGCTGGCTGGGACTCGGTACCTGAGATCCTCCTTCTGGGATTCCTTTGTTCCTCTGAGGGTTCAAATCACAGGCGAGGAGGAAGAGTCGGGGCAGCTGGATGAGAAGGGGGTGCTGGCTTCTAGCTACATGTTAGCACGACTGCACGGGAAGGAATGAAATGGCTCATGACTCAGTTCCATTTTAGCCTCTGCTTTTATTGATTTGTCCTAGGTCTGAGGTGTGGACATCTTGTTGATGTTTTCCCCTGAGTCCCGAAAGGGTACAGCCAGGAGACAGAGCGCGTCTGTAGACAAAGCAGGGGCCATGAGGTGATTTGGAAATGCTAAGTAGAGCTATGGTTCCTGGCCCCAAGAAGTGCCTGGGCTAGTGAGGAGATAAAACAAGTAAGGCAGCCACTCCTAGGCACTAAGACGTGCTCACTGGCAGGGATGGAAAGCGACGCCAGTGCCAGTGCCAGTGTGCTTTGCCCAGGCTGCTGCAGAGGGGAGGATGCTTGAACTTGACACCTCGGCGCAGTCTATATTCGGAACTTTTTAATGATCACTTATTACTTCCAGGAGCTGGACCATTTCCAGATGCCGTGGGTGCAGCAGTAACCCAAAGGAAGCTTGTGCCTCTCCAGACTTCCATTCTAGTGAGGGTGCACCATGACAGCCCGTGGGAATGTGTGAAGCAGGACAGCAGAGGGAAGGCGTTACACACACACACACACACACACACACACACACACACACACACACGCACACAAGCTTCAGGAGAAAACGGGTGGGAAAGCGGAGGCCTTGTTTTAACGTCAATGTTTGATGTGGCTGAAGTCTTGGCATCGAAAGCGAAAGTGGTAAAAGATGAGAAGAGGTGTGGGTGGGGTAGAAGCCAGCTCATTCAGGAGGGAGCATCTCTCCAGGGGACATCAGGGGGCCAGAGCAAAGCAGGAGAGTGATGCACATTTCGAAGGATGGCTCTGGCTTGTGTAGAGGGACTGTGTCCCTGGCCCATCCTAGGTGATTTTTCTTTTGGCCTTTCCTCGGTGAAGACCCCACGTGAGGCAAAGTTTGCAGATAATGAGCAAGGAGCAGGATGAACATCTGTCGAGCAAACCCTTCTTGCCTGGTTTTGTTTTACATGCTATTTGTATTAACTGCATTAGAACTATTACATAATGACGGGGGAGTTAACTATATTGTTCCAATAACAGCTTTTCTCCTCAGCACCTTACGTACACAGAATATTAAGTTATTTCTTACTGTGTATTTTCAAAGTAGGCACCGAGAGTTATGTTACTTTGCCAGAGCAGAAGTTGAGGCCTTTGCAACGAATGATTAAGCCTTCTTAGGGGGACTTCTTGTTCTCAGATAATTCGCTCTTTTTGAAAAGAGGATTAGTGTTCGCCTAGATAATCTACCATGTAAATCAAGGCAGATGCTGACTCATTAGAGGAAGAAAACTTTTTTTTTTTTGCAATGTGTTCCAATATACTTTAATACCACTTCTTTTGGAGATTGTTGCAACTCAAGTGACATGCTGTTTGGTTGAATTCTTGTGGAAGATGGCTTTATCCTTACATTTCATTCATTTTTCTTCTTGTCCTCAGAATGTCACTGTGTTTTAAACCCATTTCTGAAAAATACTGAGTTTTAGTTGAGGATTTTACACACGAGGACATCGTATTTACATCATTCCGACATTCCCCCTTCAATTCCTTCAGGGTCCCCTAAACCATCCCTTCTCAAATCATGACCTCTTCTACATTTTCTGAATCCAAATACCTATCTGCACATGTTTAGGGCTGACCACTTAGGACTGGGGTCTTATCCTCGGAAACAAGCGAGCAAACACACACACAGCTGGTTCTCTCTTTCTCCACAGCAAGCCACTGCCTGTAACTCTTCCTCTGGAGACGGGGGCTTTGTGAAACTGTTCTTTCGTTCCTGTTGGCATGTCGATTGGTGTGGTCTTTATGGGTTTTGTTGAGGCAAGCACACCGTAGAAAGTTCACGGGACCTACATCTCCGTCCCGCCCACCAGGCCTTCTCCTGGACCAGTCATCTTGGTTCTTCTACAATGGTTCACAAGTCTGGATGTAGGGATGGTGTTATAGGTGTCACATTTGGGGCTGGAGGCACCCCACAATTACTCATTCTCTGCCTTTTGGCCGGTTATGGATTTCTCTGCCAGTCCCCACCAGCTGGGAAAAGAAACTTCTTAGATGAAGATGAGGACTGCATTGATCCATTCAGAAAAGGACTTTACCAATTTAAAGTCAACTGGAAATTGCTCTGCTTTCGGGATATGGCAGTAATAGAGCTCATCTAGGGCCTAAGACCTCTCCAGCCATAGATGCTTGTCTAAATGTATAGTGCCAAGCATGAGTTAGCTACAGTTGAGGGGGCCTTGGGTCCTGTCAGACAGCAGTCTGGTGTCTTCAGAAATAGGGGTTTACCTTCACATTCAGCAGGCAATCAAGAGCAATGACAATAGCTTATATTACTTTGGGGGTCACTTGGACTCTGAACAACTCAAAGTGAGGGCTTGCACTGGGATTTTTTTGCTTAATAGTCCATGACACCTGAGTAAAGCATTATCCCATTATATGGAAGAACTGTATTCATGACCTTGCGTGCGTGTATGCATGCGTGAGTGTGTGCATGCGTGTATGTGTTTAAGTAAGCTTATAAAATAGTAGGTTTCCTTGTGAATTTTCCAAACATTCTTATGTATCCCTTCTCTCTCTTTCCCTCTATATTATTAACCCTCTCTCCCCCATTTAAGCACCCCATTTACTGTTTTCTCACTTCATGTTACCTTATTTGTGGATCCAAGATCCGACCTTCAGGTTTTAGAGTATCCTAGAGTTATCATAGAAGCCAGGAAAGTAGAAAAGGACCATGAGTCGGGGAAAAGGATCTCTATGAAATAAGGGAATATGCATTTGTCTCTCTAGGTCTGGGTTACTTCAGTCAGTCTAATATTTTCCAGTTCTCGTCATTTACCTGCAGATTTCATGATTCAATTTTCCTTTATAGCTGAACAGAATTCCATTGTGTAAACATACTACATTTCACTATCTGTGCATCAGTGTATGAACATCAAGACTGCTTCCACTTTCTAGCTATTATGATTAGAGCAGCAATGAACATGACTGACCAAGTATCTGTGGAGTAAGATGTCGAGTCCATTGAGTATATGCCAAGACTCTTTTTTTCTTAGTCGGTGCTTTGTTGCTGTGAAGAGAGATGCCATGGCAACTCTTAGAGAAGAAGTATTTAATTGGGGCTGTGCTTACAGTTTCGGAAGTTTAGTCCATTATCATGACGGCAGAAAACATGGCGGCATGCAGGCAGATATGTGCTGGAGAAGTAGCTGAGAGTTCTACACCCGGATCCACTGGCAGCAGGAAGAGAAAGATAGACTGAGCCTGGCACCGGCCCTTGAAACCTCAAAGCCCACCCCTAGGGACACACTTCCTCCAACAAGGCCACACCTCCTAATCCTTTTAAATAGTACTGCTCCCTGCTGACCAAGCATTTGAATATGTGAGCCTTCAGGAGCCCTTGTTATTCAAACCACCGCAGGGGCTCTAGACATTCCACAAGAACCACGCAGCAAGTTAACTTAACTGTAGTTTCTCTCCGTGAATACAGTGTTCTAACGACTCATCCCAGTTCTTCTATTCATTAGGCCTGGAGTGTTTTTGATAGATGAATAATAAATAATATAACACAATCTCTGTCCTTTCTTCTGTTTATGCCAAGACTCTTTGGCATATAGATCTACCTCGGTATAGCAAGGTTGTAAGGTAGATGTGTTTTCAGCTTTTTGAGGATGCTTCCTTCTGATTTCCATAGTGACTGCACTAGTTCAGAATCTCACCAGCAGCAGATAAGGGGCCTCTTTGTCCATATCGACTCCAACATAACTGCCAATTATTCTCTTGATCATGCTCACTCTGATTGGGATAAGATGAAATCTCAAACTTGTTTTAATTTGCATTTTTCTAATTGCTAAGGATGATGAACACTTTGGGTGTATTTCTTAGCTATTTTGTTGGGTTTTTTTTCCTTTGAGAACTCTCTGTTCAAATCCATATCCCATTTTATAATTGGGTTGTTTGTTTTCTTGACTGTTTTTTGAGTTCTTTATATATTCTAGATACTAACTCTCTGTCAGATATATAACTGGCAAAGATTCCCTCCTACTATTTGAGCTTTTTCTTCACTCAGTTACTCGTTTCCTTTGCTGTACAGAAGCTTTTTAGTTTTTAGTTTCGTGAGGCTCCATTTGTTAATTGTTGATTTTAGTTTCTGGACAAATGGACTTCATTCAGAAAATCATTTGCCTACACCTATATTTGCCTATTTTTTTCTAGCAATTTCAGATTTCAGATTAAGGTCATTTGATCCATTTGGAGTTGAGTTTTTGTGCAAGATGACAGATTGGATCTAATCTCATTCTTAGATACGTGGAGATCCAGTTTTGCCAGTACCATTTGTTGAAGATGCTGTCTTTCCCTTGTGTGTATATTTTGAATATTTGCCAAATATCAGGTGGCTTTAATTATGTACACTTATCTCTAGGTTTTCTATTCTGTTCCACTGATCTACTGCATGTCTGTTTTTGTGTGAATAAAAAAACCTGTTCTATTACTGTGTTCCATAACATAACTTAAAATTTGGTATGATAATCCCTCAGGAATTATTTTTGTTTGTTTGTTTGTTTCTTTCTTTCTTGGTTTTGGTTTTTCGAGACAGGGTTTCTCTGAGTAATAGCTATGGCTGTCCTGTCACTTACTTTGTAGACCAGGCAGGCCTTGAACTCACAGAAATCCGCCTGCCTCAACCTCCCGCATACTCAGATTAAAGGTGTGCATCACCACTGCCCTGCTAGAGATTGTTCTTTTGTTGATGATCCTTGTGGCTATCCTGGATTGTGCGTGGTTTTCCATATAAAATTTAGTATTTTTGTTCTATTTCTGTGAAGAATGCTGTGAGAATTTTAATTGGGATTACATTGAATCTGAAGACTGCCTTTGGTAGAAGAGTCATTTTCATAATATTCAATCTGCCAATCCATAAGCATTTTCTAGTGTCTTTCTCAATTTCTTCAGAAATTCTAAGTTTTTGATGCCAAGGTCTTCTCATCTCTTTGGTTAAGTTTATTCCTAGGGTGTCTCTTTGTTTTTTTGATATTGCCATATATGGTGTATGGGAGTACTTCCATGATCTCTCTCTTAGCCTGCTTGTTATTGGCATATAGAAAGGCTACTGATTTTTTATAAGTTAATTTTGCATCATGTCACTTTAATGAACATATTCATCGTTCCTAAAAGTTTTCTAGTAGAATATTTAGGATCTTTCATGTAAAATATATCATTTGTAAATATAAATAATTTTGCTTCTTTTTCAGTCTGTGTTCCTTTAATTTCCTTTTCTTATCTTATCGCTATAGCTAGAATTTCAAGCACTATATTGAAAAGGAGTAGATATAGTGGACAGCTTTGTCACATTTCTGATTTTAATGAGATTGTTTTGAAATTTTCTCCATTTATGATGATGTTACCTGTGAGTTTTTTCAAATACAGCCTTTATTATGTTGAGGGAGATTTCCTCCAGTTCTGTTCTATTTTATCATAAAGCCATGCTAAATTTTGTCAAAGACCTTTTCTGCATTTTATTGAGATGACTGTGTGATTTTTTAAGTTTACTTATATGGTTTATTACATTATTGATTTCTATATGTTGAGCCAACCCTGCATCTGTAGTATAAAGACAACTTTGTTAGATAGGAAGCAATACCTACTTATCTCCTGGTCCCATTTGCTTCAAATATTTTTTCAAACTTTACATTCTAACATGGTACCTGTTCTTGAAAGCAGGTGTGTCTCTTATAAACAGCAAAAAGTTGGATCTTGTTTCTTCATTCATTCAATTAACATGTGTCTTTTGATTGGGGAGTTGAAGCCATTTTTTAGTTATTACTGAAAAGTATATGGTGACTGATGTCATTTTGTTGCCTTTTTGCTGTTTGTGTTCTTAGTCTTATTTTGTTTGCAATTATTATAGCTTTATTTGTTTTTTTTTCTGTAGCCTCTTGGGTGTGCTTATTAATCTCATCAGACCAAAACATTCCTTCCAGTATTCTTTATAGGGCTGATTTGGTAAGTAAATTCTTTAGCCTGTTTGAATCACGGAAAGTTTTTCTTTCTACTTTAACTATGGCAGATACTTTTACTGTGTAGTAGTCTGGGTTGGCATCTGTGGTCTTTTAGAACTTGGAGCAAGTTCTTCTGGCTTCTAAAGTTTCCATTGAGAAGTCAGCTGTTATTCTGGTGGGTTTGCCCTTATATGTGATTTGTGGTTTTTCTCCTGCAACTTTCAATACCCTTTCTTTGTTCTGTATATTTAGTGTTTTAGCTATAATAGGACATAGGGAGTTTCTTTTCTGATCCTGTCTATTTGGTGGTCTGTGTGCCTCTTGTATCTTTATGGGTACATTTTCCCTCAGTTTAGGGAAGTTTCGTGTGGCTGGAGGCTGCTTGTTCATTCCAGGCTGCCTAGACCTGAAATAATCACTCAGAAACTATATTAATTACAATACTGCTTGGCCTATTAGCTTATGCATATTTCTAGCTACCTCTTACATCTTAAATTAACCCATTTCTATTCATCTGTGTATCACCAAGTGGCTGTGGCTCACCAGGCAAAATTCTGTCATCTGCCTCCTCAGGTGGCTACATGGCATCTTTCTGACTCCGCCTACTCTCTCCTCCTCTATCTGCTTGGAATTCCCACCTTGCCCTATTCTGAGCTGCAATAGGTCCAAAGCAGATTCTTTATTAAATAGTGATATTCACAGCATACAGAGGGGAATCCCACATCACCTTTCTTTTATTACCCCGTGAGAGTTCTTATCTATGCTGTTGACCTGGGCTTCTTCCTCTATTCTTCTCATTGGTTTTGTTCTTTTCATAGTATCCCAAAGTTCCTGAATGTTCATTTCATTTTTATTTAACTTTGTTTGTTTATTTATTTATTGGGTTTTTCACAACAGAGTTTCTCTGTGTAGTTCTAGCTACCCTAGAAATATCTCTGTAGACAAATCTGGCCTCAAACGCACAGAGATCTGTGTCCCAAGTGCTGAGATTAAAGGTATGCACTACCACCAGCAGCTCCTTTCATTTTTAAATATATCATTTTTCTTTCATTGGCAGGTACAGTTCCACTACTTTGTCTTCAAGTCCTGACATTCTGTCTTATATTCAGTCCAACTACTCTTGAGACTTTACCTAAGTTTCTAAAAGGGTCTTTGGATTTTTCAATTCCATCTTCATTTCAGTTTGAGGTTTTTTTTTCAATATTCCTAGCTTTTTATTGAATTCAGTTTTCAAACATTGTGTTGTCTTAATAATTTTATTCAGCCAACTGTTTTCTTGGTCTTCAATAGGAAGTTTATTTTTGTCCTTTTTAAGTGTATTCAGGTGTTTGCTTGTGTCCTTTATAAATTCCCCAAATTCATCCATCATGTTTATAATTGTTATTTTTAAATTCTGTGTCTTGATGTTCATCTAGCTAATTCCCTCCGGAGAACATTTCTATAGGACTGGTAGTCTTTGTCTAGGATATAATGTATTAGTCTTTTATATTGTTTTGCTGGGAACCCGGGCATGTGGATTTATTTAGTTGTTTGTGTGTGTGGTATGAGATTCTAGCCTGCCTATGTTAAGTGGATATTTGCGTCTGTTTTTGCTAGTGTCCTAACTTGATTGTTTTTCGGTCAGGTAGGAGGAGGGAGCAAGTCAGTTGCTCAGATACTCTATGTTGATTGTTTATTGAAGAGAGGGGATGATTATAATAGTGATGGGACACAAAGGTTTTAGGGGTGGTGTGAAGTTTCTTGGGTGAAGTCCAAGAATATCCCCTGATGCAACTCTTATCTGGGCCTAGACATGGATGGCAGCTTTCGGCAAGGGACCAGGCAGACTTTCTGGAAAAGCATGCAAATCCTCTTCCTGACTGGGTCTGAGCCTGGAGGAACAACACAGTTAGGTGGATGTTACATAGTAGTGTGGGGTGGGGGTAGGGGTCCCAGGTCAGACAGGTCAGTCAGAGGGTCCACTGACATAGATCCTGGTTGGGCCTGGACCAGAGGGAGTGTTTTTTAAAATCTTAAAGGTCTTATTTTAAACATTCAGCACTCATATTCCTTAGAGCCAATGGTTAAGTATGTATTGCATGATTTGCTGAGTGAACTTGTCCAAGCATGTTGCAGACAGACCTTGGTTCATCTAATTGTCAAACCAGCATCTTCGGTGGACACAATGGTCATCTCCATCTCACAGATGGGAAGCCTGAAGGCTAAGCAAAGTCAACCTGTTTCACTGTGTCACATAACTCTGTCACCTAAGAGACAGAGCTGGGATTGGCCCTCAGGGCATTCACACTGCTGTGTAACTTGCTGTATGGCTTTAGGAAGTGTCTAGAAACTTCAAGAACTCACAGTCTGCAAAGAGAGATGTGGAGGGACTTGCACTACATCAATTCCAGTGCTTCCAGAAAGACAAGAGGCATCTAACTGCATTTGAGTTCGGGGTTTAACCTTCTGAGTGGAAAGACCCTGGCTGTTAAGGCCTGATCTAAAGGGGCATACATCCCTAGCGCCCGTGCGCATCCTCTGTATTAGTTATTTTGGTGTTGCTATGGCAAAAAAAAAAAAAACCAAGAAGGAAAAATACCTAAGGGAATTTTATTTGGGCTCACTATTTCAGAGAGTTACTGTCCATCCTGGCTGGGAAGGCATGAGGGAATGGCTCAGCCATTGACATTAGGAACACAATGGTCATCTCCATCTCAAAGACTTGCAGAACAGGGATGTAGTAGGGGCTGGCTTATGTCTCTGACTAGCCCACCCCCAGTGGCCTACTTATACTAGCCAGATTCCACCTTCCAAAGGTTACACAGCCTCCCAAAGCACTCCCATCAGCTAGATATGAGCACTCAAAGCATGACTCTATGGGGCATTTCTGATCCAAGCTATTATACTCTCAATTATACTTCTTAAACTGATCTGAAAGAGTTTGGAAAAATGCCAAAGCTATGTGGTTCCTTCCCTTCTACACAACCCCCACCTCCTGCCTTGAGATTATATCTCGGTGGTTAGCCTCAAACTCAGAATCCTCCTGCCCCGGATTTGTACAGTACTGGGATATGGGCATACAGCACCACACTCAGCTAAAGGATTTTTATTGCCATACCTATGACAATTCTTAGTACAGAACAGAATTGATAAGGAAATTAGGGACTGAATAGATAAATGAGCAAATGAACAAACAGCGCGTTTAAACCAAGCCCTCTCCATAGCTCATAGATGGCAGTAGAGAAAAGTGACTAAGCATGGTCTCATGTGTCAGAAAGCTAGGCTCTCAAACCCTGTCCTCACCGTGATCAGCTAGGTGACCATCTATGTGCCTAGGCTTTCCCTTCCCTCCAGGGTCGTTTGAAGTGAAAGCCATAATGCTTAGGGTACTTCTTGATACCTCCACCATAAGACCAGAGACCTGGTGAATAAGGCTGGAGGGGATACAGGCCATCTTGAATGGTGGGAGAAATCAGGAGTCAGGTAAGGAATGCTAGCTAGTGGCCAGCCACGGGGTCAGATGGGGGAGGGGGAAGGGAGGTACTCTGTGGCAATCAGCAGGGACCTAAGACTGTATGCTACCAAGAGATCGTGGTGACATTGGCAGATGAAAAAACAGGCTCAGAGAGGGGAAAGTGGTCAGAATCCAGGCCCCCATGCGTGACCAAGCCAGTCTCGCTCCAATGGCTCTAGTCTCTCATCCCAGCAAGGTTGCATCTGGGGGAAGGGGTGGCTCCCAAACCAGATGAACTCAGCCTTTTCTTGTTGGTAAGCCTGGCACCTAAGCATGAGTGCTCCCCAGCGCCTTGTTCAGGTCTCCAGCGGGCTGCCATGGGAACAGCAGCCACCTGTCCAGAGTGGGTGGCGAAGCCTCAGCTGAGTTTATGAAGAGCAAAAGATGACTCCAGCTGCACAGGAAACGCCATAACCCTGATTATGTGTTTATTTTTTCCCTTCCTTGCCTCCTGCTCCCTCCCTCCCACCTCCTCTGTCCTTCCTGCCTCTTCCAGGGCTACGTTTTCACCTTTCATCTTTTCTCAGGCCCGCTTGCTGCTGGCTACCCTTGCCCCCCTCTGCTCCGGCCCCAGCCCCAGCCCCAACCTTTTTCTATCCGGGCTAATCTGAATGATCTGGGAAGCCTCTCCTTCTCCCTTCCAATAGTAAGGGCTGCATAAGAGCCCCACAAAGACAGAGGTGTCCAACTTCCCTCCCTCTCAAAGAAGCACACAACTAGAGGAAGCTTTGGGGACCAGCTGTTCCTATCCTGGTCTCCTTTTTATACAAGTAGGGAACTGAGGACCAGCGAAGGGACACAGTACGGTCGACTGCTAGACCAAAACCAGACAGTTTAGATGCCTCCAGGTAGCGCCCAGAGAGGGAAATAAAGGGGCAATACCAGGAAGATTTGTCACTCCAAGCCACACAGCCCATGGCAGGCCTGGAAACCCACCAACATGGTGAGGAACAGGGGAATCACGAAGGAGTCCTGTTTGGCAAGGAAGTACTTCTGGCCAACAGGCTTGAAGACAAATGGAAATGTGTGGATCAAAATGGGCAGAAGGATACAAGACAAAAATGACTGTGTGGACACAGGACACAGAGGCAGAAGGGACAGGCGGGGTAACCCATAAGGAACCTGTCAGGATCCTAGTGCCTTGAGTAGCATTATGTATGGCTGCTGAGTGGGATGTCGTCATTGGGCAGGAGGCTGGGCATGGAGGTGGGAAGAGAAAGAACCTTTGCTTGGCTCTAGAAAAATTCTCCACTAATACAAATGGACCCACTGGTATTGGCTTCTCCTATATTCAATTAAGAAAAAGATAAATGGGGCTGAGCGGGAATTAAGATGCCTCAGGCTCAGACCCACTGCACTATGCCCATGGGTCCAGCAGGGACAGACATGCTATTATGATGCGTTTTCTTCTCCTCTTTTTGTCCTCATAGTGTCCTAGTCTTGCTTGGTTTGGTTAACTTGCTTTTTTATTGGAGAGAGAGAGAGAGAGAGAGAGAGAGAG
The DNA here is from genome assembly GCF_037038515.1 of Microtus pennsylvanicus. Lineage (NCBI taxonomy): Eukaryota > Metazoa > Chordata > Mammalia > Rodentia > Cricetidae > Microtus > Microtus pennsylvanicus. The sequence continues at coordinate 88,512,881 of NC_134601.1, read as the reverse complement.
AGAGAGAGAGAGAGAGAGAAACAGACGGAGATAGACACGGACTGTCCCTGTGTAGTTTGTAGTCCAGGCTGTCCTTGAACTCACCATGGGGCTGAGGCTAGCCTCAAACTCCCCATCCTCCTGCCTAATCCTCCAAAAGGAGTGGATTACAGGAGTGCGCCACTATGCTCAGCATCACGTTGTTATTCTGTCTTCCCATGGAGGGCTAGAGACAAAACCAGACATCAGACTGATTCTCCAGTGATTCCGTAAGAGCCTTCTTCAAACTTAAACACAGTGGCAGGAGCAGGGAGCCATCCTTGGGGCGCCGCGACTGAGGATACTGGAATGTCTGCAAGGGGAGAGGAAGTCAGAACAGAGTAAAATCAAATAGCAACATCAACAAAACTGCCTTTCTTACTAAAATCTATTCTCAGCCACCATTCTCTGAGCCCCGGGCTCTCTAACAGTCTCTGTCCCAAAGGCAGCCGGACAAGGGATAGAGAGAACTGAGAGTCCCATCTGCAGCCCAGCTCTGTCAGGAAAGCGGACTAGCCCTCACCAGCATCATGCACAGGCCAGGAAATTGCCAGACACGGGGCTCTGCTCCTCTCATTGCAGCAGCCTCGTTAGTTTCACTTGGCAGGTATGTAAAGCATAGATCAGGGAAGTTGAGTGATTCTCAAAGGCTAAGACATGCTAGCCTTACTGCCCATTGTCTCCAGGTTTCCATCACACTTCACAAGTCTCGGATCACTGTCCTGGTAGGGAACTTGTAACGAGCATGAACAGAGATATCCCTTTAGTTTCATGGCTCGGGTCTGTAGGTTCCCTTGCTCAACCTGAATAGCACAGGCTATTCCCACTCCATCCATCTACATGCTCTTGGCTTTCCCCATCTCTTCCTTGGAAATACCTTTGTCCCTCTTACCGAAAGGGGCAAGAAATGACAGATTTCAGTTTGTCCTAAGCCCCCCTGAGCCAGGCCCACGAGCAAGCTAGAAGTGGTTCAGCCAACTAAAGTTCAAATTTCCAGCTTAATGCAATGCATGGCATCAGTGAGTGGTGAGCCTTGGGCAAGCTCCTTAATTCCCCTGCCTTAGTTTCCCACCTTTACAAATTGAGGTGATCATAGCGCCCGCCCCGTGGGGGTACTTCTGAGAATTTGTTGAGTTAATATTTGTGAAGTGCTTAGAATAGAGTCTGTCACATGAGAGATGATACGTCAGCAAAATGCTGGCTGTCGTTACTCAGGTTCACAAGGAACTCCTGTGTGAGCAGAGAGAAAACTCGCCTCAGGAAGCCTCAGGAGACCTATTACAGTGGATTAACAAGAACTGGGACTGTCCGGTGAGGGCACCCATGCTAATGATGCTGCACAGAAGGCTGATACCAGCGGCAGCTCTCCGAAGACCTACTTTATGACAGGGCCAGAGCACTTGGTAAGTATGGCATTGAACCACAGGTAACTGCCAATACTTGACAACTGTTGGCCTCCAGAATGGCAATGTCATATGGTTTGACCTAATGGCAGAGGTCATTTTAGGGGTGGCTCATAGCTGGTTTAGGCGCCACTCATTTTTTTTTACCTCCTCCCATTGAGAAAGTTGCTAAGCATGTTTGGTCAATTCCCATAAAGGGTTAAAGTAGTTGGTCCCAGTAGGTGTTAGGTGCCTAAAGGCTTTAGAAATCATACTTCTTTGAGAGGCTAAAGCATTCCTCCTTGGAACCGATTTGACACTATTAAAGCCCTTGATCTATAAAGCTAAGAGGATTTGTTTATTTGTTTGGTTTTAACAGCAACAATAGTGAGTCCTTAGTGTTATTTATTTGCATGAGTGTGAAGTAACTAACAGCATAGATGAAGGTGCTAGAAGGCACCAGGAGTCAAGCTGATGTTTGGACAGAATCCAGGAATGTGAACCTCATAGTCATCTTTGCTCTTTGATGGCTCCACACTCGACCTCGGCAGAAACAGTTCAAAGAGGAATCATATCTGTGTTGGGGATTCAGCTATTTCATCTGTACTTTACTGATATTTCTAATTTTATTTTTTTTATTTTACTTGTTTAAATGTATGGGGCACCATGTAATTGACAAATGTACACAATGTGTGATGACCAAGTCATGTGTATTAATCATTCCATTAACTCTCTTTCTTCTACTTCTTTCTTCCCCTTCTTTCTTCTCTTTCTCTCTTTCTCCCTCCTACCCTCCCTCCCTCCCTCTTTCTTTCTTTCCTTCTTTCTTTCCTTCTTTCTTTCTTTCTTTCTTTCTTTCTTTCTTTCTTTCTTTCTTTCTTTCTTTCTTCCTGTCTGTCTGTCTGTCTTTCTGTCTTTCTGTCTTTCTTTCTTTTTGTGGTGTTGGGGCTGAGACCAAGGGTCTGTACATGCTAGATGAGAGTTCTACCACTGCGCTGCATCCTTAGCCCTTGTTTTTTGGAGACAGGGTCTGGCTATGTCGCCCAGGCTGGCTTCAAATGCGTCATCTTCCTGCTTCAGCTGGGTTTGGAGATGTGCACCACCACATCCAGGTTCTACTTCCTTTCTGATGCTGTTGCTGGCATGCTATGGCCACACTAAAGCGCAGCTTCCCATTTACACGCTTCATGCGGTCAGAGGTCACATCCGTCTCAGCATCATTGAATCCTCAACGCTTAGCACTTTACTAGGAGGAAAATAAGCCCTCAACAAATGTGCTCTGAATAAAGCAATCAAGGAAGACAACGACTTGACTGGAGGCTGACTTGCCTGGCAGTCAGGATTTGCAGTTGGAAGCCCTTCTCATAAGTTAATATGCCACTCAACTGCCAGAGGTGCCATAAGGGTTGTGGCCATGACGGGGGTCAAGGCTTCCAGTGGCAGTTGAGCCCTGAGCTCTCAGAATGACAAAAAGCTACAAATGAAGAAAAGGCCAAGCGGGTAAAATGCAGCCTCCCTGGAGTCCAGAAAAGGTTGGTATGGGTCAACAGCGCTACTGAGTGAAGAAAAATATGGGTGTGTCTGTAGCAAGAGGGATTTAGGTCAGATCTTCTCTTAGTACTATGGGGAGGTGAGGCAAAGTGGAGAACATCTTTTAAAACAGAAAGCTTTGCCTCTTATCACACCCCCTGACACTCGCTTTACCGGGAATGTGGGGTACATTGCCTCTCTGGGCCTCAGTTTCTCCATTAATAGCTGGAGGTGAGAAGTAGTGATAGACCCCATGGTCAGGGGTTCCTTGTATCTTTTATTTATTTATCGATCCATTTATTTTATTTTATGTGGATGAATGCTTTTGCTCACACGCACACATATATGTATCATGTGTGTCTTGGAATTGGAGTCACGGATGGTTGTGAGTCTCCATCTGTGTCTGGGAATGAAACCCAGGTCCTCTGCAAGAACAAGTGCTCTTAACCGCTGAGCCATCTCTTCAGCTCCCTTGTATCTTTTAAAGTCTGGAATTTTCTTGAGGCTGGACTGAGCTGGCTTAACTTCAGAAGGCTAGCGATGGAAGCCATGAAAGTATTGGGATCCCTAGAGACGGGATCCTGCCGAAAAGCCCCTCCCCACCCTCCAGCCCCTTTAACTGCAGAACCACAACCCTCCCTGCTCCTCCTGGCTTCTTCTCTCTTTGCCCCCACAGCTCTGTCTGGAGGCCCCATTCTCTGAACAGCTTTGTTTGCTTTTAATAAAGTTAATCGTACTCCTAATTTGTATGTAATGAAAAGATAAAAGGGAGACATGAGGGCGAGCCTTCCACGGCCGTGGAAGCAGTTCTGGTGCTACCGCCAGCCACCTCCTTGTATCTCCCTTCCTGCTGCATCGTCCAGTGCCCCATCCAGCCCACTTATCCTTGTAGCTCCCCGGGAGAAGCTTCCTGCTACCTGTTTGCCATTTTCTTTGACTGGCCTCTGATGAAGGCCCTGAGTTCTATTAGGACCTAGAGCCTACCTTGGAAGGTAGGCTAGTTGCCCAGTTTCTTGGTGGCAAGCGTTAGCCCTTGGCTGGGCGCATAGCAAGTACATCCGTTCTTGATGGTGTTGGTCTAGTCCCTGAGAATACCTATATTTTCTTCATAAGACTAGGGGAAAACAGATGAGTGTGGGAGAAGGTGATGATTTGATTTATCTACGGGTTAACACTTCTGTATATCCCACGCACTCGCCACCTCACTCTCAGCATGCCCTTCTTTCACAGGTCTCACTCGATGGTCCCTCCAGTCCTACCACACGCATGTGACCTTCCAGGCAGGCTGACTGTCTGCCTATCTGGACTTCAGCTTCCCTCCTTCTGTCTCTCTGGACCACATCTCAGGCAGGGTAAGAGTTTGGGGTGGATGGTAAGACAGCTCATCTGTGATGTTCTAGTCCCAGTGTGCTGCAGAAGTTTGGGGTACCTACCCATCCCCAGAAGGTTGGGTCACCAGGACAGAGTCCCCAGCTATACACTCCTCCACCTTAGAGGAAGTACTCTATGAGAAAACCTCCATGAGAAAATACCCTAGGAAGACACTGTTCAGGAGTGGATACATAGGATCCCTAAGTTCCCCCATGGGAAGTGCTGCATGGCCAAAGGGAACTATGATGAGGGAAAAGGTGGAATGGGCCACCTCCATCTCCAACTCTTGTTCCACAAATCCATGTCTCAGACCTTAGGCTGAGAGAGATTAAAGATGAGGCTGGAGGGGGTGGGCAGTCGCGCTCAGTGCACAGGAGGAAGTGAGGTTTTGGGACAAGCAGGCCTTCCTCTGCCCTACTAGGGCCAGGTCAGGCAGGGTACAAGCTGGGCTCCAGACACAGCTGGGTGTGTGGAGAGAACAGCCTCGCTGGAGGAGGCTCCCAGCATGGCACGCCTGAGCAGCAATCTGGAAGCTATTGGGCTGGTGCGTTTCTGCGATCCACCGCGAATGCCATGCCCAGTTCATTTCCTCTAAGGAAACACAACCTCGGGGGATAATTAGAGCTTCTTTGCGTACACAATCCCATATTGTTTATCCAACACAAATTAAAAAACGTGGGCCCTGAGAACATGGAGCGAGAGATAAAGGAACCTCCTCCTCCCCCTCCTTCTCTCACTCCTCTCCCTCCTCCTTTCCCTCCTCCTCCTCCCTTCCAGCTGGATCTCATTACCCCGCCTGGCCAGGCCAAGCCTCAGCTCCAGCCTCACCCTCACCCGACTGGCTTCCACCCTTCTACACAGCCTTTATGGCCCCCCAGACTGGATCCTCAGAGTCAGGGTGTGCGATCCTCCACATGCCTTATATGTCTGCTCTGTGGAAAGGTGCCTCTGGAATATGAGTCGTTAGCTAGAGTGGTGTTCGCGCCTATGTCCTCTCAAGGCCTCTTCCACTGAGGAACACAGAAAGTACTAACCCACAAACACAACTTGAACCCAGGAGCAGAGGCAGGGCCTATACCCTGGGGGTTGCTGGGAAAGAAGAGTTAGGTCTCTAGGCCCCGGCCTTGGCCCCAGCTCCCTACCACTGGCCAGATGTGCTCCACCCAGACAACAGGGAGCCCAGTCAGCCTGGCCTGGGGGCCCCTTCCACAAAGCCCAGCCCCTCTTCCCCCCAGGGCTCAGCCCAACAAAGGAGGATTCTCAGCTGGGCAACTCAGGGCGGGAGGAAGGAGGGTTGTGGGTGGAAAATAGCTTCAGAACCCAAGGTTGGCCATCTCCATGAAAGCCCTATTATTGCTTGAGTAGCTAAACGTCTTGCTCAGCATGGGCAATTCAGCTCCCCTCACTTCCCTGTCTCCCCCTAGGAATAGCTCCACATTCCAGGACTGCACAGCCAGCCTTTTAAGACGGAGGACGCTGCTGGGAAGGGCTGGGGAGGAAAGGCTATAGATGGGGCATACCTTTCCCAAGCCTTCAAGCACTTCCAGGGCAAAATGGCCCCATGAAGTCAGTTCGTCGTAGTCAGGTTTGTTGACCATGTTTCTCTGGTGTCATGGCTCACTTCCTGGGGTCTTGGCTCTGGGGATCCTTGCCTGGGTTTTAGCTGGGGTCTGGGACAGTGTTTTCCCCAAAGCTACAGAACACAAACTCGCTCTGCCTCCTGGGGTCAAAGGTTAGCAGGCCAGGCCTCTGTTCTGCCCCCTAATCTCAATCCCTCTTCACCAGAAAGGCTGAGGAACGCTGAACTCTTTCCCGGGGGGCCTAACCCTCCCCCACACACAGTCAGGCAGGGAGTGGGGAGTTGGTCGGCTAAGGGTAAGTGGGCAGAATTTTCTCTGGTTGAAGTGAAGAGGAAGTTGGGTGAGCTGAGAACACATTCCTCGTCTGGTCTGTTCTTTCAGCTCTCCTGGGTTTTGTTGGTTTTTTTTTTCCTCCCTCTCTTTTGGTTTGTCTCTGAGCTGGAAAGAACATGTGCTTGGCAGATTTTTTTATTAACTCTGTAGCTCTGTCTCTCGCTCTCTCTCTTGTTCTCTGTCTCTCCGTGTGTCTCTGTCTCTGTCTCTCTCCCCTTTTCGCTTGCTTGACAGAATTCAGATTAGACAAAACATGAGCTCATTTCTGCCCGAGGAAAAAAAAGAAAAAAAGCCACTCCTCCTGCCCTCCCCCATCTTCGCCTCTCTTTCCCTCTCCTCTGCTGCTCAGCAGACAGCCCGCTAACCTAAAGCTCATCCAGGCAGCACCTGGGAGATGGGGTTTTGGCTACCAGGGCTCCTCCATCTGGAGGACAGAGTCTCTCCTGTACTCACAGGTTCTTGGCTGTTGGTAGGAGGTGGCAATGGGCAATAGGAGGTGATTGGGATATGATGGGCCCGGGATCCTGAGGGTTAGTAATCAAGGTGGGCCCTGTCAGCATTGGACAGGAACCTGTGGGAATTGAAATCACCAGACCCTAGACCCTAAGGCTGTCTGGGCCTGTCCCTCTTCCGCGGTTCTCCAGAGCTGCTGTCATGCCCACCCATCACCAGGTCCCTGATTGGTTCTCCAGCTCACCACCTGAGCACCGATGGGGAATCCTCCTCACCAACTGCTGACTAAGTGCCTGACGTAACCGAATTTCCATCTTCATGGCGGCTTAGCCCAGGGTGACTTGCATCTGAGCTGAAATCTCAGCATTATCACTCACTGGGGAGGTCTTGGTCTAATCAACCCCTGCACGGAATTGCAGTTTCTTGTCTGTAAAGCTGGAGAATAAGATCTAAATTATAAAATTATTATGAGATTTCACTGACATCAGACTCCTTTTGACACTTGGAATGGGCCCAAATGACTGGCATGTCCTCGATACAGTATGCAGTAAACACAGGGATACCCAGAGTCCTCCTCCACCTCCTCCCCTTCCTGATAGACAATTAAGGTGGAAAGACAGTCAAAAGAATTGTGCTTAGATATGAGAAAGAGAGCTTCCCCCAGAGGCTTGTGATTTGAACCCAAAAGAAATGCCCAGTGGACTGTTTAGATAGGCCTCCCCGGGTGTGCCAGGGACGAAAGAAGATGGCTGTCATCCTGTCCTGGAGAGTAAAGGGCAGTGGAATGACCACGGGTTGTCCTGGAGTTAAGCCCTGAGTTAAGGTCTTGTTTCCGGCATTCTTCATGTGACCCAGTCCAGGTCACTAGGCTCTCTGAGCTCCTTTCTGTGCCTCTCCAATCCTGCCCCCAAGGACAAGAAACCTCCCCTGTGTTCAGCTACTGAAGTATCTTTATGAGTTTCTGTGGGCTGTTCCAAAGGCTCTTCCTGCCTTCGCATCACCAGGAAGAAAAACTGGAAGGGGGTTCTGGGACTTCCCTGGTTACTGTGGCTGCTGGGTTCTCAGGGACCTTTACAGTCACCCTGACCGGCAATGGGGACCAGTAGGCCCCTCTGAGTCACTGGGCTCCCTTGCCCCTTTCAACCAACCCCTCCCCGACGCCCACTGCCTGTGAGCTGTCCCTTAGCCAAGCGCGGCAGCTCTGCTCTTCTAATCTCATTTTATAAATGATCCCTCTCTTCCCTTAATCATTTTCATTGCCTCTGAACCCATCCCAATCCATCTCCTGCTCCTGCACCTTCTCCCACTCATCATCCCCCCCTCAGCCCTCCAGCAAGCTGTGGCTGCCTGCATTCTTGGTCCCAGGTGAGGAGCCAGCTCTCAGAGTCCAGTGCATCCGGCCGTTTTCCCTTCTGTTCTTATAGTCCACCAAGCCAAGCAGAAGCACGTGGTATTGAATGCCAGTAGTTTGGGTTGAGACCTTAACAGGGCTGTTTTTTTACACAGTGGCCTCAGGGCAAGTTCCCCTAGCACTCCATCTCTCCAACCGGGTGCCTGGCAGGCGAAAGGAAGCGCTTGGCAAAGGGCACTATTCACTTCAGGAGAGGGCTCCTGAGTCAGGCACCTCACCCGTCTCTCTGCTTCCCTTCTCATCCGGATCCTTCTTCCACAACCTGGAGACCCGCCAGAATGCACGACACAGGCTCCACAGCCAACATTGACCACAGACAAGAGCTCCATTCCTCAGCTTGTGGCCAGCTTTCCTCAGGACCTCTAAGTATTCCCTGATATAGGAAAAAGGCTAGCCCCACAAAAGCAGCCAGCCATGAAGACGGTCGGAGGGGCTCTACATGGGATATGGTAAGGTCTTCCAGGCCCAAGTTCAAAGTTATGGTTAAGCCCCCAGAAGTGGATCTCCATTTCACCTCCTCCATTTACTCTGGGAAGCGATCCCTCTGGCCATCTGTATGTGCCCTCAGGGGCTTTGTGGAATATCTTTGTTGGTTGATTTTGTTTGGTGAGACAGGACTGTATTCTGTAGCTCAGGCTGTCCCCAGAGGAAAGCCTTCCACGTTAGTATTCTGAAAGCGAGGGTTGTACCACTCTGCGTACGGGGAGTCCCTACTTTTAGATTACTCCAGCCTTTTGAGTACAGTTGAAGGGACTGTGTCTCCAAAGACCATTTGGCTGCCTCTGCCAGACCTGAGGCCGATGGTTCAGTAGCAATGACCACAGAGCTTACTGTCTGGAGTGTCCCAAGCTACTTTAGAACTCTGGACCATCAGACACCAAGCCAAAAAAGGTTCGTTACAATTGTATGACAAAGGAGGTGGCTGCCAGTGACCTAGTAGCTTCCAGGACCTCTGACCAGTGCTAAGGAATTAGAAGATCAGAGAACTCATCCCCAAGCATAGCAGGGACAGGAATGGAATCATGGGGACATAACAGAGCCATCTACACTTGCAAGAGGAGACAGGAGTCACAACTTTCGAGAAGACTTTTAGAGGAGTCAGAGGAGGTGACCGAGCTGACTAGAGGGGAAATGGCAAGAATGACACAAGCCCTGAGTGAGTTCTGGAGCCAGTGCCATCAGTCCCAAGACTGCGGGACCTCCCTAACTTGCTCTGGTAGGTCCTGCCATGAGGGGAGGTAGAGGTTTTACTACAGCTGGGTTTTCTTTCTTTCTCTTTACTGGTTACTGGCCTTCCTTAATAATTCCTCTGTGGGAGCCTCAGTTCCCCCACTGGGCACCTCCCACTGCAGGTAGTGAGCCTCATGGTCCTCTTGGTTATCTTCATGAAAATTAGCATCTCAGACTATACTGCACTACAGGACACCCACCACGCCCTTTCTCTGCCTGCTCCCCACCCCCAAGTTCCTGTCCATTCCCACTCCTTTAGATTGGTTAGGATCTGAGGGAAGAGCTGGAAAGGCCAGCCCCTAGAAGGCTCCTGGCAAGCATCAGGGCCACTGTCACCCTTCCTGCCAGTCCTTGAGGGAAAGAAGGGTGGGCAGGGAAATTCTGCTCTCATTTTGCAACTTGGATGGGTTTTGTCACAGAGATTACATGAGCCACCAGCCCCGAGTTGGTCTCTTGCTTTGGCCATCTCTGTGGCTGGAAAGTGTGGGAGAGAGAGGGATTTAGAGAGAGAGAGTACATGCACAAATACCATCCACTTCTACCCTACAGCCCTCTCAATTCATTCTAGGCTTTTACCACTGATAGCCAACGCCAGAGGCCACACAACTGCGGCCAGTCTTCCCTTGCTCCCTTCCCTAGACTGGAGAGGAAGAAGGGTTGAGGTGTGAGGATTCTGAAGGAGGGGCCAGAAGTCCAGCCTGGTTCTGATTTCCCTGGCTGGGGCTGGGAACCAGAGCCTGGTCTGTCTTCAGTCCCTACCCCCCTAGTGCAATGCTTCTCTGCTTTCGGGAGCGGCCCATAACCGCAAACACATTTGCTAATGCAGCTAGCCTGCCCGCCCTGGGACAGCTGGCTGGGCCCTGTGCCTGGGGCCAGGCCAGGCAAAGGGCAGGGGGCCTGGCTGGGAAAGGGGCCCCAGACTCCTCCTCTGCTGCTCAGCCATCCTGCACAGGCCTGATTGCTGCCTGTCTGCCTTGTGGCCCTTCGCTATTATATCTCCTTTCATGAAGGAGAACCATGCCAAAGAAAGTCAGGGTGACAGAGAGGAAGAACTATGTGACTAAACACACAGTGACCAGCTCAAAGATGGCTTGACTAGACAAGAATTTTTACTAACAGAATGCTTGGACTGCCTGGCCTAAGGAGGCCTTGGCTTGACATCCTGTCATAGCATGCCTCTTTGAGAGAAGCCACCTCTGAACATGGAAAATCTAGATAGACTTGACAGCTCAGACTTGTAATGCCAGAACTCAGGAGGCTATGCCAGAATGACCAAGAGTTAGAAGGAAGCTTCCATTAAAAAGCAAAATCTTGCCTCAAAACAACAACCAAAAGGAATAAAGAAAGAAAAAAAGAAGAGAAAGGGAAAGTGAGGGTCTAGTAAAGACTGCAGGCTTGTGGGTTGCACCGGAAGCCAAAACAGAGGTCTCCACTGTGACTGGAGCAGATGTGCCCCTTCCTACTCTTGTGACATGGAAATGGATAGGCAAATGGCTTGTAAACTGAAGTGCTGTTTCTGTGAAGATGTCCATTCTGCCAGATTGCCAGCCCTAGAAAAACAGAAATCATGGTGGAGCTACTTATAGCCACTAGGACCACAGCCTTGAGCACCATCACATGAGAGAGAAAGGCCTAGGGACTGAGAGCTATAGCCAGTCCTTTTCCTTGTCAGTTTGGCATTCACAAAGCCCCTGAGAAGCTAGCCTGAGTCCTGGGGCCCCAGCATTCCCAATCTGGAGCTAAAGTCTGAGCCCACTCCTGAGGAGACAGCAATCCCAAGGCCCGGCCTTGCTCAAGGACTGCCCAGCCTTCCTTGGCGGCCCCAGCTCCTACCCCCACTCTCCCAGCTCACACAAGGCATGCAGCTCAGCTTCCCCTGCCAAGACACCCCCAGCTGGCCCCTCAGCCCCTCTCCAAAGACAGGGGCCTTTCTCTGCCACGTTCCTGGAGGCTTTTCCACTTAACAGGGCCTTGAAATCCATTTGCTGCAGACTGTGAACTTCCTCTCTATGCTCCTGCCCGCTGGCCTTCTCCGAGCCTGACCCCCACTCCCACCCCCACACTGGCGTCCGCCCGCCCATAGCCCAGCAGCTGTCACCCTGGTCTCCCCTTCCCTAGGCCTCTGGGGCCAAGTAGGGGGCACCTGGAGGAGGTATTCAAGCCCAGGAAACAGCAAGAGCCTGAGTGAAGGCAGGGATCCCAGAACCTGCTTTCCCATAGGGTCCTGAGCTCACACCAGGCGCTCGAGACCAAGACCTCCCGCTTCAAGACCACAGCCATGAAAACATTTCTCTTTACATCCACCTTCACCCTCATAGCCTCTATGGCCCTTGTGGGCCAGAACCATGCTACTGGCAGCCGCGCACAACAGCGAACATGGGCCCCTGAAGGTATATCCAGGAAGACGCCTGGTGTGAGTCCTAGTCCCGCCTCAGCCAGAATCTGTGATTTTGAGCCAATCTTGTCTTTACATCCTTCTTGCTGGAACCCCAAATGCTTCCATGCCACAAACTTCATTGCCTATGCCATCAGGTCCTCTTAAACTGTAATAGTGCATGACCACCACTGTCCACTCAGCAGGGGCTATGGCCCAGGCACTTTCATGCTTTCTCTCATTTTTGTTGGTTTTCTCAAGACTGGGTTTCTTTATAGTTTTAAAGCCTGTCCTGGAACTAGCTCTTATTGCAGACCAGACTGGCCTCGAACTCACAGAGATCCTTCTGCCTCTGCTTCCACAGCGCTGGAATTAAAGGCATGCGCCACCACAACCTGGCTGCTTTCTATCCTTTTTTAAAAGACTTATTTTAACTTTTGGTTGGGTGGTGGGTGGGTAAGGATGTTTTACCTGCATGTGTCTGTTTAACACATCCATGCCTGGCGCCAGTGTGAGATCAGAAGAAGGCATTGGATCCTCTGACACTGGGGTTTACAGATGGTTGTGAATTTCCATTGTGAGTGCCAGGAATCAAACCTGGGTCTTCTGGATGAATAGGCAGTGTTCTCCAGCCCCATGCCTTCTATAGTATTATTCTAATGTTATCTTCATGAGAGAGGCCGAGGAAACTGAGGCCCAGAAAAGAGAAGTGATCACAGTCCCAAGGCCAGCAAATGGTGAAGCTACTACTTGAGCCTGGGTATTTGGACTACTTCATCTGTCCTATCCTTCCTCCTCCCCTGTTCAGGCCTGCATGCCAGCGTGTCCTGTAATAGAGAGAGGACATACTAAGGCATGCTTCTTTTGCAATACCTAGTCACGGCACTTCGCAGTAGGTAATGGCAGAGCTCAGATTTTGGACAAACTTCAAACTGATGACATACATTCAGCTTATGGCTTACTCCGACCCGAGGCTTCATCTCTGTTACATATTTCTAAAACTGTATTATTTTAAACCTCAAACCCGAGTGAGTAAGGAAAGTTTGTCCCAAGGATAAAATGCTTATAAGATGGAAGAAAGGCCTTGCGAGCCTCAAGTCTCCCAACAACCAAGTACCTACTATGTGTCGGCCACTATCGACCACTTTGTACAAGAGAATAGGCTTTTCCTCGCCTCTCAGCAAAGCAGCTCTCTGGCGAGCTTGCTGTCAGCCCTGCTGCCCAGTGCTCACCCTTTAAAGGCTCGGGGCAATGCTGGTCTCTCCTCATCTGTCTTTCTCATTCTTCCCCACTCTGGTTCTCAGCAGAGAATGTGTTGGAAACCTGGACTGAATTACCACCCATTACCCAACCTGCCTCACTCCAAATCCCTGGCATTAATGCAATCAATGGAGGGGAAGCAGACTCTCTTTGGCTGCCTGTCTGACCTGCCCCGCACTGCCTTCCTATGGCTGATAAAAGCCTGTGTCCTAACTACTCCCCCCACCTTGCACAAGGACAGTACCGGGTACCGTTCACACACGTGCTTGTCAAAGTGAAGCAGGTCCTCTGCCCATCAAAGAGGCCTCCCTCTTGGACACTCAATTTAGTGAAGACAAACGCGTGCACAGTTGTTCTCCCGGTGACCACTTACAGGACTGTCTTGAGGCCCTGGAGACAGAACAAAGGAACATGCCTGACAGGCCTTATCAACTAACTAGGGCAAGGGGTGGACCATCAATGAGCAACCACAAACTCGCAGGATAATCCCAGGGTTGTAGATAGTGATGAAGAAAATAAATCAGGCTTATGTGATCGTAAGGCCAGAGGCGCTGTGTGAGAGCCAGTGGTCTGGGCTTCAGTGAGAAGGAAGGGAGGGTGGTGTGGCAGGAAAGATGACTCAGCAGTTCCCAGCACTAGCTGCTCTTCCAGGGGACCCAGGTACAAGTCCCAGCATCCACATGACAGTCTAAAATTCTCTGTCATTCCAATTCCAGGGGATCCAATGCCACCTTCTGACTTCTCTGGGCAACAGACACACCTGTGGTGCAGAGACCTACGTGCAGGTAAAACACCCGTGTAGGGATCCAGGAAAGGCTTGGAGGGAGAAAGACTAAACAGGATTCTAGGGCAGAAGTGAGCACGAGCATGTAGGAAAAGGGGGAAAAGAATTGAAGCTGGAGAGACAAAGAAAGATCATATCAAGAGCTGTGTAGGCCACAGCAAAATGAGGGCCATGTTTGTATTATATAGGGTCTTCCCAGGTAATCGATGCTGGCCCTGGAACTGAGGATGCCCCGGCTTCTGTCTCCTGATGCTGGGGTACTAGAATACCTGGCTAAGGGTTTTTGGTTCAAGCTATGATTGTGTTAAGAATTTACACAATCTGAGTGTGTTAAGAAGCCATTAAAAAGGCTGAAGACACAGCTCAGTGGGTAAGCACAATTGTTGCTTCTCCAGTGGACCCGGGTTTTATTCCCAGCACCCACGTGGTAGGTACTCATGATCATCTGTGACTTCAGCACCAGGAGATCTGACGCCCTCTTCTGGTATCCATGGGTACCAGGCGTGCATGTGATGCCCGGATATACTTGTAGCAAAACACCCACACTTGTAAAATATATTTTAAAAAGCCATTAAAGAATCTCAAGTGCTGTTCATGGTAATAAAGGCCCGTAACCCCATCTCTTAGCAGAAGAATAACAAATTTCAGGCTAGCCTCATAGCGAGTTCAAAGCCAGGCTTAAAATATAGTGAGACTGTCTAAAAAACAAAAACAAAAAAAGTGTTTTCTGCAGAACAAGTCTGAAACTGTGTTTTGGAAAGATCATTTTAATGGCTCCAGGGAATGGAGGGCCAAGTGTAGAAGTAGGGATATAGTGTATAGGTCTTGATGAAAGTTGATGGTGGCCTGGACTTGGCTGAAGGTCATAAAGTAGAATCAGGCAGAAAGTTAGATGTATTAGCCCAAACTCATCTAGACACATAGGTGATAACCACAGATTTATGGCCCCACATCTATTTACATGCTACTTCAAGTGTACCCTGGCTATGAAAGAATTTTTTAATTTCTCCTACCAAATGAGATATTAGAAACAAAAACATGAGCTTTGTGGGACAAATAAAATTGAAGATAGAGATTTGGTGGGCTGTTGGCATACACATTACCTTTGAGGGACCCAGAAAGGTAAGACAGGTTTGGCAATGTGGGGTTTCAGGTGACTTGTTTTGTTTCATTTTCTTAGACAGGATTTTTCTGTGTATCCCTGGTTGTCTTGGAACTCACTATCTAGACTAGGATGGCCTCAAACTGAGGTCTGCCTGCCTCTGCCTCCCGGGCACTGGGATTAATTTAAAGGTGTGTGCCACCACATCTGGCTTCTGAGGACCTTTGACAAGAGCAGTTTTAGCGGCACTGGAAGTTCACTGCGGTAACTGATGGCGAGCCTGGCTCTGAAAAAGCAGAGCTATTGAGTGCAGCAGAATCTTGAGAAGGTTCTGCTGTGATGGAAAGCAGAGAGAAAAGGAAAGAGTAGGAAAGCAATGGCTTGGTGGTCTAGGGGGAGGCAGAGCTGCCTCAGAGTAAGGGTCCTACAGGAATGAATGTGGAGGAGTGGAGGACAAGGTCAAAGGGTGGGGTGACTAAAATCCAGAATTTGAAACTTGTGCATTCTTATGGTAAGGCCAAGAGTATATAGCCATAGGAGTGGGAGACTAAGGGGGAGCATAGGACCCAGAGGCTTGAGAACAAAAGTCAGGTGGGTAACTCTGTAGGTCAGAACTTGCCAAGAACGATGTCAGAATCAGGGGATGAGGGAAGAAATAGCCATCCAGTTACTGACAGTTCCAAGACTGACAAAAAGGTCAGAAAACAATAGCCCCGGGAGGGGTTGGAGATGAGGCGCTCATGAGCATGCCCATCGCTTCAGGAGGAAGAAAGACCAACGGTCCAGAAGCAGCCATGAGAAACCATGAGGATACTGTCCCGACTTCCTTGCACAGTGGAATGTGGACTGTGGAAGAAAAATAGAACCCCTACATATCACAAGACAGTTGTGCCCCCTGAGGGATGTGGATGAAGGAAATGGTCAAAAGACACTAGGAATATGAGGAAGGGCTGGAGAGATGGCTCAGTGGTTAAGAGCACTGGCTGCTTTCCCAGAGGACCCAGGTTTGATTCCCAGCACCCACGTTCAGGTTCACAATCATCTGTAACTCCAGTTTCAGAGGACGCAATGTCTTCTTCTTGCTTCCTCAGGTACAAGTCACACACGTGGTGCACAGACATGCATGCATACAAAACATTCATACACATAAAAGAAAAATAAATAAATCCCTTTTTTAAAAGGATTACGGGGAAATGACAGTTGCTGACAAGGTACTGTGAGTAGCACATGGCAGGGCAGAGGGAAGGTTCCCAAAGCTCAGAAAGGGCCTAGGATGAGGCCCCGAGGATAGGGTAGGAGAGAGAGTGGGGAAGGTAAAGCGTGGGTTTGTAAATACAAATGTATATATAATATAGGGACAAGGTTGGAAAGATAGAAGGCACAAACTTCTGTAGTGCAGGAATGTGACTCCTGATGGGTTGAACAGTTGCTTCCCGAAAGCCTACTTATCACATATTGTTAGTTCTGCACAGGCTGAGTGGCTGATCCCTGCTGACGGTTGCTGCTGATTCTGGAGAGGCCAGTGTGAGCCTGTGGGCCCTCATCTGGCCTGCAGGGGGCAGTGTCTCTGCTGAGGGAAAAGAGATGGAATCTGAAACCATACCATAGACTAGGCACCCGTGACTTTATAACCTCAGATACACACTTGTGTGAACACAGAGACTGCATACACATATATACAGCATGAACATGTAAGCAAAATTATATACAGGAACATACATATAGAGAAGCATGCATCCAATAGTCACACTTTTGCATATATCCTCATAACCCAGAATATATATGGACACAGGCCCAACATACCACACCTGCCTATATTGTCCCATACCATCACACACACACACACACACGCAGGAAACCCAAACTGGATTTTTCTTAAGTCTTGCCAAGTCTCAGACAGCAGAAAATCAAGCTGAAGTTGAACAATCCAACTCAGAAAGGGGGGGTGTGCAGGGGCGTGAGAATGAGGTGTGTATTGGGGGGAGTCGGGCAACAAGGAGCAAAGGAGCCAAGTGCTGAGTTAAAAAAAAATAGACCGTTTGAAAAAGGGAAAGCCTTCAGACAGAGCAGGAATGCAGGCTGTAATTAGAATCGCTTCAACCGTCTCTAGATTCGGGGAGGATAGGCAAACTGGTTGCACATGCGGCATGGTGATCCCTAGCCTAGATAATGTTGGCAAAGCATGTGCGAGTGTGTGTGTGTGTGTGTGTGTGTGTGTGTGTGTGTGTGTGTGAGTGTGTGAGTGTGTGTGTGTGAGTGTGTGTACGTACATGTGTGAGCATGTGAGAGTTGTAGAAAATGCACTTGACCACATGGCACTGAGTCCCAGAGAATCCAAGATGAGTGTCCCCACCCTTGCAGCTGCCTGCCCTCCGGGGGAACCTCTCATCTGACTCACAGCAACCACCTCAAACACGTGTGAGGTCTAAAGGTCGCAGTGCTTCCCCAAGGTCCTGGACTTGCCAGGCTGGGCTGAGGGAACACAGAGTAGCGAAGGTACTAGATTAGGAGACAGTATCCCTGAGTTTATGGCCCAGGTCAGTCACTGCCTGACTAAAACTCCATCCCTCCCTTCACTGGGCCTCTGTAGCCTGAAGGGAGAGTTTGGGGTCCTTCCAATCTGGCCCTGAATATTCATCCGGGACTGATGGTTATGAGCGGCTGGAAGGAAGCAAAAGAAAGAGATTGTGGGGTGCCTGTGAGAGCAGGGCTGAGCCAGAAGGGATGTGAACGTCTTTGGCTCCCCAGGCCCGGGGGAGGGGGGACCCTTCATATACTAGCCTGTCACCATGCTAGGAGCACCAGGGGCTGGGTAGGACCTGGAAGGCAGGGCCAGGCAGCCAGGCAGCCAGAAGCATAATCCCCCTGGCCCTCCCCTTCCCTTCTTCTCACCTTTCTCCTCTAGGCTTTCGGGGAGGGCCTTGGGGCCAGCTGCTGTAGTCACTAAAAATAGGCCAGCCAGCTTTGGATGTGAAGAAGTCCCTCTTACTTGGAGGGTTCCAGAGGCCTGGCAGGTGGCAGTTGGTGTAGATGGCCCCTCGAAGCCTGAGAGATCAGATTCTCCAAGTGCGAGCCTCAGTTCCAGCCCAAAGCTCCAGCTTCGCAGGCACTGTCTCCTTTGTTTCCCAGGGTTCTAGGGCCTTGGTTCATACAGTGAGAGATTTAGATCCCGGTCCACTAGAACAATAATAACAATGATGATGCTAATGGTGGTTGTTACTGGAGCTAATACTTACTTACTGAGCCTTTACTATGTGTCACACACCACTCTACTTAAGGGCTTTGCAGGAGTTAACTCATCCCTCCCCATGAATGTCTTTTGACATTCGTCCTATTCGTTCCACTTTACAGGTGAACAAACTGAGGCACAGACAGCATAGTCAAATTACCCAAATGACTTAATTACCCGATTAGCAACCCTAGGAAGGGTGATCCTGTTGATCCTTTGAAAATAGCAATAGCTGCTATTCATCTTCATGGCACTGGACTTGCCCCAGTTCCTCACCAAGTAACCTTAGAGGACAGGGGAGGGGACAGCTCAAAGAGACACCTCCAGCTCAACAGAGAGTCAATGCTGTCCTCTGGTTCTTCTTAGCTGTGTGCCCCCAAGCCACTACCACGCCCGTTCTCAGCTTCCTAAGTCTTCTCGTCTGGAGAACAGCAACAACGACAAGACCTGGCCGGAAGACTGGAAGACACGGAGTGAGGCAGGCTTCTCACAAATGCATTCCCATCGCCCTCTTCTGCGCTGCACACCCCCCCTTCCTTTGTCTCCTCTCCGGCGCTAGCTGAAGGCCACCTCGAGTCCAGACTGCGCTTTCCACGTGGCACTAGAGGCAGGGGACCCGGGGCCTCCGTGCTTTCTGAGGGTCTAAGAAAACCTTCCAGTCCCAAGAAAAAGAAAATTTATTGGCTCTAAAATATGAAAAGAAAACAGCAGAATTGGAATTAATAAATGTTCTATTATATGTCTACAAAACATAATATAATATCGGCCTCATTAATTGTTAAATTTAGTATTCCTAAAAATTTCATTACATTTGAAAACAATTTGTTGCTTAGATTTCCTCACTTTGCAAGAATTCCCAAGCATGCACGATGATTACAAAGAAATCATAGCCAACTGGGAATGAAACGAGTTACTCATAGGCAAATAATTTTGAAAGCGGAATTATAAAAATCCTTTGAAATATTTTATAGCAAAAATTACATTTAATATGGGATGTGGGTGCATTTTCGCATATCTGACACGCTGTGGGGTAAAGCCTCTAAAAGTGAGAATGCCTAGGGCTGAGGAGAGGGCCATGCCCTGAGTGGCAGGCAGAACCAGGGTCATTGAGCGAGGGAACAAGAGCACCTCTGTGAGCCGCCTTGCTTATTGGGGGAGCGGCCATGGGCCATGTCGGGCGCCCACTCCTTGGGTTGTTCCCCTCATCTCCTAAAAAAAACAAACAAAACCCAAAACAAAAAAACCCGCCCTGGCCACATGCGTGTAGGCGCTGGCAGAATGTTTCTTGTGCAGCGGCCTTTTCATGTGCTGCCCTCGGCTCTTATCAAAGGCCCTTTCAAGAAACAGGCCTGCCTGTGTGCCTTTCATAATCAGGAAGAGAAATAAACATTATCTGACGAGAAGCAAACAGCCACGTGTAAACGGTGTCTGTTGGATTGTCAAGCCATTGCCCAGGATATTGTCCACTGGGCTGCTTCGTGCCCTGGGGCAAGGGCCCACACGAGGTATTTCTCTCCCAATTTAGCACCAGCATAAACTTGAGGTCTCTGGAGGACGCGTCAGTTTCTTCCTTTTTGACACCAAAAGCAGCAGAAGGCTCTCCTTGCGGCGGGCTCACAATGGGAGGCCTCTTAGCTGCAGGCAAGCTGAGGGGGTGGGGGCGGTGAGCCCACAGACCACCACTTACTTTGATGTGACCTGGGCCAGGTCCCTTCCCGCTGAGCTGCGTGTGCAGCGCGAGGCTAAGTCACAAGGTTAGTGTGAGGCCGCATTGAGATAATGGATGTCAAGTGGCAAGAACCCGGGCCTTGGTGCAGTGCGGAGCTCAGGTTGGAAGCGAATTTGCTCTCAGTCACCAGGATCTGATGGCACAGAAGTACTCCAAGATGTCAGCCTGTTCGGCAGGATCTCGCACACCATTGCTTCGCTTCACAAGTAAGCGAGTTAAGTAGGTTAAGCCTTTTTGTTCTTTAAAACCTGGGATCACCCGTGAATCGGGCCTGGCAATAGGGACCTCACTACAACCCCCAGCTCTTCACTAGTCCTGTGCGGAAACAGAGGGAGAATACAGTTCTGCCAACAGCTCTCTATCCTGCTTATTGCTGTGGCTAATACAGAAATGAAGGAGCCCAAGCATGAGGCTGGTGGCATGATGCCAGCTCATCAACGACAGGCCAGCATGGAGGGTAATCCATCATCTGCAGCTGGCCCATTCACTCTCCAAGCCAAGCACCTTGCTACCAGCTTGGGAGGAGCTTCAGCCACCCTTTGAACACCATCTCCCTTCTGCTCCCATTATCTTTCTCTTGGTGTCCCCATTTCCTTCTACATCACCTACCCTATGTACCACTAGCCCCCCCCCCCGTGCTCTAGCTAAATTCTGTAAGCGCCCCTGCTCTTAGCAGCTCTCAGTTCATTAAAGCAGAATTTCTGCGTTTTCATGTCTGTATCTCCTAAGCCTTCAAAGATGGGGTCTGGGTGATTCACCTCAGCATCTTGGTGCCCAGCATAGGACTTGCCAGGGGGCAAATCTATGGAATGGAACAGACCTCAGCATGGAAGGCAGAGAGAGAAGTAAGGGAGTTCTAGGCTCTACTCCTTCTGATTCTGGGCACTAAGACTCAAAATAACTGGACTGCAGTCCCTTTCCGTTTTTAGCTGCGTGACCTTGAGCAAGTCATTTCCCATTCCTGTGAATACCACTTATTTTGCCTGCAAAACAAGGACCTTATTAGCTTTGTTCTGTCCTGAAAAGGCTAAGGTGGGGAATCAAATAAGGGGAAAATTAAGAATATACCTCAGACATCGTCTGCCCCACAGCAATGTTTGAGGACATTTGCCCGTCCTGGGACATCACTGAGGTCATTGCCGTGAGGAGACTACAAACTCACTGTCAACTTGTAACTACACCAACTGCACCCACTAATACCCTACCTGCCTGGCAGCCCACTCCCCTACAAGGGAAACACCATTCACACTGGCCACATAGGGACCTGGAGAGTTAGCATGTGGTGTAGCTTCCAACATTGAAAGGATTCTCTGAGCTCTTACATCCTTCCATGGCCTGCTTCTGTCTCCACTGCCCAGGCACTCTGAGTTCCGTTTGATAGTTAATACAGTTAGTAATGCGCTTTAGGACAGCCAAAGCTACATAGTAAGGCTGTCTCAAAACCAAACCAAACTAAAATTTAAAGACAATATGAATAAATGCAGGGCCAGGTTTGGTAGTATGCACCTTTAATCCCAGTACTCAGAAGACAGAGACAAAGGCAGAGGCAGAGGCAGAAGCCAACCTGGTCTGAATAGAGAGTTCTTACCAGACAGGGTTACATAGTGAGACAGTGTCTCAAAAACAGATAATTAAACAAAGACAGATAGCTCGTCTGCACCTAGAGACTTACTGTAGTCCTGAGTATTTTGCATATATTACCTGGATCCTCGTAACACCAACAGGAATGACTATGCCTGATTTTTAAATCTGAAAGAAAAACCCCACCAAAACAAAGATTAAAGAGGTGAAATAACTTGCCCAAGATGACAGTGTAGTACACAGCAAAGGGATAGCTTGGCCCTGGACCCTGCTTTAACCATTGCTAGAATGAAAGCTACGGGGGAAGGTCCGCTGTATTCTGAGAATAAACAGTGGGGAAGCCTTGGCAACCACCAAACCTGACAGAAGAGAATTGGGGATTTAAATGCCAGGTTGGGGAGAGGGGACTTGACTTCTGCAGAGAACAGGAATGGACTTCACTTCCTCCTGTGTGGCAGAGACAAGGTGAGGACTAGAGTCTTGGTGTGTCCTAACTGGAAAGAACACTGACCCCCCAGAAACAGACAGTGGCCAGGGCAAGTTCAGCCAGTGAGAGCCAAATCCAGGCCTCCTATGACTCTTTGCCAGGCTCAAGGATTGACATGGGTAGAAAGGACAGAGAAAGGGTCCCCAAAGCACACTATGTGGGGAAGAGTGAAGAAGGAAACCGGTTTCACGGCAGCAGCACACATTTTCCCATGCCCACCCAGACTGTCAGGTGTGGCTTTGAATGTTGGGGTGGGGGTTAAGCCCCTAGAATTTTCTTAGTCACCTCAAATCCTGGGCCAGGACCTGAGCATCAAGGGAGATCCAGAAGCAGGCGATAGTCTCTTTTTCCTCCATGGAAGACTTACAGGGAGGGATAAACTGGGCCTGGCTGAGCAGGCAAGTGTCCTGGTTTGAGAGAAGCCAGGCCTAACTCAAAGCTGACGGCCATCCCTAGCTAGCAGGAGAGCCAATTAGAGTCAGGGCGAGGTGGGTCCTGGTGGCCTCTGCCCTGCGTCCTCTAGTCCCAGCTGGCAATCATCAGATTTGCTCAGAGGATCCCTGTCAAGAGAGTTAGACTCTGGGATGGATCAAGGGGAAGGGGAGGCTGCTAGAGAGGACCTCTGTACCCAGACCGCACACCGAGGGCCTCCCACGGCTGCAGGCTCCCTAGGGAGCCTGTCAAAAAGACGTTTGAAAAACTTGGTCAGCCCTTTATTGGACTGTGCCCTTCCCATACATACATACACACACACTCCACATGAGCACGTGCGCTCACATGCATGTGAGAGAGACAGAGACAGAGAGACAGAAACAGAGAGAGAAAGAATGAATGCAGGCCATGTGTTTAACTCTCGTGCGAAAGTACAAACACTATGGACTTGGCGGAGCGCTGCTTCTGAGGACAATGGGCTGATTCGTCACACAAGCTCCTACGAAGGTGTAAGAGCTGGGGCTGGGAATATGGGATTTAGGGATCCCCAGGATTCATTACCCCATGGAAGCAAACACTAGTTCCCCCACATTCAACATCGTCGGCTGGAAAGCGGACACGGACTCCTTCCTCAGAAGGCCATTTTGGAGCTGAAATGAGACTGGATGCAAAACTCCCAGCACAGTGTGGGCAGCCCGCCCACCTTCCTGCCTGCAGAGTAGTCAGGGCAGAACAGATTCAAATGCACCAGTCCTTGAAGCTGCGACACATTAGAACTCAGAAAGCTTATGTTTTCTAGCCCTTGCTTCCTCTCGAAGTGGCAGTAAAGGCCCAGAGAGAGCAGGTGGCCTCCAAGAGCACACAGCGCATTGATAGTAGACTAGGACCCGAGATCCTGGTAGCTGGCATCATAGCACACTGGATTGCGGCTGGTCCCCTAGGCCTGATGCAGCCTTTGCAGCAATGTTGAGTGATGTGGAGGCCTCTCTTGAATACCCAGATGCATCTGGGTAGTGCCCAGGCATGGCTGGGCCTGGCGTCGTAGAAGAGGGGAATCTTCTGCTTCTGCTCCATGCTGTATCAGCCTGGCCACATGGGGGTGGGGTGGGGGTGGGTAGAGGAGAAAGTGGGAGGGAGGCTGCCTTTAGCGGGCTACCATATCACATTGCAGTCTCATATCTCATTTGCTGTTCACCAGCTCCCCCCCCCCCCACCGCCCTTGTCTTGCTCCTTCCCGGGCAGATCTGCATGGTTTGCATTATTTTCCCCTTCCCGCCAGCCCCCCCCCCCCCTCCGGATATCTTGGTTCCATATTTTCCACGCTGAGGCTCAGTTTACTCCTGGCTGGGCTCCGGGTCTGCACCTGGGTTCTAAGGGAAAGGTCTGGGACTATGAGAGTGTGTGTGTATGCGTGTGTGCGTGCGTGCGTGCTTGTATGTGTGTGGGTGTGGGTGCGCACAAGCATGCGTGCCTCTGTGTGTGTGCGTGTGTGCTTGTATGTGTGTGGATGTGGGTGCGCACAGGCATGCATGCCTCTGTGTGTGTGCCTGTGTGTGTGTGCACACGCGCACGCGCGTGCTCAGGGTGGAAGAGTGCTGCTGGTCACCAGGGCTTTATCTCAGCTGGCCTTGATCTCTCTCTTCACTATCTGCCACCAGCACTGCTCTTCCAGTCAAGGCCACATACTCTGGTCCTCAGTCACTTGAGTGCTTGTGAAAAATTACCGCCCCACCCCCAACACACACACACCAGATCTCACCTAGGCTTACTGAATTAGAATCCCCAAGGCAGGGCTCAAGAGTCTGCATTAAGGCCAGCAAATCCTTCATGAAGGTTCTGCCGGCTTCTTCACCTATAAAGTTCTACTGCTAAAGGGTTAATTTCCATAACTGACCCTTATCACTCCTAGTTCAAGTTCTGGAAGAAAGGTTTACTGACCACCCCCAGCCAAGCGTGGTTTCTCTCCCTGCCCTCTGGCTACTCTCTCTGTTTCCTTAGTCAGCTCCTCTTCCTTTCCTAGTCCTTGAATGCTGGAAGACCCCAGGGCTCAGTCCTTCCCCCCACTTCGCACAACCTCCTTCTCACATGAGCTCATCTTTCTGGGCTCCAGTTCCTATCTTCATGCTGATAATCTCCACCCCAGTTTTCTCCCCTGAGCTTCAGACTAACTTGAGTGACCTCCAGGTCCCTTCAGCCTGCCGGGACTCAGGCTGAGCTCATCTTCACTCGGTGGACTTTTGGAGGCAGCCATCAGATGGTCTCGCTTAGGAACCTCCTGGGGACTGTCCGTGACCTGCCAGATCAGGCCTACTGCAGTCTCTGCTCCCCTCTCCACCCTGCTCCCCCCTCGCTGCTGTTTCCTGGGCCCCCAGCCTTCCCTGCTCCACCTGGGATCGGCTGAATGACTCAGAGGGTTAGAAACGTACTGGTCACCCCTCACCCTTGGCCCTGCATGTGTTACTCCCATTTCCTGGAACACACGGACTTAGGGAGAGGGGGGTAAAGAGACATCTGTCTTGGAGTACTGATATGGGAGGCTATTGAGATCCCAGCTTTAGTGCCCTTAGCAAGCATGCCTGGACAAAGGGGACATTGCATTCATTTCCCTTGCTACAACACCGCTGGCCCTCTCTCCGGCCCAGGCTTCCCCAAGTGGAATTCTGTTTCCTCTGTGCTGCCAATATGCTAATGTCCATGGACAAACTTCTAAGATTTCTGTATTTAATAAATGATTAAAAGTATTAAGTAGGCATTGAGTGAAAGTATTCCTCCAACTTCCTTCTGTACCATTTCAAATTTGTGCTCCTTGAGCCACTTCACACACCGAGAAGAGCCATTACCTTTTCTAACTATGTACCCAAGGAATGGTACACACCAGTAGGTCTTCCATGAAGGTGCGTGAAAAGGACTTTTTGAGACCACGCTGTGCCTGGCTCAGACTAGGTTCTGGGGAAAAGGCAATGGTTAAAAAAAACAGCACCACGAGGCTTCTCAGCACCCACATGGCAACTCACGACCTTCTGCAACATCACTGTCAAAGAATCCAATGCCCTCTTCTGGACTCCTCAGGTACTGTATGCACAAGGTGCACAGACATACATGCAAGCAAAGAATCCATACACATTATATAGATATGTATATGTATATATATTTATATATATGTGTGTGTTATATATAATAATCATATAAAATTATATATGTATATATATATATAATCAAGGGCTCCAAATAATACCAGTGGTTTATTATTTAAAAAAAATACCAGATTGGACAGTGCCCATTTGAAATCTTAGCATTTGGGGGACAGCACAATAGTGAATTTGAGGCTCTCCTAGGATACACAGCAAGTTCAAGGCCATCTAGGGTTACATAAAAAAAATTGTCTCCTAAAGACAAAAACAAAACCAAAAAAACCAAAAGTAAATAAAGTACACAGTAACACTATGTTCAATATTTCATTCAAAGTGCTTTATAGCTTCATCGCAACCATGTGAATTGGATATCCAATAACCATCCCCATTTTGTGGATGAAGTAGCTAAGGCCTGGAGACCATCTGGCCCAGCGACACACAGCTAGCAAGTAACAGAAGTGGTACATGCACTAGCGTGCCTAGTTCCAAACTCTCTGCCCTGAGCCCTCACACTCTATGGCCTCTCATTCCTGGAGTGACCACAAGAGAAAAGCCTGGAAACATACACAGCAGGCCTCCCATATCAGTAAGTTCCGCAACAGTGACGGCAAACAACAATGGCTGAAAACATTCTGGAATAAACATTGTGCATGCTCTGAACAGGCACAGATCTCCCCCACGCCAAAAAGTCCCCTATATCAATTACACAAAACTGTACATTGTATTAGGTATTATGAGTAATTCACAGATGATGAGAGTACATGAGAGGGTACCCATAGGTTCCATGCAAATGCCCAGCCACTCTAGACAATGTAAAGGACCTGAGCATCCACAGAGCCTAGTATCCATGTTATGGGGGCCCTAGCACTCACTTTCTAGGACAGGTTAGGACATTTGAAATGTTCAATGCCATGTATGAGTCAGAAGGCAGAATGTAGCAGTGAGCATACGGATGCTCAGATGAGAGACCTGGAACCAACTTCCAACTCTGCTGTCCATTATGGCCAGGGGTACCTTCACTTTGTCATTGATAAACAAGGAATAAAAAAAATACCATTGTGGAGAGTCTAGGGGAGTGTGTGTGTACGCGCGCCGTGTTGCTTTCTGAGACTGGCCTTGAACTTTGAATTCTCTCTTCATCTCAAAAGTGCTGGGACTATGAGCATGTGCCACCACGCCAGTCTCAAAAATACTTATTTTAGGGTTGGTATCGAGATTAGCTGAGATATTGAACGAGTAGCAATGAACTTTAATATTTCAAAAAAACTATCATTTTTATGCCTGGATACAAAGATTACTAGAAGAGTCCTCCACGTTCAACCAGGTGCTAATCAAAAGTTGCCTGCAGTGGACATCCAAGTCTACCGTGTGCCGTTTCTATAAAAACCAGATGTCCTACACAATCTATGTCACATGGTATCTCTGTTTCTTCCTGTGGAATAGGCTTTTCTCAAGTGGAGACAGCACTGGAAGCAGGTGGGGAAGTGAGTGCAGGGGTAGAAATGTGGAGGAAATATGTGTTGTGTGTTTGGAGACAGCAGACAGAAGGCCTCGAAGTCTCCCTTGCCACATATGCCAGGCCTGGGAAGAAAGCCTATGATCCCCCCAGCAAGCTGAACCCTCAGGCCAGATCCATGGTTTTTCAGCTCTCATGTGGGGAAGTAGGGCACCTGAAGCCCAAAATGGCCTTCCCCAGGCACCAGGTCTGGGCTCTCCAGGCAACTCTATCTGTCTGCCCAGGTCAGCCTGCCTCCCCAGGCCTTCCCACTAAGATATTCAAGGCACGCTTTTCTCTACTGAGGTGAGAGGAAAGAATGGGTAGGGTTGGAGGCCTCCCCCTTCTGCATCTGGAGGCATAAAATTGGGGTGAGCTCAGAAAGCCCAGATGAGGAAGGCAGGGTGAGGGGCCAGGGCAGTCTGCCAGGGTGGGCTCCCCGTCTCAGCTGGGGTCTAATGGGAGCTGACAAGAGCAGCTGTGAACCTTTGATCTGCCCTTCAGGTATGTGTCCCAGCTTGGGATAGGGAGGCTGGAATGAGGAATGTTGATGGGGGTGGAGATAAGAGAGGATCCAACCAGCCAGAAAGTGCCCAGCCTACCAGACCAGGGCTCTGAGTGAAAGAACGAACAGATAAGCCAAAGACTGGGCAGCTCCTTCCTTCTCTATAGGACAAGAGCAGCCCTCAGGACCCCTCCAGACCCTCACAAGGGTGGGGTCCACCCGCAACCATATGGTCTTCATTTCAGGTCTACACATGTGCTCCACCCGGTCCATACCTGGGCAGACAAGGGGTGGGCTAAGCTCTGGACTTGAGTCTGCTTCAGCAAGTGAATTAGGGTGGGCGCTTCCCGTAGTTGCCAGCCATTAGATCAGAGCGCAGCCCTGGCCCAATCAGGTTTCCAGTTGGCCCCAGGCCAACAGACACCTGCTTGGTGTGGCCCAGACAGATCGCCAAGCCTTCCAGCTCTAGATTCTCAAACCATCATGACTCCCTGTACAGTGTTCTACCAAGGGATAAAACAGTATTTCCTCCAAGGCGCCCCGAGACAAGCTGTTCACTCTCTCCAGGAAAGTGTTCTATCACATCGTCCCGGCCACACCTGAGTGCCACCCTGGGAACTCTTGCCTCCTCCATCTCCATGACTCGTATATGAACTGCCAGGTTGGAAAGTACCCATCAACTCTCTTTTGCCTCTAATTTGTTGTTGTTGTTGTTGTTGCTTTGTTGAGACAGGGTATCCTTATGTCGCCTGGGTTGACCTCACACTTGATATCTTCTTGTCTCAGCCTCCAGCGCATGGGGATTGCAGGCGTGTGCCACCAAGTCTGGTTTAACTTTTGCCTCTTTAAATCCCCAGACACTTACCCAGAGTAAATCAGGCAGCAAGATGAAAACTGAAGAGCTAGCAACCCGCATGGAAGTTTGGGCTCTGAGTATGCCTACACGCCCCGTATTGGGGATGCAACCCAAGGCCTCACTCATACCACTGAGCTACACTCTAGACCTCTTTCTTAGACTTTTCTAAAAAATTGTGTGTGTGTGCACACGCGCATACATGTGATGTATATGTGCAGATATGTGGACATCAGTGTTATGGCAGGGGGCAGGGCAGGTAGAGGACAACTCTGTAGAGTCTTTTCTCCCAATCTGACATGGACCCTGGAGATTGAACTAAGGTTGTAAGGCTTGCATGACAAGCACCCTTACTGCTGAGCCATCTCACTGCCCCCGCCCCCCCGCCTTTCTTTTAAAATTTTGAGACAGGGTGTCATTAATGTGCCCCAACTGACAGATCCTATGTAAGGGAGCTAAGAGTTAAGGCAATGGAAATGGAGGGAGAGCAAGGTGGGAGTTACCAGCGGCATGTGACCCTTGTTTGTTTATTTGTTTGTCTATTTACTTATTTATATTATTCAGGCCCAAGGCCTTTCACCATAGCCCCAGACTGGCCTTGAACATGCAACCTTCCGGTCTACACCACCCGGGTGCTGGGCTCAATCATGCCCGCCCCCTGGTCCACGGCTCTTCCGCAGTCCAGTGGGCTGCTGTTATTCATGGTCTCTCTGGATCTATGTCACTCTCACATCAATATTAAGAGACTGGCTGGAATCTCAAAAGTAATAAAGTCCCACATCACTGAAGGTCCTCTCGGAGGACTTCTCCTTGTACCCCTCCAGCTTTGTGGAACTCAGCATCTTTATTTTCTTAACCTGGCTGAACTGTCAGAAAGCGAATCCCTATTACTCGTCAGAATTCCCTTCCTTGTAACCTCCTCCTTTCATCTAGTCTCCATTTGAGACTCTCCAGGCTGGGGATGCAATCAGGGTGGAGGCCACAGCATGCGATAAGATATGGGGCTTTGGCTTTGACTGCAGTGGCCCCTTTCCCTCCAGGTTGGGCCTGGATCAAAATCACCCGGCTCAAACATTTGGTAAGTTTTCTGCGCTGTGACAGCCTTTCGTATTTCTGAGGACGGAGCTGACACTTCCCACTCTTTCCCACAGTTTCCTCTCTTCCAGTATCAACAGCTCCATGTCCTTCCCCGACCCTCCTAGGGTGTGAGCTGGTCTCCTCTTCAGGGCCACTAACTCCCTCAGTGCAGGAGGGGCAGAAACCCAGCGTGACTCACTCAGAAATGCTTTTAGAAAGGCAGGGCAGAGGCCAGTTTGCATTTCTCCCCTCTCTCTTCTTCCTTTTGACTGGGCACAGACTCAGTTGCCCTTATTTCTAAAGTCACAGGACACCTTTGCCTTCAGATTCTCACCCTTCCTGAGGCAAACCTTGCAAACTGCCCTGGGAGCTCTCCAGGAAGCAAGCCTGCCCCTAGAGCATGTTCATCACATCCTCTGCTGCCCTACCTTTCCCCTCAGAACCCTCTCGCTTTCTTCAGTTGACAGCCTATCCATCTCTGACCATCACCATCAAGGACGGTTTGGGGGAAAGGGGATCTGCTTCCATTTAGGAATTAAGAGCGGCCAGCCCCCTGGAGCCACCACACACACTCAAGTCGGGCTGACTTCAGCAGTGAACCACAATCCTGGGCTCATGCCTGAGGCCTAGTTCAGAACGTCAGGCCCCTGGGATCCTGGCAAGCTCTCCAGGAGATGACAGCAATCTGCAGGCGCTCACAAACCAGAGAGGCAGGCACTGGCTACCTCCCAAACCCCAGTCACTCCTCTTCGGGCTGCCCAGAAGCTGGGAAGCTGCCCTTTATCCCTAGGGTGGGCACCTACTTCCTCCCCACCTGAGCACCAAGGTTGCTGAATCAAGGGAGAGCCGGGGAAGCGCTAGGGACATCAGCTAAGCTTAGCCTAGAATAACATGCAGAACACAAAGAGGACAGGGCCTCTTTCCCAGGCAAGAGCCCAGTGATAAGGAAACGGGGAGGGGGAGTTGGAGGCGGGAAATGGAGGGAGAGGGTGTGGGGAGAATGTGCTGTGTCAGCCTGCAGGCTTGCAGGCTCAGTGCTAACTAAACCCCAAACAGCTCCTCCTTCCTTCCTTCCTTCCTTCCTTCCTTCCTTCCTTCCTTCCTTCCTTCCTTCCTTCCTTCCTTCCTTCCTTTCTTCCCTTCTTTCTTCCATTCTAGTTCTCCACTTTCACGGGATCTTTTTGCTTTAGTTTTCTTTCAGCCTGGTTTGGTTCTCCCTGGGTCTTTGAAAGCCATCTGTCTCTCTCTGGCCTTTCCGTGTAACCATTATCCTTTCCACTTGTCTACTGGTCCCTTTCCCTCTGCCTCTCTAGCTCCTCTAGATCCCCATCTCTAGGTCCTTAAATGAGTCTTTATTTCCGTTCTTGTCTCTACCTCCCCTTGTATCTGTGCTTCTCTATCTTTCCCCATCTGTCTCTTTCTTCCTTGCTCTCCGCCCTGCCTCTTCTCACTTTCTTTCCCCTGTGTAGCTTCAAAACTGCTAGCGGCCAGGGCTCTGAGTGTGAAGCCTGAAGGAGGGGCACAGGAGGAGAGAGGCAGCCTCCCCCTCCCCCCCCCCCCCCCCCGCAGCACACTGTCCTGGAGAAGGGAAAGGAGGGGAAGGGAGAAGGGGGGGCACCCGCTAAAGCCTCTCTGAGGCCCCTCCCCCTCCTTGTGATGGAAAGGCCCTTTGTGCTATTTTTCAAAGTGAAGCGAAGCAGGGTTTCATGGTGTTCAATCCCAGAACTTTCTTCCCACTTGGCCACTTGCAGAGGGCCTGATTTGTGGCTAGCTGATGCCACACTCCTCAGGCCTGAGCCTGCCACTAGCTGACAGCTCCCTTTCTCGGTAGAGTCTGGCCTTTCCTAGCAAGGGATCCCCATGAAAAACTGGGATGCCACCCTGAGCCCCTTCCCTTCCTGAGCAATGACCTCCAGGGATTTGTGACCTAGCCAGTATCTGATAGGGTCACGGGGTTCCAGCCAGAAGGACTCCTGAAACTGTCTAATCCAAACCTTTTTCACTGCATAGGTGAAGACATCAGAGTCCAGAGAGGGGCGAACTAAGGACACATCAAGATGTGAGCTCCAGGGAACAGGGACATCTAAAAACTAGCAAATTGCCAGAGGCTGCTTTTGTTTCTAGATACACTATGAATATCTTGTGCAAGTAAGCCTGCTCCACTCCCAGGCCCATTCCTGCCCCGACCATCTTGGCACTATCCTGAAGCCACTTTCCCCTCTATCTCTCTGGACTGGGCACTTTGAGTAAAGCCTGAGCCAGGTCTTTTCATCTCTGGAGATCCCTGCCCATGAACTCAGACTGTCCTCTCTGCTGTGTAGCTATCCCTGGGCTGGCCTGATTCTTCCTTTGGACCAGGGATGGAGGTGAGGAGTGGCGGGTGGTACCTTCCAAACTAGCAGTGCAATTGAGGGAGGCAGAGACAGAGGAGGGGAAGAGAGGAGAGGGATGACCAAGACAGAGGTAGAGCCAGAGGAAGAGGAGGATGCATAAACAAATGAGCTAACCTGGGAGGGGTCATCTGACGACTAACAAGGTCCTAGTAGCCTGGGTCCCACCTAAGTGTGCTGCCCCGATGTCTCCTGGTCTCCTAAGGGCTGGTCCCACTTGTTGGGAGAGGAAACTTGAAGCCAGGAGAACAAAGGCACTGTCAACTCGGGTGCCACTTATGAACTGCTGCCCTGGGCCCAACTGGGGGAGACAGTAGCGTGTGGGCTCCCCTGAAGAATTCTCAAGAAAAGAATAGGCAGGCCTGAGATGCAGGGAGCCAGACTTGCTGTAGGGCTTTTAGAGGAGAAGAGAAAATGATTAAAGGAGAAGAGGGATTGGCTGGATGAGAAAGATTAAAGCAGCCAACAGACAGGGCTTGGCTCAGGAATGAGTCAGGCCAACAGCCTCCCGAGATAGCAATCTACAAATATCTTTGAGGTATAAACAGCCAAGTAGGTTTCAAGGAGGAGGAAGAGGAGGAGCAGGAAGCCCAGGGTCAGAAAAAAAATGGATGGGGGCGGGAGATGGGGAGTGTGGCCAGTCAGTGCAAAGACTCCTACCTGAGGAACTGGGCAGGAAGAGGCAGGCTATACCTGGAGGCAGGGCCCTGGACCACTGGAGAGAGTCTCAGTGTCAGTCCATCTTGCTGGGATGCGGGCCTCCTATCCCAACCCCTCCCATGGAGCAGGCAGGCCACTGGCCATTTGCTGCCCTCCACCCAGTGGGGCCATGGGCCAAGTTGGGTCTCTTCCATCTCTAATGGGACTCAGTCTGTGAGCTTGTGCTGCTATTCCCAGGCCTGGGCCTGATTGTCCGGCCACACATATTGCCTCAAGGGTGTTTGGCAGC
Source organism: Microtus pennsylvanicus (assembly GCF_037038515.1). NCBI lineage: Eukaryota > Metazoa > Chordata > Mammalia > Rodentia > Cricetidae > Microtus > Microtus pennsylvanicus. The sequence goes on along the minus strand of NC_134601.1, from coordinate 88,480,195 downwards.
CTGAGGTGGGAGCAAGAGAGCCCACCCTCCTGAGCAGGTCTCCTCCTGTCTACCAGGAGCCTCAGGTGCTTAGATCAGAGATGAGGCCACACAGGGATCCCACCCACAGAGGGCCAGGGGCCAGAGGCCAGTGCTGTGGCCTCATCCTCATACTCTCCCGTGCTCTTCCCAAGATCTTGGCACAAAAGACCAGACTCAGATCCTATTAAGACAGTTGTGGATACTAAAGCTCAAAAACAGAAACAACATACCTGTTTTGAGATGAAATGTTGCCCAGAAAAAAAAAGTGGTTGAAGACACTCTCCCCCCAAGAGGGTAGAAACAGATCCCCCTTAGCACCGTCCTGCATTTATATAAACAAACCGCACACACACAGAGACATGCATGCACAGCTACACATGCTGGCAGATCATCCGCAGATCCTCTACGCTCCCCTGGGGGCAAAAGTGGGAGTGTGTGGGCTTGCAGGAGTCCAGAGAGGCCACAGTCTTGTCTTTTCTTCAGGGTGGAGGTGGGGACATCTGAGACAGAGCCTCATTATATATGACAAGCTAGCCTCAAATTTCCAATCCTCCTTTGGGTGTTCAGATTATAGGCGTGACAGCAGGCTAGCTCATTCTTTCTTGCACTGGTCATTTCCATGTGATAGCTAAGTACTGCCTCATCATGTCTCTGCAAAGGAAGACTTCACGGTGTCTTTTTCACACAAGGGTACTGAGGATGCCGTTGATGAAATAACTCACAGTTGGCCACATAGCTGCAAACTTGAGAGAAGGGCCCCAGCCCAGACACCAGTGTGTCCCCATGCTGGGCCCACCTGTGTCTGTGACGCCCCCACCCCCCGCGATCTTCTCCCTACTCACTTTAGTGCCTCTCAAAGTTACCTTGTGGGCATCCACAAAGGTCCCATTCGCTGAATGAGAAAGGAAAGGAAAGGAAAGGAAAGGAAAGGAAAGGAAAGGAAAGGAAAGGAAAGGAAAGGAAAGGAAAGGAAAGGAAAGGAAGGGAAAGGAAAGGAAAGGAAAGGAAAGGAGAGGAAAGGAGAGGAAAGGAATTGGGAGGGGAAACAAGGGGAGGTAAGGGAAGCCTGGTCAGGCTTCTGCGCAAGAAGGAGGGTAGCCCATGAACACCCTACCCAGAATGTTCTTCATGATTCTCTTCCAAGTTGGATTTTCCCATTTGTAACCCATGATCCCCACAACAGAGATGCCATGGTGCAGTCCAAAGGGATGTCAGTGGCCATGAGGTCCTGGGTAAGAAAGAGAAAGAAGCAGGATGACTCCTGTGTGCACAGCATATGGGCGACTCCTGTGTGCACAACATATGGGGTGATTACTGTGTGCACAGAATATGGGGTGATTGCTGTGTGCACAGCATATGGGCTGATTCCTGTGTGCACAGCATATGGGTGTCTCCTGTGTGCACAGCATATGGGGTGATTCCTGTGTGCACAGCATATGGGGTGACTCCTGTGTGCACAACATATGGGGCGACTCCTGTGTGCACAGCATATGGGTGTCTCCTGTGTGCACAGCATATGGGGTGATTCCTGTGTGCACAGCATATGGGGTGTCTCCTGTGTGCACAGCATATGGGGTGATTCCTGTGTGCACAGCATATGGGGTGACTCCTGTGTGCACAACATATGGGGCGACTCCTGTGTGCACAGCATATGGGTGTCTCCTGTGTGCACAGCATATGGGGTGATTCCTGTGTGCACAGCATATGGGGTGATTCCTGTGTGCACAGCATATGGGGTGTCTCCTGTGTGCACAACATATGGGGTGATTCCTGTGTGCACAGCATATGGGTGTCTCCTGTGTGCACAGCATATGGGGTGATTCCTGTGTGCACAGCATATGGGGTGACTCCTGTGTGCACAACATATGGGGCGACTCCTGTGTGCACAGCATATGGGTGTCTCCTGTGTGCACAGCATATGGGGTGATTCCTGTGTGCACAGCATATGGGGTGTCTCCTGTGTGCACAGCATATGGGGTGATTCCTGTGTGCACAGCATATGGGGTGACTCCTGTGTGCACAACATATGGGGCGACTCCTGTGTGCACAGCATATGGGTGTCTCCTGTGTGCACAGCATATGGGGTGATTCCTGTGTGCACAGCATATGGGGTGATTCCTGTGTGCACAGCATATGGGGTGTCTCCTGTGTGCACAGCATATGGGGTGATTCCTGTGTGCACAGCATATGGGCGACTCCTGTGTGCACAGCATATGGGTGTCTCCTGTGTGCACAGCATATGGGGTGTCTCCTGTGTGCACAGCATATGGGGTGTCTCCTGTGTGCACAACATATGGGGTGTCTCCTGTGTGCACAGCATATGGGGTGATTCCTGTGTGCACAGAATATGGGGTGATTCCTGTGTGCACAACATATGGGGTGATTCCTGTGTGCGCAGCATATGGGGTGATTCCTGTGTGCACAGAATATGGGGTGATTGCTGTGTGCACAGCATATGGGGTGATTCCTGTGTGCGCAGCATATGGGGTGACTCCTGTGTGCACAGCATATGGGGTGATTCCTGTGTGCACAGCATATGGGGTGTCTCCTGTGTGCACAGCATATGGGGTGTCTCCTGTGTGCACAGCATATGGGGTGATTCCTGTGTGCACAGCATATGGGGTGATTCCTGTGTGCACAGCATATGGGGTGTCTGCTGTGTGCACAGCATATGGGGTGATTCCTGTGTGCACAACATATGGGGTGATTCCTGTGTGCACAGCATATGGGGTGATTCCTGTGTGCACAGCATATGGGGTGTCTCCTGTGTGCACAGCATATGGGGTGATTCCTGTGTGCACAGCATATGGGGTGACTCCTGTGTGCACAGCATATGGGGTGATTCCTGTGTGCACAGCATATGGGGTGACTCCTGTGTGCACAGCATATGGAGTGATTCCTGTGTGCGCAGCATATGGGGTGACTCCTGTGTGACAGCATATGGGGTGATTCCTGTGTGCACAGCATATGGGGCGACTCCTGTGTGCACAGCATATGGGGTGATTCCTGTGTGCACAGCATATGGGGTGATTCCTGTGTGCACAGCATATAGGGTGTCTCCTGTGTGCACAGCATATGGGGTGATTCCTGTGTGCACAGCATATGGGGTGTCTCCTGTGTGCACAGCATATGGGGTGTCTCCTGTGTGCACAGCATATGGGTGTCTCCTGTGTGCACAACATATGGGGTGATTCCTGTGTGCACAGCATATGGGGTGTCTCCTGTGTGCACAGCATATGGGGTGATTCCTGTGTGCACAACATATGGGGTGATTCCTGTGTGCACAGCATATGGGGTGATTCCTGTGTGCACAGCATATGGGGTGTCTCCTGTGTGCACAGCATATGGGGTGATTCCTGTGTGCACAACATATGGGCGACTCCTGTGTGCACAGCATATGGGGTGATTCCTGTGTGCACAGCATATGGGGTGACTCCTGTGTGCACAGCATATGGGGTGATTCCTGTGTGCGCAGCATATGGGGTGACTCCTGTGTGCACAGCATATGGGGTGATTCCTGTGTGCACAGCATATGGGGTGACTCCTGTGTGCACAGCATATGGGTGATTCCTGTGTGCACAGCATATCGGGTGATTCCTGTGTGTGCAGCATATGGGGGTCTCCTGTGTGCACAGCATATGGGGTGATTCCTGTGTGCACAGCATATGGGGTGTCTCCTGTGTGCACAGCATATGGGACGACTCCTGTGTGCACAGCATATGGGGTGATTCCTGTGTGCACAGCATATGGGGTGACTCCTGTGTGCACAGCATATGGGGTGATTCCTGTGTGCACAGAATATGGGTGTCTCCTGTGTGCACAACATATGGGGTGATTCCTGTGTGCACAGCATATGGGGCGACTCCTGTGTGCACAGCATATGGGGTGATTCCTGTGTGCACAGCATATGGGGTGATTCCTGTGTGCACAGCATATAGGGTGATTCCTGTGTGCCCAACATATGGGGTGATTCCTGTGTGCACAGCATATGGGGCGACTCCTGTGTGCACAGCATATGGGGTGATTCCTGTGTGCACAGCATATGGGGTGATTCCTGTGTGCACAGCATATGGGGTGATTCCTGTGTGCACAACATATGGGGTGATTCCTGTGTGCACAGCATATGGGTGTCTCCTGTGTGCACAGCATATAGGGTGACTCCTGTGTGCACAGCATATGGGGCGACTCCTGTGTGCACAACATATGGGGTGTCTCCTGTGTGCACAGCATATGGGGTGATTCCTGTGTGCACAGCATATGGGGTGATTCCTGTGTGCAGAGCATATGGGCGACTCCTGTGTGCACAGCATATGGGTGTCTCCTGTGTGCACAGCATATGGGGTGTCTCCTGTGTGCACAGCATATGGGGTGTCTCCTGTGTGCACAGCATATGGGTGTCTCCTGTGTGCACAACATATGGGGTGATTCCTGTGTGCACAGCATATGGGGTGTCTCCTGTGTGCACAACATATGGGGTGTCTCCTGTGTGCACAGCATATGGGGTGATTCCTGTGTGCACAACATATGGGGTGATTCCTGTGTGCAAAGCATATCGGGTGATTCCTGTGTGTGCAGCATATGGGGTGATTCCTGTGTGCACAACATATGGGGTGTCTCCTGTGTGCACAGCATATGGGATGATTCCTGTGTGCACAGCATATGGGTGTCTCCTGTGTGCACAGCATATAGGGTGACTCCTGTGTGCACAGCATATGGGGTGATTCCTGTGTGCACAGCATATGGGGTGACTCCTGTGTGCACAGCATATGGGGTGATTCCTGTGTGCACAGCATATGGGGTGATTCCTGTGTGCACAGCATATGGGGTGATTCCTGTGTGCACAGCATATGGGGTGACTCCTGTGTGCACAGCATATGGGGTGATTCCTGTGTGCACAGCATATGGGTGTCTCCTGTGTGCACATCATATAGGGTGACTCCTGTGTGCACAGCATATGGGGTGATTCCTGTGTTCGCAGCATATGGGGTGATTCCTGTGTGTGCAGCATTAGGGGTGGCTCCTGTGTGCACAGCTTATGGGGTGTCTCCTGTCTGCAGAGCATATAGGGTGACTCCTGTGTGCACTGCATATGGGGTGTCTCCTGTGTGCACAGCATATGGGGTGACTCCTGTGTATGCAGCATTAGGGGTGGCTCCTGTGTGCACAGCATATGGGGTGTCTCCTGTGTGCACAGCATATGGGGTGATTCCTGTGTGCACAACATATGGGGTGACTCCTGTGTGCACAGCATATGGGGTGATTCCTGTGTGCACAGCATATAGGGTGATTCCTGTGTGCGCAGAATATGGGGTGATATCTGTGTGCGCAGCATATGGGGTGATTCCTGTGTGTGCAGCATTAGGGGTGGCTCCTGTGTGCACAGCTTATGGGGCGACTCCTGTGTGCACAACATATGGGGTGATTCCTGTGTGCGCAGCATATGGGGTGACTCCTGTGTGCACAGCATATGGGGTGATTCCTGTGTGCACAGCATATGGGGTGTCTCCTGTGTGCACAGCATATGGGGTGTCTCCTGTGTGCACAGCATATGGGGTGATTCCTGTGTGCACAGCATATGGGGTGATTCCTGTGTGCACAGCATATGGGGTGTCTCCTGTGTGCACAGCATATGGGGTGATTCCTGTGTGCACAACATATGGGATGATTCCTGTGTGCACAGCATATGGGGTGATTCCTGTGTGCACAGCATATGGGGTGATTCCTGTGTGCACAACATATGGGGCGACTCCTGTGTGCACAGCATATGGGGTGTCTCCTGTGTGCACAGCATATGGGGTGATTCCTGTGTGCACAGCATATGGGGTGTCTCCTGTGTGCACAGCATATGGGGTGATTCCTGTGTGCACAACATATGGGCGACTCCTGTGTGCACAGCATATGGGGTGATTCCTGTGTGCACAGCATATGGGGTGACTCCTGTGTGCACAGCATATGGGGTGTCTCCTGTGTGCACAGAATATGGGGTGATTCCTGTGTGCACAGCATATGGGGTGTCTCCTGTGTGCACAGCATATGGGGTGACTCCTGTGTGCACAGCATATGGGGTGTCTCCTGTGTGCACAGCATATGGGTGATTCCTGTGTGCACAGCATATGGGGTGATTCCTGTGTGCACAGCATATCGGGTGATTCCTGTGTGTGCAGCATATGGGGTGTCTCCTGTGTGCACAGCATATGGGGCGACTCCTGTGTGCACAGCATATGGGGTGATTCCGTTGTGCACTGCATATGGGGTGACTCCTGTGTGCACAGTATATGGGGTGATTCCTGTGTGCACAGAATATGGGTGTCTCCTGTGTGCACAACATATGGGGTGATTCCTGTGTGCACAGCATATGGGGCGACTCCTGTGTGCACAACATATAGGGTGTCTCCTGTGTGCACAGCATATGGGGTGATTCCTGTGTGCACAGCATATGGGGTGACTCCTGTGTGCACAGCATATGGGGTGATTCCTGTGTGCACAGCATATGGGGTGATTCCTGTGTGCACAGCATATGGGTGTCTCCTGTGTGCACAGCATATAGGGTGACTCCTGTGTGCACAGCATATGGGGTGATTCCTGTGTGCACAGCATATGGGGTGACTCCTGTGTGCACAGCATATGGGGTGATTCCTGTGTGCACAGCATATGGGGTGATTCCTGTGTGCACAGCATATGGGGTGATTCCTGTGTGCACAGCATATGGGGTGACTCCTGTGTGCACAGCATATGGGGTGATTCCTGTGTGCACAGCATATGGGTGTCTCCTGTGTGCACAGCATATAGGGTGACTCCTGTGTGCACAGCATATGGGGTGATTCCTGTGTGCGCAGCATATGGGGTGATTCCTGTGTGTGCAGCATTAGGGGTGGCTCCTGTGTGCACAGCATATGGGGTGATTCCTGTGTGCACAGCATATAGGGTGATTCCTGTGTGCGCAGCATATGGGGTGATATCTGTGTGCGCAGCATATGGGGTGATTCCTGTGTGTGCAGCATTAGGGGTGGCTCCTGTGTGCACAGCTTATGGGGTGTCTCCTGTCTGCACAGCATATAGGGTGACTCCTGTGTGCACAGCATATGGGGTGTCTCCTGTGTGCACAGCATATGGGGTGACTCCTGTGTATGCAGCATTAGGGGTGGCTCCTGTGTGCACAGCATATGGGGTGTCTCCTGTGTGCACAGCATATGGGGTGATTCCTGTGTGCACAACATATGGGGTGACTCCTGTGTGCACAGCATATGGGGTGATTCCTGTGTGCACAGCATATGGGGTGATTCCTGTGTGCGCAGCATATGGGGTGATATCTGTGTGCGAAGCATATGGGGTGATTCCTGTGTGTGCAGCATTAGGGGTGGCTCCTGTGTGCACAGCTTATGGCGTGTCTCCTGTCTGCACAGCATACGGGGTGACTCCTGTGTATGCAGCATTAGGGGTGGCTCCTGTGTGCACAGCATATTGGGTGATTCCTGTGTATGCAGCATATGAGGTGATTTCTGTGTACACAGCATGTGGGTTGGCTCCTATGTGCACAGAATAGCTCAGTGTTCAAAGGGCTTCCTGGGATGCTGCTTGGATGAGGGAGGAGAGATTAAAATCTAACATACCAACTGAGAGAAATGAAGGTCAAAGAGCAGAAGGGACTGGTTTAAAGACTGACAACTAGAACAATACTTTAAAGTATTTTGTTTTGGCATTACAACCCATGACAAAGCAGTGTGTGTGCATATGTATGTGTGTGTATGTGAATAATCATGTTTTCACCAAAATCCAGTATATATGTATGAAAAATATGTATACATGAAATGAAAACAAAAATGTCTTGAAGCCAAGAGTGTTGGTACACATATATAATCCCAGGAGGAGACTGAGGCAGAGGTTAAAAGTAGAAACCAACTTGGGTTAGATAGTAAGGCCCTGTCTCCAAAAATTTCAGGAAACTGCATATTATTCCTGCATGAGGTCAGCAGGAAATCTGTGGTAGCTGCTGCCCACAAGCACAGAACTCAAGGCAGAGGTGGAAAGATTGCTGTAAATACAAGGCCAACTTGAGCTACAGAGTGAAGAGAGACCCTACCTCAAAGAAAATAAAGAGATGGTGAGAGCAGCTAGCAGGCTCCTAGAGCTTCACATGATCCCAAGAAAAGCCAAAGGAGAACCTGGCCAGCAGCTCAGGGATGAGAGAAAGCATGTCCAAAGCTTCATCCAAGACTTTCTGGGTTCTCCATCCCTGATAGAGTGAGTCTTCTCTAAGGCAAGAAAAATGAACACCAGAAAGAGGGCAGCAAAGTGCCGAAGAAGCTAGGAAGTCAGGTCTTGAGTGACACTGGAGTCAATGATGAGGGTTTCAGATAGGTATAGTGGCACATACCTTAAATACATGCAGTTGGGAGGATAGGTAGTTAGAGGCCAGCCTAGGTTACAGAGTGAGGTCCAGGCCGTTATGGGCTACAGTAAAACCTTGACTCAAAGATAAAATAAAACAAAATAAAATAAGGTAACTGCTGTGGGATAATGCTCTTGCACACTGTAAAGATTTGTCACTCATATTAGTTTAACAAAACACTGATTGGCCAGTAGCCAGGCAGAAAGTATAGGTGGGGTGACTAGACTAATAGAATTCTGGGAAGAGGAAAGGCGGATAGTCACGAACCAGATGCAGAGGAAGCAAGAAGAGAATGCCTTACTGAGAAAAGGTACCAGGCCATGTGACTAAACATAGAAAATAATTATGGGTTAATTTAAGTTGTAAGAGCTAGTTAATAATAAGCCCTAGCTAATAGGCCAAAAAGTTTATAATTAATAAGGCTCTATGTGTTTCTTTGGGATTGAAGGATTGCGGGACCAGGCGGTTCAGAAACTTCCTTCTATAAGTGAGGGCTTGGTAAGATAGTTCAACAGGTAAAGATGCCTGCTGCCAAGCCCGACACCCTGAGAAGGGTGTACTACTGGAGCATCAATCCCAGTCTTCAGCCAAGTTCTCCAAAGAAGTGTTAAGTTGTTGGCCATGAGGAAATGTGCCAGGGAAGCTGGGAGCATGCACAAGCAGTGCATTCCTGCTGAGGTCAGTTAGGCCCCGTTATATTTTGTGACTACCTATCTCTGGAGTTCATCACAGTTTGTGACAAGGATTATCATGCTGTCCTAGGGAGTAAGATGGAGAACTGTGAGCTGAAGTTGTTCGGATATGGTGAGCTAATCACCAAACAATTCAAAGTAAAGAACCTTGGCTGATATCAACAAAGAAAAGAGTTACTTGGGAGCCTCCAAAGAGCCCTGGGCCTCCACACCATCCTGTATATGATGTTGGTGGTAATCTGGAGGAGGCCATAGAGAGCTTGGTCATTACTTCACATTCTGGACATGCAAAGAACAGCTAATATGTTGAAATGAAAAAGAAATTCTCCACGGACTGGAACCAGGTACCCGAATCAGCCAGCCAGATCAAACTGAGTAGGAGCATATGTAAAAGCTTGCTTGAAGAATCAAAACCCAACTTTGCAAATACAGGCTCCAGAGGTGGAACATTATGAGTATATGCCTCAAAAAGACAAAGGGCTCCGGGATGACCACAGACTTCTCGGAAGCCAGCAGTGTGACGTAGTAGCTAAGCAAGCTAATGAAATCCTGGGCTGTCTGCATAGAAATCCTATCCCCAGATGCAAGGAGGTAAGAGTTTACTGTACTCCACCCGTCCGGAACATCTGCAATAAAGGGCCTCACTACAGGCCCGCATTTGCCAAGGCACATTGATAAACAGCCAAGGAGATGTCCCCTGAGCTGAAGAAGTACTGTTTGTGAAAAACAGGACGACAGATGAGGGACATTTCTCTCTTCCAAGCCTTGGCCCAAGACAGCAACATTCTGCAGAGGTACAATCATTGTGAGTCCTGCGCCAGGCATGGAGAAAAGGGGCATTACCCATACAAAACCCATACGATAACCCCGATGGAAGGGGTGCCCATTCTCATTTGACTAAGGGAGGTAACTTACCTGCAATTTCACATCTAGGAGGCAGCAGAGCCTGTACGTAGCACAGCTTTGCTTAGTGCCAAAAACTATACTTTTGTCCAAATAGCTAAAGGCCAACCCGGGAATGGGAAACAAGGGTGGCTTGTATGGTCTGAGGAGGCATATCAGGATCTGTGGGCAGAAACTGCTGGGAAGTATGATTTCAGCCCTCTACATATGTGGGGTTTTTCTTTCTTTTGTTGTTTCACCTTTGCTTTTTGTTACAGAAATCTTCAGGTATACACAAGAGCAGACACAACCATTTCAGGACGCCCCACCCCCGTCCACCCATCATCCAGCTTCAACGGCTATCAAATCGTGGCCAATGGCATTTCATCTTCTCCCCACTTTTGAAACAGGAATCTTCTCAGCGAGGTGGGGATTTAGCAGACAGCCCCGCCTGAACTATAGCTGGCATCCAGCAGGGACAGGAAGGGAGCTCATTGTACCAGAGGGCTAGAAGTCTCCCCGAGGCCCCTTTCCATTCACAGAAACAGTGAATGGCCTGCCTTAGCACATAACTGAATCGATGGGGTGCAGGCCAAGGAGCAGAGGCCAGAGCTGCTAGCTGAGGAAAAAAAAGAGCACTAAAATGCCTTCGGGTTGCAAAACCTCGTGGGGGCTGCTGGAGCCCATGTGCTCTTCAGACTAACACTGACCTGCCCTACCCCTGGTACTCACTATTTTCTCAGAGAACAAAAGATTCAGATTCCACTCTCGTTCCCCCCACCCCCACACACATCAAGCGCATTCACACCCTCACACACCCTATTAGTATTTGGAAGACAGGGGGCATGTCCTAGACCGCCTCTCACACCTTGCCCTGGAGCCTGGCATGAGTCACCTCCTCTCTATGGACATGTGGGCACAAGTCTTCCTGGGAGCCATGAGAGCAAGAAAACTTCAAGGTTCCATGGATGGCCACCCTCAGGCCTGAGCTCTTAGCCCTGCCTACTCCGTCATGTCCTTTACAGATGTGCCTCCTTTAACTGTTCCTCTCATGATCTTTAGTGGCATTTCTCGTCTTGGTGGGGACAACTAGCAGATCTGTCGTGGCTGCGGTTCCCACACCAACCAAGGAACTTGACCCATGTCAGGTCCAGGGCACCCTTGGTTTTGGCAGGGTTTTGGCTACATGAATAGAGATTCATATACACGGCAATGGCTACACAGGCACACAGATTGTTTGGGGTGGGTTCCATGTAAGTGTATCAGCCTCTGACTAGAAGTGAGGAATAGATCTACTGAATCTCCTCAGATGGAGAACAGGGGTAATACTGATTTTAAATTATTTTTATTTTTTATATATATTTTTCTATTTAAGACAGGATCTTTAAAAGGCTAACCTCAAACCCATGGTTCTCCCGCCTTTGCCTTTAGAACATTGGGATTACAGGTGTACACCAACATACCTGGCAAAACTAGCTCAGCTCTTTCCTCCCCCTCCTGGTCTCCCCAGCTCCCTGCTGTACAGATTTAACCCAAGTCTTGACCACTGATCTATACCTTTAGCCATTAATCCTTCTAAATAAGCAAATGCATTCCAGAGAAGGTAGTGGAGGAGATGGTAGTGGGTAGAAATGGCAAGGCTGACAATATGGGTGGTTGGTGGTAATAGTAACGGTAGGTTGAGTGTGCAAGCTGTTGTTGATGGTGGCTTCTGGTAAGTTTTGGGGATGACACGGAGAATAGTCACTTCCTAACACTATATCCTTGCTCATGTACCCAAGTTTCTTCACCCAGAAAACAGCCAAATAAGCCATAGTTTTCAGGGGATTCTACAACATTCCTGTATCATACACAGTAGGCATCCCACGGCTATCCGTGGTTCCTTTTCCTCTCTTTAAACATTGCTCAAACATGAGAGCCCCTCCAACACCTTACCCACTGTGTGCACCAAAGCATCCTTAAGTGGACGACTAGGCAGTCAGAACCATTTTACTGGGAAGTCTCCAGGAGAGACAACGGTCAGTAGGGAGGTCCCAAAGGCTGTTGGTCTCAACCGTCAGCATAGGAAGCTGGCTCATCCCCATGGTGTTGGACAGTTGGCCAGGGAACGGATACTATGTGCTATCTGCCTTCTCTAATACAGTCCTTCTTGTGCACTCAGGGGTTTGGCTTACCAGAGACACCTCCTGCACTATTGTTGAGAACACGTGTCGTTTACCTTGGAATGCATTTTTGTATGTGTGCCTTGTACGCTGTCTTCACAACAAGGCAGCGATCCTCCCCAGAGTAGGGGTATCCCTTTTACTCAGTCTACCTCCTCTCGAGGCCCAGGGCTGGACACCTGGGATGTTTCGGGGCTAATCTGTGTTATGCTCCTATTGTAAGGCGCTGCTCTGGGTCATTCTGAAAGGGCAAAGATTCCACATGCCTCCTCTACTCCTGGTCTCTGAGCCTTGGGATCTGTCTTCCTGGGTTTCTTGCTCTGGGCCAGTCTGCACAGATCTGTGAGCTAAGGTCTCTGGGTCTCGGGTACATGTCTGTGCACTATCTCTGTTAAGTGGCCATCTTGCCGGGAAATGAGGGTGGGACCAAGGCAAACACTGCAGCTGAATAGAATCTTTGTGGCCTAATGATTTTGGAAAACGATTTGCACGGCAAGCTTATTATTCAGAGGATGGGAACCAGCTGTTCTTCCTTTTCTGACAGCAGGATGAGAAGGAGTGGACAGGAAAATGGGAGCTGCAGAGGACAAAGCCAGTTTTCTAACTTAGAGAAGCCAGGCCTGCAGGCACCTGCAACCTTCAACTTAAGTGCTGCAGCATCCTCTCCAGGGAATTCTTCGAGCGGTCACCTTCCTCTCCAGTTCACTCTGACGAAAGCTTTCTCTTCAGAGTCAAGGGAGCAAACGCTCTCAGGGAGCAAGAAGGCCCAGGCTAAACAACACAGGGCAAGACCTGGACAGGAAGCAGGAAGAAGTAAAAGAGCCTTAGGAAGGCCTGGGACAGAGATGTGGGACTGTTTGGAGTAGGGCCGCAGGGGGCCGCAGTGGGCCGCAGGGGGATTATTCCTCACTGAAGGTCAAATATAGAACAAGACCTATGCCAGGTACTTCTGAATCTATCTTTTTTTAAAAAAATATTTATTTATTTATTTATTTATTATGTATACAATATTCTGCCTGAAGGCCAGAAGAGGACACCAGACCCCATTACAGATGGTTGTAAGCCACCATGTGGTTGCTGGGAATTGAACTCAGGACCTTTGGAAGAACAGGCAATGCTCTTAACCTCTGAGCCATCTCTCCAGCCCCTGAATCTATCAATCTTGTTCACTGTAGCAAAGGGGTGACTGAGCTCATTTTATTGGTAAGAAACCCGAGGCTTGTTTGGAAAGGTGAAGTGACTTAGCCAAGGTCATACACAAAGCAGCAGCCTGGGGTTGGAGTAATTACTCTGTCCACTACTCTAGAGACCTAAGTGTACGAAGAGAGCAGTGACAAGTTGGGCCACTGATACCGGCAGAGAAGGAAATGGGAAGAGAGGAATAACAGCCAGACCACTATTGGCGAAGTTAACTGGGGCCCAAGCACCTCTAGCTCTTTATGGCACTATTGGCTGAGGGCACTCTCAAGGCTAGACCCCTTCCTGCCTCCAAAGGGAGCCAGTGTCAGGGCTGTCCTCTCGGAAGTCAGTGAGAATGGGTCTGAGCTTTCGAAGTGGAGCTGCTCATGGGAGTCTAGAATTTTCTGTCAGTGCTAAGGACTGATTGATTCCCGAGCTTCAAGGAGCCTGGTCCCCACCCTCCAGAGCTACTGACAGGCTGAAGGAAGTGAATGGATATACTGGTGCCTGGAGAAGGAAGGAAGGCACTGTGCACCCAGATGTCTGCTGGTAGAATCTACAGAAGCCCGTGAAGGGTAATGTGGTGGGTAGGTGCAAGTCTTTGGGGGAGAGGGGGTTGCAGAATCAGAAACATATCCCCTGGGCCTGGCACAGGCCAGAGCCTGCTTAGGGGACTTTGCTGTCTTTTTCAAGCTGCAAGCTGTGAGCTTGGCTCTCTCTACTCTTCAACCACGTCACCTGCCCTTCCCCAGCCACTGAGAAAGGGGAATGTGTTCCCAGCATCACGTCTGCTGCTGCCCCTGCAACAGACCCATGGCCCTTTTGTGTTTTAAGGACTTTAAGGTTGCTCTGGACAGAAAAACAAGTGGCAAGGGGGGGGGAGGGCAAGCCTCAAAGGGTCAAGAGAGTACGGTCCCAGCCGCCCTTGGTATTCATTGAAATGGAAATAGGGCCAAGGCAGCCTTTCTCATAGGCCTTTCCCAGATCCCCATTCTTCTATGGTTTCATGGACACTGCTTGTAACTTCATTCTCTCTGTCTTTTATGCCCTGTCATTGCAACTCCTGTATTCCCCAGCAAGACACCCTCATGATCAGCTCCCACCCGCACCCCTCATCAACACCAATAGGCCCTAGGGGAGCAGAGACCCTCTTAGGGCAAAATAATAGGCATCATGATTAACATCATTCAACTGGGCCCAGACTCAAGTGGGTCATTTACATGAACCCTGGTTTGCCAGTGCTGGGCAGGGACTCAGTAACCATCTAGGTCATCTCTTCCCCCTATGCCTGTCCTGTAGGAGAACAAAGACGGAAACTGAGGCCTGGAGAAGGGAAGAGGATTCTTCAGGTTTACCTAGGTTTATTCCAGGACCAATGAGTCAGGGCCCCTGAGGGCATCGAAGGTTCAAGCGAGGCTTGCATTTTTATTGTCAGCTTTGAGGCCCAAAGGTCTAGGCTGCTGTAGATGACCCAAAGAAGGACATCAAAATGAGCTCGTGCCTTTTTTACACAGGGAGTTTCCAAAGAGATTTGTCCCTAGGTGAGGAGCAGCTCAAGAAATCCCTTTAGGGTCACAGGAAGGAAACTCCCACCCCCGCTGGATTATTGTGTGCAAGACGCCGATCCTCATGACAGTCCCTCCTGGGAAGAAGGGAAAAGAGATATTTTCACCTTAAAGGTTAGGAAAGTAAATATCACAACTGTAAAGGGCCATGATAAAAGTCATATACCTAGAAAATGGTGTTCTGGAAAGTTAGAGAGCCTATTCCGTGATGCTTCCTGCTGCCACAGAAGGTCCCTCAGAGCTGTCCCAGCCACGCTCAACTCCAGCCTGGGTCCTTTTCCCATGCCCCCTCAACTCACTTCCACTTTCCCTGGCTTGACCTGGATCCAAGTGGTCCCTGAGAGATCCACAGGACAGTGTCCCACAGAACACACAGGCTCTGACTTGGTCACCTCTGAGGATTCCGAGGATTGGGAGGCAGGTCTCAGTAGACTGCAGGATGGGCAGACAGGTGGACCGGTGTGCACGAGATTTGTTTCCATGTGGTTGTGGGTGTGCGTGCATGATGCTTTGGTTGAGTGTCTATGTCAAGTTTCTATTGCTCTTAAGATGCAATAGATAGACTCAAGATAGATGCTCAGACACATATGACTGACTACATATTCATGTCTGTCCACATGTGACATGTGTGTATGAATGTCTGTTTCCTTATGTCAACATGTATGTATGTATGTGTTTTGGTACATCTATAACTGTGTATATGCATGCCTATAATCACATGAATTCATCTAGTCAGTATCTGGGTATGACTGAGTGCGCTGGGAAGGCCTGTTCCACTATTTGTGCCTACAGACTCTATGAATTGTGTAGCTGCCCAGAAGTGTATAAGTGCTTGTGTAAGAAGGGTCATGATGGTGACAGTCATTTTCCGCCTGTGCATCTATGGGAAAGTTTCCACCACACATGTGGGGTTAGGAGCATCTGGGACGACACACCAGTGTAGAGGACATGTATGAGCGTAGCCAGTTACACCTGAGCCACCGAGGGAGCCGGGAGCGTGTGGACCTCCGAGAGTCAGACCTCGTTCAGACGCCCCCAGAGAGTCTCAGTGGTCTCCTGCTATGCCCTGCAGCCTCTGCGACCCACCCCCTGCCAAGAAATCAGGATCCATCGGGTGTGAGTACCCCTGTGACACCTTGCCAAGTGCACTCACCCCCCTGGGGAAGTGATTACCAACAGCTAGACACAGCCAGAGTTGCTTAATCACTCTTAAGAAATTTCTTTATAATCTTAGTAAATTACTTTAATTATTTGCAACTACCAATTAGCGTTTGAAGGTTTCCTTCCAGAGAAACAAGCCTCCCCCTCTGGACTTCCAGTCCCCTCCTCCTGCTGGGGGGAGGGCTACTCACCTGACTGCCCCTCCTACCAGGCGCCAGATTTCCCCCTCTTCTGCCCACACCTAAGAAGAAGGCTAGAGAGTGTGTTGGTTAGAACCCCACCAGGCCCAGCCTCTCTCTCTCCCTCTCTCCTTCCCTCCCTGGGCCTTTCTGCTGCCCAGTCAGGATGCGTGTGAACTAGTGATTCCCCTCAACCTCTCACAGGTGGGCTGGAATGCATGTAGGCATCTGAAGGCCTCGTAGTCCTTCAAGTCAGACTGCAGCTGGCTCCATCAGAGCCCAAGGAGTAGGTGCTAACGTGACCCAGCTTCTGCCCACCAGTACAGGGGGCTCCCTGGCAACATGTAGAGATGAGGCAGTTTGCTGGGGAGTGGTGTCCTGAGGCCTTCCTTTTTTGGAATCCTCTATCTCCTTCACCTTAACTGTATGACATTGGACAAGTAACGTCCTCATTCTAAGCCTCAGTTTCCCTATGTGGAAGATGCTGCTGACTTTTCTGTGTTGATATGAAGATGGCGCCCTGCCACATAAGGAAGCACAGAGCAGATGCGCAGTACATGCTAGCAGTTCCCAACGCGCTAGGGGTTGGGGTCGCAGAACAACGGGATCCTTTCACTGCACTTGGTGAGTGTCTAGTCTGACAGAGGACACAGAGCATGTGCAACCATTAAATGGAAGAGCAGAAAAACTGGGAGGTTTTCCCTCAGAAACTGAGGGTGCTGGGGGCTGTCACGAAAACAAGAGTGGGGAGATAGGGTTATTGAAGGAGGCTGCTTCATTTAGCATCCAACTTGCCATTTAATTCTCATTTGTCCCTCCCTGGGCTCCCTGCATTCTGAGCCCCTAAATGGGAGCATCTGTCTGTAGGACAGCTCTATGGGAAGCTGTCGTATATTCCTGCAGTTTGCTTTGGCTAGTTTTGGTGTATTTGTTCATGTGCATGTCTGTATACAGATGAGTGCTCTCTCTCTCTCTCTCTCTCTCTCTCTCTCTCTCTCTCTCTCTCTCTCTCTCTGTGTGTGTGTGTGTGTGTCTGTGTGTGTGTCTGTGTGTCTGTGTGTCTGTGTGTGTGTCCTCAGGCCTCTTCCATTCAGTGCCCTGCCTGAGGCAGCTTTCCAAACACTCACAATTCCATCCATTTGGCGTTTGGACACACAGTTCCCAGAGCACTTGCCCCCCTTCTGTCCCATAGGACTTCTGACACCTGGGTCCTATTAACAGCTATTTTAAAGATGAGGAATCGGAGGCACAGAAAATTTCATGACTTGGGTTTGAAGGTACGTTCTTCTATACCTAGTCCATAGATAGGAGGGGGTTACATCTGGGGTTCCCACTGGCTAAGGGAAGACTTGAAACGCAGAACGCGTCATTGCCTGGGAGCCTCCTGTCCCTCTGGTCTCAGCACCATGCCCTTTCTCTAGATGTTGGTTTCTTTACCAACCCCCACATCATGGAGCTGGGAGAAACACAGCCTCCTGGACGGGCAAACAGGCAGGCAGGCAGGCAGACAGACAGGCAGTAGGGCTGTGAGGGTTAATTAACTGTTTCCCAAAAGCTTTGAAGATGAAGGCTCCTCTGGTGTGTGTGGGGGGTGCAGGTTGGCTTGCAGGCAGGCAGAGCTGCCAATGAGTTGGGGCGCCAAGTTGTTATTAAGGAAAAATCCCCAGCTTCTAGCCTCCACTCCACCCACGTCCGAAAGGGGCTGCCGGTGGACTTTGCAAGCTCTGGGGAGTCTATGATCTGTGCCTGGCTGTGCTTCTAGAGGTGTGTAGCCCTGGTGGAAGGAAGCTGCCACCCTGGTCTCTGCTAGGCAAATGGAGATTCAGAAGTGGGACTCCAGATTGGAGGCAATACAGGTTCCAGAACCACATGGAGGGGTTAGCCAAACAGCCTGCTCAGGAGCAGATCCAGCTGGATGTGGGGAGTGAGGCTGCCAGATCTGTTGGCTCAGCTATACTAGTACTCGGCCCTCTACAGTGGGCCTGACCAGGAAGCCTGCTCTGGATTCACTACCTAAGACCTCAGGAGGCTAGTGCTAGGATCTGCGATGGCTTTCTCTATCCGCAAGCCAGAACCCCCACTCCAGGAACTGAGCAGCTAAGGGAGGGACAGAGTGGGAAGATCACATGTAAACACTTAGCTCAGCAGTCCTTTCTAACAATGAAATTCTTGTTCAGATGCGGTAATTGCACACAGCCTAAGCAGCCTCTGTGAGGTGACCGACTCCCAGCATGACTCAGTACAGTGGAATACAATATGGCCGTTCAAAAGAGTAAGCTAGCCTCATGGGCAGTGTGGAACGATACCCCACACATGCTGTTAACATTGCTGGGAAAACACAGTGATGCATGGAGTAAGGTCCCATGCATGAAGATGTACTGTGTGTGTGCATGTTCACCTGTGTATATGCATGTGTGCTTGTGTATGCATGCACTGGTACATACACACGTGCATGTGTGTTGTGTTTGTTACAGGTATAGTGACCTACCAAGCCTGGCCTGCAGATTTGGTCTGTGGCTCTTCACTGAACTGGTCTTCTTGGTCCAGCAATGGCAGAACTATGGGCAAGAGGTAAAACTGTGTGGCCACTGGGGTCAGGCCCCTGCTCGGGCTAGTCACTTGTTTGCTTAGGGTAGCTTTCAGCTGAAGCTAATTGGTGTCTTCAGAACTTACTCCACTTCAACCTCTGCCTCCACACCGGACGGCTCTTCTCATGTTAGTCAGTTCATGATCTCTCTTGCCTGGAAGGCTTTAGTGGACCAGGTCAGAAGCGAATAGGCAGCAAGTACCCACATTTGTATGTATGTGGTATGTGTGTTTGTCCTGTGCACATATGTGAATTCCTGAAAGGGGAGAGAGAAGCCATAGGGCAAACTCCCAGCCTCCACCGTCTGGTGGAGGTTGATGTAGGGTTCCAATCACATACGCAGAAACCAAACTTTGGCTAACTTGAGCTACCTAGGAATTTGTCCTATAGCTCATGGAGTGGTTCTCACAGAACTCGAGGGTGAAACAGAACCAGCCTTGAAAGTGAGTAGAAGCCAGAGGTTGTAAAAAGCGTTGAGAACCAGGACACAAGCACAGTGCCTATCTTGTGACCAGTACAGCCTGGTCAAGACACCATTATGGTCATGCATCCCATAGTGCTGCATACCGACCGTTCATCAGGGAAGGGTCGCACAGATCTGGTAGCAGACGCAATGAGTGCAAGCTCAATGCTCTTCCTACAAGGCATGTCCTTTACCCCTGCCGCAGCCTGGAGTCACAGTAAGAGCACTTCCGCATGCAGACTCGAATCTGGAGGCTTGCCTATCCCTTACCAGGTGGCAGGAGGGATCTGGACCCGGATGCAGATTCAGCCTCTGCCCTCCCTCTTTTCCCACCCACTGTGTGAGAGAAACTGCCTCACCGCTGCTATGGCAGCTGCAGTTTTTGGGTCTTCACTTCTCTCTCCTGACTAGAGAACTCAACCCTCAGCAATCTCTGGGCCCAATTTAGAAAGGGTGCGTGTGGCCTTTGGGCCAGCTGGCCTGTGGCAGAGGCAGGGTGAGCTGTGGTCACATTCCCTGGAGGCTTTCCTGCCAGCTCCCTGTGAGGCTGGCCCAGATCCTTTGGCTGTAGCCTGCAGGAAAAGAACAGGGGCACATGCGCGCGTGCGCGCGCACACACACACACACACTTTTCTGTGGCATCCTCACCACATCCTGCAGCAGTGTGGGCTTCCTGGAAAGCAGGGACTGAAGGGCCACAGGCGGTGACTTGGGGTACCTGGGGTATGGGAGTATGCTTTAGCCTGAAGGGCAAGCCCTTGGGTTCTCTTGCTCCCCACACCTTCTTTGATGAGACTATCCATTGTGGCCCTCCTGTCCCTTCAACTGTCAAGGCACAGGTATGAGAACCAAGCCCCTTCCAGGCGATAGGCTACTTTGCGGATCCCTGACTTCTCGCCCCTACTAGGTAGATTGCAAATCAGAAAGGCATGCATCTTGGAGGGGGGGGGCACGTGTGGACTGTTTAGAGCCCTGGGGAGTCTGGGCTGCTCCTCTGAGGGCTACACTCCTTTGAAGCCCCAGCTAGGAAGGATTAGCAGTTCTCTGGCCCCCCACTTTGAAATCTTTGATTTGGTCTCCTTGGCAAATCATCCCAAAGCAAAAGTAAAAACTACAGCCTGGAGAAAAGTTCTTTCCCAGTGTCAGTTGATTGATGCACCATGGGCAGTGCCAGAAAGGACACGGTGCTGGGGAACAGGGAAGAGAGACCTGCCGAGGACAAGCCCCAGCCTTGCCTCTACTCACTGCGTGACCTATTTTCCATTACAACCTCTACAGCCCAGGTTTGCTAGAGGCTCAAATGAGTCAAGGGATGGGAACAAGTTTTGGAACACTAGGAATTTATTGGGTGCTCACTCTGTGTTGGGCACTATTTTAAGCCCTCTATAGTATTAACTCACTTAAGTCTCAGGACAGCCCTGGGGCCTGGTGGCCTATTGTTTTGGCACTTTGAAAATGGGGCCTGGGGGAGACCTAAGGCCCAGAGTTAATCAGTGGCAAAACTAGGTTTTAAACGTAGGCTGCCTGGCTCCAAACCTTTCCCCTTAACCGCTATGCTGCAGTATAAAAGATTGCACATGCCTTAGCATTATTTTTTAATAACTGCTTCTCACTAAGGCTGGTTGTGGTTGGAACTCTTCGGAGAGGGAACTCAAAGGCAGAGCAAATGAAGATTTGGAAAGAAAAAAAAATGAGTCTCTGCTTTTTTCAAGCGTCTGCAAAAGTTAGCTTGACTCAGCTCTGGTTAGGGACTCCAGGCCCCTTCCCCACCCACAACCTTCATCTTGGGGGCACATGGTGGCTGCGGCAGTTCTGGCTGGGGGGGGGGGGTAGGGCAGGTTGGTGGAGCAGGAGCAGAGAGTGAACCACTAATCAGAAGCAGCGGGTCTGCCTGGGCTGTACCAGCCAGTTTGGCTGGCTCCTTTGCAGCCGCGCCGACGGAGAGCCTGCTGAAAGGCTCCTGCTCCACCCTGGAGCTACCGGCGGCGGGGGTGGCTGCTCGATGATGGAGAGCCCACGAAGCCCCTCCCCAGGGGCCTGCTGCCACTCTGCTTTGATAGCCGGTCCGGGCAGCAAGTCCGCAGTCCAGCAGCTCCTCCGGCATTGAATACATTCTTCTCAGCCAAGAAGGAACGCAGCGAGCTAAGGGGATCCAGATGTGGGCCTCTGCTGGGCTTGAACCCCAAATACCCCAAATACCAGCCAAGCTACAAGTCGACCTAGGACACACAGGACCTTTCCTGAGTGCCTGGACCCCAGTCTCAGACTTGCTAATTCTTGTCTAAGGGGTAAGAGAGTTGTGGGGCCTCTGAACTCTGAGTGTATGCTTGGTCCCTAGGCTCAGACTGCTGGGTCCAGTGGCCACTTGTCTTCTAGAATTTATGACTTTAATGAGAAATTCTGAGGCTCATGCAAAGCTTGCTGTATATGACAGAGTCATAAGGCCTATGCTGTCCTGAGAATCCAGTACTCCTCTTTGTCTAGACAAGGTTTTGTCAGCCTCAAGGCCAAGGGTCACGAGTCATAAATATCAACTCAAACTTCACGTCTAAAGGCATGACCTTGAACAAGACATTCCAGTTTTCTGGATCTCCTTGTCATAACCCCTACAATGGAAACATGTAGCTATCCTGCCTTGTGAGGAAACCGGGAGCTTGGTCCCAGCAGCTGAAGCTGCAGTAGCTGGCACATGGCAGTACAAACGAAAGGACACCAATTTGCTGAAGTCCTTAGGTCAGTGTCATGGCTACCTCCTTCTCTCACATGACCAGGCCCTGTGGACCTTGGTCCCTGCCTTTGAAACTAGAGACTGGGCAGGAAATGAAGTCGGGTGAATCTGGGTGCTTCCTTGGGAGTGTCCCTTTAAGAGCAGGTGTCACTCGACCCATGGGAATGTGTTCCTCCGCAGGCTGGGATCCCAGACCAATGGGCATTACAAGCTTCTGTGGCAGCCCTGGGGCATGAGATGAGCAATTTGTAATAGAATGCGATGAACTTCTAGAAAGTCGTCCTATCCCCACAGCTCTTTTCCAGCCTCCAAGCAGCCCAGAGAGCCTGAAATTACACCATTAGCACTTTACAGTAAGTTATTATTTGCCATTGACACCACAGTGTGAATTAGCTGATTAGCTTGCTGGAGGACTGCAAGCTGTGGGAGGGGCTCCTCTGCAGCCTGGCAGGGAAGAGCGGGGCCTGCCTCAGGTGCAGAAGAATGGAGCCAGCCCCCCAGGACGGAGGCGCTGGCAAGCCAAGGGCACTGGATGCCTACAGCATCACAATGAGAACCGGAAGACCCAGGTTCAAGTTCTTCCCTTACCATCAATCAAGTCGTGCATGTCACACTTCTCTTCGGTGCCTTGGTGTCCTCCTTTGTAGAGGAGGTAGGAGCTGTCCTGGATAGGGGCTAGAAAAGTAGAGTGATTTCTCAGGGCTGTCATATGGAGAATAGTCAAAGCTTTTATTGCCCAATGCTGCTCTGAGCTAGGCCCAGCCAGAGGGCTCCCTCTGCTCCTGAAAAAGGGAAGGAGGCAGGGCCTTAGGAAAAGAAATGTCGTGACATAGGAGTGGGGAGTAGGTAGTCACTTTGTGGCGTACCTAATTCCTGGTCTACACAGGGTCAGAAAGGTAGAGAAAGGAGAGGAGGGAAGGAGAGTGGGAGTGAGAGGACCAACTTGAGCCTATCCCCCCTCACTGCATTCGCTTTTAAAATAAAACCCATTTATATCTAAATGTTGGCCTGATGCCCAGTCTCTGTAGAAAAGCTTTTCTGTATTAAACGCTACAATGAATTAAATTAACCATAATGATTTCTTTGTGAATGGAAACCTCTCTCTCTCTCTCTCTCTCTCTCTCTCTCTCTCTCTCCTTTCTTTCACCCCTTCCCCCTTCTTTGTGACATGGTTTTGATCAGGTTTTCCTTCCCTCCTCAATTCTAAAGCTCCCCAGCGCCCCACCTCATGTCCCCTCCCCCAACATCGCTATGAGGAGGACTGGCCTCCCAGCAAGTGACCAGTTCTGTGAGCCTTCCCCAAGGTTAAACAGATGCCTTGTAGCGTCCAATGCGGAGCAGAAGCCACTCAGCCGAGGGGGCCTCATGTGTGCTACGGGGCCAAGGGCATGTTCCGAGAAAGCATGTGCCCACTGCAGTGCAGGGACTCTCTGAGCCTCACTCCTCTTGGGCTGTAAGGTCGAGGAAACTGTGAAGGTGCTCTTCCTGTGGGCAGATGTGTATCTGTCTGCACACAGGAGAGCAAGGTACATTAGGAATCCTCGTGGATGGGGCCTGCTTAAGGACGTATCTGCCCACAGGGGCATCTTCAAGCATGGCTATCAGGACTTTCATCCATGATCCTTTGGTTCCCTTTTCCACCTGCATGTGTGCACACACTTGCATGTTGATCACTGGGGACTTCCTGGGCCCGTGCCTGAACATATAGACAGGAGTGAGACACGAGGCCTGCCTTCCAGGCACCCCCTGGGAGGAGATGCTAAGTAAACAGTAATCAGAAGCGAGACGAAGACTGGCAGCTACAGGAGCCTAACGGTGGTAACTTTGAACCTAGGACCAGACCTAGGGTGCCAAATAACACCAATCTTTCCCATGGGCATAGACCTTGATATTTTCAAGGCCCTTTTATAGGCATGCTGCCATTTCTCCCACACATCAAGCCTATAAAGCACATGTTATTATATACCCAGTTTACAGAAGTGAAGACAGTTTCAGACCTCTGGTACCAGTTAATAGGCCAGCCCTACCCAACCACTTCAAATTCCATCTCTGCCAGGTAAGCCACAAGCAACAGTTGATTCCTGCCCTCCAGCTGCAGCTCACAGTTTCCCCTGCTTTTCTACCACCATGCCCAAGGACGTCTTTCCCATACTTCTGAGTCCCATCCATCCCTGCAAGGACAGACGCCCAAAGCCTGGTCCTTTTTCTCAAAAACACCAAGTCACTGGGTGTCACAGGATCTCTTCTCATGGTTTCTCTGCCTCTTTCCCCACCTCCCAAGACCTGGTGTCATTTCTTACACACTGTGCTGCATCTCTGCTTGAGATTCTTTGGTCCTCCCCCTTCCAGTCTTCAGGACGACACTGAAGAGAGACATTTGGATGACCTGCTGCTCCCCCAGATGGCGCTGTGGGAGAGTGGGGCTGGTCTCGAGCATCCCGTCCCTCCGGCAGGTCCCTCTGTGCAGAAGCAGTCATGCGGTACTCTACTCGGGGAAGGATGGGAGGCGTCCACTGGAGAGTACAGCGTCAGCTCCAGTATTTCCACTCTTTAGCCCACCAAGCGCTGCTGTGATAGACGAACGTTTTATGCTAGCTCTAGGATTCATCAACTCAGAGAAGCTGAGATCAAAGCCAGAGACTGCCCACGTCAAGTCTAAGTGTGAAAGAGGAAGAGAGAATGTGCTCTAGTTTATTTAGGTGGAGACGTGAGGCGCATGGCCAGCAGGACTATGAAACCTTTGTGACCAAGGCCCAAAAGCCTGTGGAAAATTAGACCCTCGCGGCCACAGAACTCAGCAGGCAAGCCCCAAAGAACCAGCCCAACAAAGGCAGATTTCTCCCGAGGGCCTGGCAGCCCCTAGAAGCTTTGTGGAGGGTGAACCACAGCAGCCTGGGAAAGAGAAAGCATCTTGAGTCTCAGAAGATGTGAAGGGCAGGAACGTGGGATGAAGGCCCGCCTCTACCCTTGCCCTTTCCCTCGATTACCCTTCAGCTGGTGGGCACTGGCTTGGTGCTGTGGCTGGGAGCGTTGTACCTGTCTTTTTGAGTGTATAGCCACCCAACTCTTGGGGGGGGGGTGAGACTTAAGGCTGTACCCCTAGCCTTTATTCCCAGGTATACTCCTTCATGGTTGGTGGTGGTGGTAGGGTCACACAGGAGAGAGACCATGCAGTGAAGCTGGCCCAGAGAAATCTGGCAGGGTGCCAGCAGGCCTGCCCTGGCACAGAGATGTGAACGCATGGCCGTTGCAACTGGTCTAATTGCTGTCTCATCAGCTCTCTCAGGGGCTTAGTCCAAAGCCAAGGAAGGGAGGTTTCTGCTGGAAGACATGAGGGAGCCAGAGGAGAGGTGGAGGACCCGGCACTTTGAAAGGCATAGACAAACCTCAGCATGCCCAGGGCAGAGACCCAAGTTTGGGGGGCAGGAGGAGGGGCAGGGAGAAAAATAGCCAGGAGGGAAGAGACTAGCATTCATTTCCCTTAGCCAAGCTCAGCTTCCCCTGTGACCTAGTGTCTCCCCCTAGCTGGCATTCTGTTCTCCTTTCCCCAGGGTCTTCACTGGGCTTCTAGGCTTTTCTATTTGCCCTTAGTTTTCTAGACCACTACTGTCAGACTCCCTGACTACATCAGCGCTCTCTCTCTCTCTCTCTCTCTCTCTCTCTCTCTCTCTCTCTCTCTCTTCTCTCTCTCTCTCTCTCTCTCTCTCTCTCTCTCTCTCTCTCTCCTTATAGCAAACAAACTATAAGCTTCTTGGCCACATTTGGTATGTCTGAGTGGCTCCTGCTTCATGACACTCTAGTCCCTAATTCTTACCTGTCCACTTATGTGTGGGTTTCCTGGTCCCCGAACTTTGCATACTCTTTCTTAATCTCTTTTATTCCCAGGCCCTGCTTCTGCAAGCTCCTTCAACGCTGGGGTCCTCCAAGTGCTGTTCTCAAAATTTGTCTCCCTGTAGATGTTCCCCTGGGACCTTTCAATCATGCCTGTGGCTTTCTCCCCCATTCTCAGCAAGTGAATCCTGTATCACCTCAGCCTGGACTATTCGCTCTTCCAAACGTCAGGCTGCATAGACATGTGTTCAGTGGCCATCTCCAAAGATGGCCTCTCCTCAAACAAGACCCACAGGACCATTTGACCATACTAGTTTCATGTCTTTAGGGGCAGGATCTCCCCACAGCAATCCAGTCCGGCTTCTAGATAGAAACCTTAGCTCCTTCCTTCCTCTCACCTCTCACGTCTGATTAATTACCATGGCCTGCCAATTCTACCTCCTTGATATCTCTGGAACCCATCCCAAGCATTCCATCCCTACAAATGCTGCCTTTATCGTTCCTCTGCCACCAGAGTGCGTCCTCCTCTGAGAGGCCTCCACACCACAGACAGTTAAGACCTTTTCTGTGTGTGCTTCACCACTGAAAACCCACCAGCAACTCTCCACTGCCTCCCAAGTCAAGTCCTATTGTCTAAACCTGGCAGATGGGGCCCTTCAGTTCCGACCTCCATTCACCTGACTCATCCTCCAACCCCAGCAAGACTTCTGAGCTGGTTTCACACTCCACACGCAGCTTCCACTTCCACAGGCAAACTTCTACTCACATAGGTATCTTGGGTCTGAGGATGCTAAAATGTCTGGGGTTAAAGTGTTGGGCTGGGGACAGATGTATCTCAGTGGTTGAAGAAAAAAAATAAAACAACTTCCTTTGCCTAGATTATGTAAGGCTCTAGGACTGGGTTCTGCTCCCAGTGCTGCAAAAAGGAAAACAAATTAAATGTAAATTTTCTCCGAGTCTCACATTGGGCAAGGTGACCCACACTTATTACCCCAGAACTTTGGCAGCTGAAACAGGAGGATCATGAATTTGAGACCAGTCTGAGCTCCACAGTCAGAAATGATTTCAAAACCAACAAAAGAGTGTGTTGGGCTGATGAGATGGCTCAGTGGGTAAAGGCATTGACTGCCAAGCCTGACAACTTGAATCTGATCACTGAGAAGGAAAGAACCAACTCCTGCAAGTTGTCCCGTGACCTCTACATGCGTACTACGGCACACATGTGCATGCATGCCTACAAACACACAACAAATAAGTAAATATAAAGAAAGTGTTCTTAGGAAACTGATTAACTAGCTAGGATAATGACTTACATCTTCTGTGTCTTATTTCCCTGTCTGTGAAACAGGGCTAGAAACAATTATTTTTCTTTTTAGTCAGAAGAGACTAAAGTAGATAAAGCTACGAAGCATTAGAATGGCAAGTGATGGATACTACCTGCTCTTGCAGAAGACCTGAGTTCCGGTCCCATCACCCGTGTGAGGTGACTCACAACTGCCTGTAACTACAGCTCCAATGGGGTCTGATATCTCCAACTGCAGTCACTGCACTCACATGCACATGCCCACACACAGACGCACATGCTACACATGCTTCAATATAACTAAAAAATAAATTTAAGGAATGCTGCATATGTATCCGCTGTAATTCTTGCTTGAAGCACCATCTGTACGAATTACCTCTACCCCCAAGATTAAGATCAGTGGCCCTGTTCCGGGGATCCAGAGTCCTGACTGACCACAACTGACACCCTCTGTCCATTGCTTGACTCTTCCCCCTTGCTATTTGATAGCAGAGATATCTGCTAGGCTAGGTGTGCAGCTTGGTGGTACAATATGTGCTTAGCATGCGCAAGGCCCTGAGTTCCAATTTCAGCCCCCCCACCCTGAGGAGTGGGGGGGGGAGTATTTGTTTTCCTATTTTTGCATCTGACACAAAAGTATCTTCTTCGTGATTTTTCATATGAACCTCAGAAGAGCTTGATAGTATTGTTATTGCTGTCATTTGAGGGGTGAAGGAATTTTTTAAAAACTCACACAACTAGAAATCTGGAAGAAAAATGCTTAATTTAGCTAACTCCAGATCTGGGGTGTCCAGTAGCTCAGTGGTACCATTTTATTTTTCTAATTACAGATGGTTGTGAGGCACCATGTGGTTGCTTGGAATTGAACTCGGGACCTTTGGAAGAGCAGGCAGTGCTCTTAACCTCTGAGCCACCTCTCTCCTGTACCATACTTGTCTAGTCTGTATATGGCCTTGAGTTCCATCATCAGCACCTGATAGGAGAGAAAACAAAATAAACAGGTAACAAAAAAAACTAAGTCTACAAGATTCCAACCAGGTGATTTTTCTACTTCCCCTAACTGCCTAGGTAGGGAGGAGGTCTGGACATTTTGCCCTGAAAGGAAGGATTAAAGGAGCTATGGGATGGCTGTCTGGAGGAGACACAACTCCGGGGCAAAGACAATCCCCTCCCACCCATCTGTGTGAAGCCTACCAACGCTGGTATGTATGTTTCAATAGTGGTGCCAACGCATGTGGTGGACACATGTGCAATGAGGTCATGCCAGCATGCTGGGGATGGAAGCCTTCATCTCCGAGTGCCCACTCACCTCCGCAAAGTCCTCCAGAGTTGACAAGAGGCGTCTCCATCTGATTTTGTTATTTGACCAGCTTCACTCCTGGGACTGAGTAAACATGGCTCAAATGGGACAGTGACTTGTCCCTTCAGAAGCGTCAGAGCCTGACGTCCAACACTTATTCAGCTCATAAGGCCTTCAGTAAGACCCACTTCCTTCCAGCTAGGAGTCTGATGAGAACGCAATGAGGATTGGGGACGTTATTTGCCAAAGAAAGAGAGATGGAAATGAGGTGGTTGGCCATGCTGTCTGCAGATAGGAACAGCCCACTCTCGCATGCTCACTCCAAGCCTCACATAGATGCTACAGGCGGAATGCCCATGCTTCATCTAGGAGAGTACCTAACACAGAGCCAACGCTGAAGTCTCATCTCTGCTGCTTACCAACTCTAGGGCCTTGAAAAAGTCACCTACCCGCCATGCCTCTATGGCCCTTTCTATAAGACTGAGACGATCTGGTCTGTCTTGTAGAATTGATGAGGACCTTAATTGAGAGGTACCAGTGTCAAATGCCTGACACGTGAGCAGGCACTAATAAATGACAGCAGTCATTCTCTCAGATTTGACCTTGAGGCTCAGTGATAAAGACTCTGGAGGCATCTGGGTTTAAGGCAGTTTATTTTTAATATTTACATCCTTCTCCCCTGCTTCCTTTCCCCTGTATGGAGGCGGGAAGAGGGCATCGATGTCCTCCATCTATTCACCTCTGCCTATTCTTTTAAGATGCAAACCTAGTTTCTTTACCTACCAGTTTGTGATCTTTGACAAGTGCCTTGACTTCTCCGAGCATCTGTTTCTTCAGCATGAGGCTGATTAAAAGATGAAATGAGTGAATATTTAACACGCTCTGTGAATATTTAACAGGCTCTAGGCACAGAGTACACGCCCGGAGTGTTGTTACTATCCGCCAAAGGCCCCAGAGGCAGGAGCCAGTGCCCTTCTTCTCCCAAGGTCTCACATTCCTTTCATGAACAATGGACTGGGGCCAGTTGGAATAGACGAGTTTTCTTTCGTTCAGCCTCCAGACCCTTCCAGAGGGGCTCTGCCTACAGCAGTCAGTGTGAGCATGACTTTAGTCAGAATTCTCCAGAGGCTCCTCCAGATTAGACTAGAACAGTTCAGAACCTTCCGAAAGGGGTTTTGTTGGTCTTGGCCAGCTCAGAAACTATTTAAAACAGCCCCTCTCTCTCTCTGGGGAATCAGAGGTAGGAGGTGAGAAGGTGGGTCAGAGTCCACCTTCACCACTGCCCTGTGGCACCATGGCAGAGGCCGACCTCCCGAAGCCCCCTAGCAATGATGCCAGGGTTGAGGGCCCACAGCTGGGATCCAGGCCGCTGAGGAGGGCAGGTGATGCCTGACCTGTTCCGGTGTCCTTACAACAGGCTCCTGGAGCCATGGTGCATTTGTCCAGGTGCCTGCTCTAGGCTCCCTCAGCTCCACCCACCACGGTCACCACCACCGTCGCCACCACCGTCACCACCACCGTCACCACCACCGTCACCACCACCGTCACCACCACCACCACCACCACCACCACCACCACCACCACCACCACCACCGCATCCTTCAAGGACCCAGAAGGAAACAAGAGCTCAAGTCCTGGCCCGCTGGGGTCAGCATGTGGCTGCTGGCGTGGGCTTTCACACACGGAGCAGCGACAGGCACATGTAAATGACCCCTGGGCGCTCGGCCCGCCCCGCCCCCAGAGCCGCGTGGAGGGAAATCAGGAAAGGCCCAAGAATTGTTTGTAATTAGTGTGTTTTTAAAGGCTTTTCCGCGAGCCTTTAGCCGAGTTCTGAGGAGGGCAGCTTGCCAGGGAGCATTGAAATGGAAATCCTGGGTTCTAGCGGGACCCTCTTGGAAGGAGATTCTTCCCAGAGAAAAGGCCAGAGGCCTGTCCCCGCCCCGCCCCCAGTCCCCTAGCACCTACGCGGTCCCGCCAACTCGGGTGAGGTGGAGCGGCTTTGTGGAACCGCATTCCTGCCCGCGGGCCTCAACCTTGCCTCAGAACCCGCTGGTCAGCAGAGCCGGAAAGGTTGCTGCGGTGCTCCCGCAGCTCCCACTACCCCCACCCCCACCTGCAGCACCCTGTCTCCTTTCCCCTGCTTTTCCCCCAAACCGGAGGCTTCGGCCACAGCCAGAGTTACCTCCTCTGGTTACCCAGAGTACATGTGTACATGCGGTATTTCCAGCACAGAGTGAGTGGCAGTTGAAAGCTTGCCAAGCCTTTGGAACATCCACCAGGCCAGTGGGGCCTTGCAGAAACTCGAGTGGCTACCGTCCATCATTGTCAGGTCTCGAAGGCGTTGAGGAGGGGGTTAGAGAATAACAGAGCTGGGCGTACACCCCAGCCAGGTCTGTCTAAATCCTGAAGTCTGTAGGATGCCTCGCAGCCACTCTCACCCAAGCTGCTGCTCCCACACGGTGCTGACACGCAGGCAGGACTGTTCTGGTGCAATCCCCGGGCCTTGTGGTCTGGGATCATTTCCTGTGGCCCGAAGTACTTATTTGCAAGTTGTAAGGACTGCCCGATTTCTGGAAGCTTCGCTGAATGCTTCCAGCTGGGAATTTAACCTTCTCAGACCCAGCTGTGGATCTTGAGAGCTCTCTTTAGTTCCCACCCATTTTTCTAGAACCTCTAGAGGTAAATTAATTGTATAAGGTGTGGGGGGGGGCAATGGAAGAGTATTGCACTAAGATCCCAACGGGCTGCCTGGGCCTGATTCTGCCACTCACTTTCCCCTGACCTCTCTGTACCTCTCTGACCTCAAACGAAGGCTAGGAAAGCACTTGCCTGCCCTGGTATGCAGTCTGGGCCTCTTGTTTCCCCTTGCAGCATGAACAGAGCTGACCTCTTCTTCGGCAGCGACCCCACAGCTCAAGGTCTTATAAGAACAATGGAATTACTCCTTAGGAGAGCTGGCTAGATAGATGTTGGGGCAGAGGAAACCATTCTT
Source organism: Microtus pennsylvanicus (assembly GCF_037038515.1). Taxonomy (NCBI): domain Eukaryota; kingdom Metazoa; phylum Chordata; class Mammalia; order Rodentia; family Cricetidae; genus Microtus; species Microtus pennsylvanicus. The sequence goes on along the minus strand of NC_134601.1, from coordinate 88,448,761 downwards.
AACCCCTTTCCCCACCTCCCCATCACTATATAGAAGGCAATTGAGGCATAGGAGAGTCGGATGTATTGCTTAGGATAATCGAGGGAAGCCTCCGGGAATCAAGACTAAAAATCAGTTCAGCAGCAGCGGTACCAATGGCTGGCTTTATGGGGAGATTCCACCCCCACCTATAATTCCTAAGCCACGCCCAATACAATTTTAGTAATAATTCAGATTTAAAATCCTGTGAAAATCACAAATGAAGTTATCTTCAAAAACCCCGCTATGTGTATCCTGTATTATTCATCTTCTAAAAGTACCACATTCTTTATGAACCACCAGAGATGTCACTGGACATTACACTACTTCTGCCCTTAAGTCCTCGCTAAACAAAATGGTGGCCATTTGCCAGGCAAGGGTTCTCTAGACTCCTTAGCAGCTTCTTCACCGTGTATGAACCTAAAGCAACCTCAGGAACCTAAGGGAACTAAAAACAACACTGGGTCCAAGGTTGCTGCTGGAATCTCTTGCCGCACCCCTCATTAACCAGACACACCCACCCTCGTCTCTGCCCTCCCTTTGGTTGTAAGAAGACACAGAGTGGGGGGCCGGAAGTTATGGCAGAGTAATGGAAGTTTCATCCATATTTCAGAGGCGGTTCTGCATGCCTTTCCCTGGTGTTTCTCCTTCAGGAAGAAAGCCTTTCTGAGTCTGCTATCACATGCAAAACATCAAGGAACTGGAGCATATATATTGGAGCCGCCAAAGGTCCTTAGAGATCTCTAGTTCAACACACTCGGGTTAGGCATGGAGAAACTGAGGCCCCGAGTGGGGGCGGACACTTAGAAATCCAGCAAGCAAAGCTCAGACCAGAAACCTCTTCTGTTCTTCCCCCCCCCCCAGCAGTATGTTTCTCCACCCTCCCTTCTACCCTGCTGCCTCTTGAGTGTAAGTGTAGGCTTGCCCATGTGTGTGCTAATGCAGGTTGACAGCTGCTGGGAGGGTCGCACATGGAGCCACACACCGGCCCATTCAGTCTGACACAGACCCCAGCTGGCTTTCCCCCAACAAGTACCTCTGCCATGCATGCTCCCTGGTACCTCCCCACCCCTTTCCCTCTGCTCCTGTGCTTTCACTGTCCTTGCCCAAGTGCACCCAGACTGATGCACCAGGCCACCCCTGGTGCCTGTACCCATGTCTCTCTCTGTTGCCATGGCTTCCCACAGCTGTCCACAGAAGCACTTGGAGGTACTGGGGGCTGGGAAGGTGTGAAGAGCTGGGATGGGGATGGAGGTGGATCTGAATATAAAATGAATCCAGAAGGCTCTGGCTAAGAGGCCTGGGGTCCAGCCGCACCTCAGATAAAGCAAACAGGGATTATTTCTCAGGGTTTGGGGGCCTAAATAGGAGGTGTTCTTATTAGAGGAGGGCAGGAGCTGCCGTCCCAATGTGTCAGATCAGGTGGTCACAGTGGACTTAGGCAGAGGACAGGGAAGGGATGACAGTATGGGGCAGTTAACTGCTTTGGAGCTGAACCGGGGAAAGTCCTCGACCAGGGAAATGTGGGCTGACAGATCTTCTGGGCTGGGGCTGGAAGATGGATCACTGGGTAAAAGAACTAGCCTTGCAAGTCTGGGACCCATGTTCCACCCCCAAGACCTACATTTTAAAAGAAAGAAAGAAAGAAAGAAAGAAAGAAAGAAAGAAAGAAAGAAAGAAAGAAAGAAAGAAAGAAAGAAAGCTGGATGTGGCAGCACACGTGTATCTGTATGTACATGTATTCTAGCACTCCTACTGCAAGATGGCGGGGGGGGGCAGTAATATATGCAGCTGCCACAGCAGGAGCATCAAAAGAGACCCTGTCTCCAAAAGGCGGGAGGTGAGAATCAGCTCCCGGAAGTTGTTCTCTGACTACCACACACCCATGCCACCCACATTCTCACACACGAACAATTAGATAAGTAACAATTTAATAAAACAAATAAACATCTTGGGTTGGAGATGGAGCTGAGCATTTCTGAACACCCTGTGGGTACCAATACAGGATTACTAGATGGATGTGGGAATGAACGAACAAATTGCTTAAGCTCTGATCCTCTGTATCCCTTGATACAGCTTGGGCCTAACTAAGCCCATGTCAAAACCAAGGCTGGCTTGATATCATTGGTTGTGTAGGGAAGGGCTTATAAAAGACAGTAATGTCCCTAGAGTGCTGGTAGTGGCACTGGTCATCCTGTCACAGTGGGACAAAGCAAGTAGGACCCCTTCATGGCCGTGCAATCTAACATCTCCTCCCACAAGGTCTTAGATGAGAAACTGAGTTTCAAATCAGACAAGACAATGAATTGTCTGATTCAGGAAGCCATTACTGGCAGCGGTTGGCCAGGAGCTTTCTTTACTCCTCTGGCTTGGGCAGTCTTCTGGTAGCCTGTATGTCATCTCTCTGCTGCCATTATGGTCTTCCTTGCAGTCCCTGGAGTGTGCAAAGGCTTGAGATACTGGGCTCAATGGCTTCTGAGTATAGGAGAGCCATGGGAACTGGACAGGGTGAGAACGCTGTAAAGGAAGAGGAGGAGCGCACTGTTCTGGGGAAACAGAGTAGGGGCTACCTGGTCATAGGGTCTCTGTCCTCTTCTGTCTGATCTGATGTTACAAAGGCTAAGGCAGTTGGTGCTCACCCTCAAAACATCTACAAAGAAAGGGTTGCGTTCCCAAGCTCTACACCGGAAACACCTACATGCAGGTACTTGTAGCACAGCCCCTGGGGTAACCGTCCCATCGAGTGACAGGGTCTTCACGTCAGCAGGGTTTGGTGTTGCAGCTCAAAGAGAGAGGTATGTACACACAAATGATGGGTGTTATGATTTTCGTCTCTTTAAGAGACAAGCCACACCTACTCCCTCCCCCATCCGCTGAGGCAGGCTGATCTTCAGCTTCCGGCCTGAGCTCCCTCTCTTTCCCATCTTTCTCTCGGAGAGGCAGCTTCGCTTCTGCCTCTCTCCCTGCTTCTCTCCTCCTCCTTTCTCTCTCTGTCCTCTTCTCCTTCTCCCTCCCCCCTCTCTCTTCCAAGTAATAAATAAGTACAATGTGTCTATCCACATGTCTCCCACCCGCTTGCCTGCCCACCTGCTCACTGCTGGGAACCTGCACCTTCCGGGGACTCACTGTCGCCTGCCCAGCCGCTCGCCCCTTGGCTGGGTCTGCGCTGCTCTCCCAGTCAGGGAACCTCACTGTCGCCAGGACCAGCACACCCCGCTGCAAGCTGCTTGGGACCGGACAACAAAAATCATAAAAATGGAAACGTTCTTTGTTAACATACAATTCTGTGTGCATACGTTGAACTGGCTAGACACTGAGGGAAGAGTTGAGGACTTGAGGGAAAAGCAGGAGGGGGAATAAACAGCCACAAAGCACAGGGTGGTCCCAGGAGCTGCTTTCCCAAGGACATCCTGCTCCCCCACCTCCCACATTCCTGTGAGTTGGGGTCTAGAAAAGAGGCAGCCAAGATGGCTTGCTTTTTGGACTGGACTGCTACCCCCGGGGGCCTGCCTTCTGGTCGAATCCGACGTTTTCAGCTAGGGGAGCAGTGGTTGGATAGCTATCATAGCCAGAGCTGGAGATATGACCACGTGAGCCGAGTAAGTCTCCAGAGTAAAACTAGTGCTTTGTGTTTTTCTCTTTTTTCCGTCCTTCATTTTCTTTCCATTTTTCTCCTTGAGAAACAAAAACCGAACAAACAAAAACCAGAGCCTCACTACATACTCCAGGCTGGCCTCAAATTCATGATCCCCCAGCTTTAATCCCCACCCCCATGCTGGGATTACAAGTATACACCACTCCACCTGACTTGAAGCTACTGTTTTCTATACTGTATTGATCCTGACCTCAATCTTAGTTTTAACCCCAAGTACAGAAAGGCCCCTGAAATGCTAAGCCATGACTTAATGACCTGAGGAAGATGGGGGAATTGGTTAAAATTGAATATATTGTATGATTTCGGGAGAGTTTTGTATTTTTAAAATTTATTATTTCTATTTTTGAGACATAGTGTCATGTAGCCCGCACTGGCCTGGAACTTGCTGAGGAGCTGAGGATGGCCTTGAATTTTTAATCTCCCACAACCCCCTCCCAAGTGCTAGCATTAGAGGTGAGCCACCGCACCCAGTTTTATTTGATGCTGAGGACTAAATCTAGGGCTTCATACATGCTAGGCGGGCACTTCACCAAATTTATATTTTAAGTAAGTGTCTCTCTCACTAGGTAGCTCAGGATGGCCTCAAACTTTCAGTCTTTCTTCACTAACCTGGTTAGGATGACAGGCAGGTACCACCATGCCTGGTCAGAAGAAAACACCTTTGATCAAAAGCACTTTGCCAACTATCTTCTCAGGAGTCCCTGTCCATGTGGGACTGTATAGGCCTTACATTTTAACAGAAGGATGAAAAGAGCCGGAGAAGTGGCCAAGATGCTTAAGCCGAGTCTACAAGGAGATGATCGTGGAATGTAAGCATAGGTATGCGAAGCCACTGAGCCAAGACAGCGGTTTGCTTTTCTTCATCCCGTGGGGGTCAGGATACCAAAGGCCACTTTCTTGATGGGCACTGGACCCCTCCCTCCCGGTCTCTGGGGAAACCAGGCACAACAGTACATGGACCCGGGCCATCCAAACTCCGGCTCCGAGATGTAGAGTCAGAGTGACAAACACTGCCTTCTCTGGCCCCTGCGCCTCAGTTGTTTTGCAGAAAGAACTTTTTGTGCCCGTATCCTCACAGGTTTTCTGGAGGCAATTGACCAGAGAACTTCATTTTCTTCCTGCCCACTTCTGCCCTTCCCACTTTCAGAAAATTCCCACCATTTGTGGGAAGGCAGGATTCCTTGAAAAGAACCCACTCGGGTCCCCAAGCATCCCTATTTCAATCGTTGCTTTGCCTGCCCCCTGGAAAATGGGGAAGAGGGATCTGGTGACTGGCACCCCTGGGTCCTTAAATGAGAAGCATGTTTGTTTATAGCCAGATGAAATCCATCCGCGCTGCCACCCCCTTCCCTGACCACGTCTGTGTATATGGCTCAGAAGTTCCTGCCACGGCCTCTGCACCAAGCTGGTTGAGGAGGTGGGGTCCCCGCCTCCCACTTCTCCCAACCTTCCCACCCCTGCATTCCCGAGAGGCGGGGCTGAGGCAGCTGCCACATTCAGCGTGGCAGAGCCGCTAGTTCGGTACAAATCAGAAACACATTGGAGGCAGGCCGGCGGGAGCAGACAGGCCGGGGCTGGGGCCCATTAAGGCCGGAGCCCAGCCGGCCGCGCTGTTTACCGTCTCAGCACAAGGTTTCAGGTTTGCCTCCTGATTGTTTGTTTGTTTCAGAGATGAGAAAGGCCAAAGAGGCAGCTGACAGGGACCATGGTGGTGGTGGTAGTGGTGGTGGTGGGGTGTACAGGGGGAGGGGGTGGCAGGAGGCTCTGGTTTTTCCCAGGTTCCCCCCACCCTGGAACTCATGGAGTGCTCCAGAAGTGAGCCGCCTCATTTCCCTACCCCCACCTCAAATTCCAAACAGATGTGCAGTCAGATTCTTCCTCTCCTTGGTTGGGGGAAACAAAAGAAATTCAAAATGGGACCCTAGAGACACTCCTTTCAGGAGAACCCAAATATACAGAAGGGATGAAAGGGAGATACAGGAAGGACTTCCGGAGGTGCAGGTGAGATGGGAAAGATGAAGGGGGAAGCCTGCCCCTTCCCCCAAAGACAAGTTCCTAAAGATTCCTCTCCACTGGGCGGTTAGGGGAGGGGTGCTGCCTAGAAGGCTGATTGCTCTGGGAGGTCCCACCGAATCTCAGATGCAAAGGATTCAAAGATGTCCTCAGACATGAATAGAGTCTCTATATCTGGATTCAGTGGGTCCTGGCTTAATGGGAACTGGCAGCAGGGATACCAGAGCAGAGCCCCTCCCTGAGAGCCGGGGACTCTGAAACCCAGAGAAGGGCCACAGCTAGGTCTTGGATGGATCTATCAGCACAGGCCTCCTGGCCCCTGGTCGGGCGCGCTCTCATTTTCCCTGCAAGCAGAACCCGCCCCCCCTTCCTCTCACTCTTCAGCACAACTCAAACCTGCTTCATTGGATCTGCGCCGCGCTCTCTCTGCATTTGCTGTGCTACCACAGCTCCCTGTGCAATGACTTCTACCAGTGTCCCCCTGCCTGGGCCAGCCCTGAGTATGCACAAGCACTTGCTGGTTGTGTGGCTGACTGGCAAGCACCTGGGCAAAGGCAACTAGCTAGGTTGTCTCCATTGTGCCCAGAGGTTCCTCCTTCACTTCTACCCTCGTTGTCAAGTTTGCTTTTATAACCCTGTCTCTAACCATATCCACCTGAAGCCAGGTCGAGGGAGCAGACACTCGAGTGTAGCTCGAGTGTAGACCTCAAGGCTGTCTTGGGTGCTCTCGGGGTTCCTTGAGAGACAGAAAGACTCTGTAGATAGTTCCATAACATAGCCATGCTGGCTAACTTACTGTATATACAAACAAACACTGTTCACAGAAGCATTTGGAAACAGGTGAAAACTACCAGCCTGAGCCAGGTCTGGTGGCACAGCCCTGAAATCCCAGTTACCTCAGAGACTGAGGTCGGAGGCTGAAACTTTGAAGGCCTGCCTGGGCTACAAAGTGAGTTCACTCCCAGCCAGGCCAACACAGTGAGACCAAGTCTCAAAATGTACAAAAATGTACAAAAGAGAACTGGGGATATCGTTCAATGGCAGAGTGCTTGCCAGCATGTGTGAAATCCTGGGTTTAATACCCACTTCCACAATCAAATCAAATCAAATGACTACCAGCCTGGATGGCCCCGTTGTCTGCTCAAAGACCTTGGCCCCAGAACAGTTTGAAAAATCCTGACAGCTGTTTGTGAGCTCCGGCGCTGCCAAGGTCAATGGTAAGGAACAGGTTAGGGAGAGAGATGGCCAAGATTGGATTTTCATATTCTCTCTCTCTCTCTCTCTCTCTCTCTCTCTCTCTCTCTCTCTCTCACACACACACACACACACACACACACACACACATCTTCATTCCTCCCTCCCTGCCTCTCTCCCTCTGCTCCCCTCCCCATCTCTCTTTCTCCTTGCAGTAAATTCCAAACAGATGGGCCAGTCATCTCTCCCACTTCTGAAGTTGAGAGGGAATATCAGCCATGGGGGAACCAGAAATCACTCCCTTCCTTAGAGTAGACCATCTCAGCCTCTTCGAACCTCCTTTGCCTGGGTCTCCTGCTCCCCTGGGTTGATTGGATATTAAAATGTATTCTCTTATTCTTTTTGTTCTGTTGTTACTATTGACACTTATATGGTCCTCTTCTTGAGGCCACAAACACAGTGGGGGGGCACACTTTCTAGGACACTACTAACTAAAGGGCCAGACCCAGACTGCAGCCTCCTCCTGCTGGGGAAGAAAAGCGAAGCCCAGGGCATGACTGGGCATACAAATGGGGTGGTGTGGTGCCTGCCTACCCCAGCGCTCTAATGCTGGCGACAGCAGACACAGAGCTGGCAGCTCTCCGAGCCCTCAAGTGCTGCTTCTGGCTTTGTGCTTTGCAGCAAAAGCTGGGGCTCGTTATTTGAGCTATAGACAGAGGGATTTCTATGTCTCCATGTGATTTTCCCTCTCTGAGCCAAGGCCCACAATCCCTACACACAGGCAGGACTGGGGCAAGGCTCAATCCAGTGATGTTTCTAGAAAGAGTAGAGGCTCAGCTGGCTTGGGTTACCTCGGTTCCTGAGCCTACAATCTCCTGTCCACAGCTGTGGCCACAGAGCCAGTCCCTAGGGAAAACTCTGACCTCAGCTGCAGCTTCACCTGGATCCCCAGGACCTCTGCCTTGGGTGTGAACACGACCTGCAACTGATTTCATACCGGCTTCTTTCTTGGTCTTGTACTCCCGCCTAGCAGTTAACACCCAAGCTATCCGTCGGGGGCCCATCCTAGGAATTATAGGAGGAGGCCTAAGGTGGATAACTGCTGCTGGCTTCCCAACGGGTACCAATCATGATGCCGATGAATGCCTCTGGAGTCTGCCGTGTGTGGCAAGCCCTGTTCTGAGCACTTTACTTGGTCCCTATGACACAGGAACTTGGCTGTACTCCCATTTCACAGGAGGGAGGTCCAAGGCACAGGGAGGCTAAATGCCACAGTGGGGTTATGTCCTTAAGTCTGTCATGGAAGCCTTGCAGGCTTCTGCTCCTTTTCCCCAGTTCTCCCAGACTTGAACCTAGGCCTCCAGATCCCATACTCCAGGGCTTGGTTTGGACCAGCCGTCGGAGGTTCTCTCCCACCCTGCCCTGCTGCCCACACACGATTTCTCTGTGTTGCCCTGGCTGTCTTGGAACTTGCTCTGTAGATCAGGCTGGCCTTGAACTCAGAAATTCGTCTGTCTCTGCTCCAATTGCTGAGATTAAAGGCTTGTGTTCTCACCAGCACCACCACTACCTCTGTCACCTGACCGTGTCAGAGGTGCTCACCACAGCCCTCACAAGCCTGCGGTCAGCGCAGCCCTCTGAAGCTACAATTGCTGGTTGCTTCTCTCTGTCTTGCCAGAAGCTGCTCCTCACTCTCTGTTGGCCCCTGGCCCCATTCCCTACCCTGCTGACAACACTGTTAACTCCTTCCTGCTCGAGATGTAGCACAGTGACCCACAAGAGAGCTAGAACTTAAAGAACCTAAGATCCACAAGTAAAATTAACTTGAAGATTTGATCCCAAGTAGCGCAAATATGATTATTTGAACATGTATTCAATGCAAAGAGGTGTGAACATTACCTACAACTGATGTCACACCAACTCGTTCCTCGGTTGTTTAAAACAACATTGAGCTAAAGTTTGTGGCATCTGCCTGTAATCCAAGCACTAGGAAGACTGAGGCAGGAAGATGGTAAATGTGAGGCCAGCCTGGGCTACATAGTGAGACTCTGTCTCCCCCTGCTCTCCCCGCTGTACTTGGTAGTATGCAAGTGATTGACTTGAGAACATAGAAATCTTCGGGGACCAATACGAAGAGTGCTAATGAGACAGTCCGCTTTCTTTAGTTCATATTGAAAACTCACGAAAAAGTGTATGTCTATCTCCAACACCGTATTGAACACCCCGGCAGTCAGCTCAGCTGGGCAGTGTCTGCAATACCATTTGCATCCTCCACCTAGCACTCTTTGGGGGTTTTGTTTGTTGGTTTTTGTTGGGTTTTTTTTTTTTTTTGAGACAGGGTTTCTCTGTGTAACAGCCCTAGCTGTCCTGGAACTCTCTCTGTAGACCAGGCTGGCCTCCAACTCACAGATCCACCTGCCTCTGCTGGGATTAAAGACAGGCATCACCAGCCATCACCACCCTGTCTCGCAGCACATCTTAATTCCAGTTTGTTGGACAGTCCTTTGTTATGTTGTTATTCATGGAAGCCCAGGCTCTGCCACTAGAGCCTTGCACTTCAGTGTCAAGTATCTAATTGCTACAGGTAGCAAGTGGCAGTGGCCATTGTCAGATTCAAAAGTTCTGTGGTGCCTATTAGCATCCAAAAGAGCGTGCTGGCCTCCAGACTCACTCAGTACCTGGGGCTCCCCTCAGCTCTTCTCACCCTGCCCCCTACCCTAAACTTCTCCAGCTCATGGGCTTCCCACCAGCTTCTCATTCCCATATAGCCCTGCATTTCAGCTCTCTTTTGTCTTCCTCTCTTGGCCCTGGCCCCCTCTCTTATAGTCTCCTTTGTCCACACTGTCTTCATCTTCCTTTCTGGCTCTCCCCGCAACCCCCACCTCCTCTCATGGCCTGGTCCACTCTGCTGGCTTTGTTCAGTCTACTACTTTCTGTCCCTGCCCTGGACTCTCCCAGATGCCTCTGGCTGTACTCTCCCTCATCTCTACAATAGAAGCTTTCCCCTCAACCACACTGTTAGAAAAAAATCTTAAGACGAGCCTCTCCGCTGATGCAAAATAACTCCAATTAAACCAGATTAGACCAAATTAGAAATGCCGCGTTTAATAAATGCAGCGCTCTCGGGTGGCCTTGTGAGCCAAAAGAGCCTGTGGGAGTGGTCCTGACCCTCCCTGGGGAGGGGTCAGCATTTGGCGGGCTTTCCCAGAGGTGGAGTCCGGCCCAAGGCAACTCCCAGGGGGAGGGGCCTGAGATGGAACTTTCCACTCCATTGGTGCTCCATTGGCACCCCAAGGATGACTGCCAGGGGCTGGGGTGATGCCCCCAACTTAATATTACATTCCAGACTCTTTGGATATAGGGGTGTAACAAGGAGCTGAGGTGATATTTATGACCAACATTTTAGGCTCTCTTTGGATAAAGAGGCGTTGGCTCAAGTCTGGCTACTTCCTGTGGGCACCGGGTGACGTGAGAGAGGGGAGAGCTGAGAGTTGACGCACTCACGCTCAGCGAGAGGAGCGGCTGGAGCGGCATCCGGTTTGCTGTCATCCTGGAGTCCTCAGGCAGCTGCTTTTTGAGAGAGATGAGAAGGCAGGTGGCTAGGAGAAAAAATAGTGTTATTATTGGTCCTATGAAATGGGGCTAGCCATGGGATGGGACACAATAGCAGATAAAAACCGATTTTAGTTGGCAGGTGTCCTTGATGCAGAAGAGCTGGTATCAATGGTGAAATCCCAGGAGCTGGTGCAGGTGTTGGCGTTGTCTGGAGAGCGCTTTGTGAGTTGATCTTGGCCCAGGCAGCTTGAAACTGGCTGGGGTTAAATAGGCTCTGGAGATGGTTAGTTTTTACTAGACCTGATTTTTGATACAGCAGTAGAACTTTTCCAGGAACCTGTGTAGTATCTGTAAGAGAACTGGAACACATACCTTGGAGTGGTCATGGTCTCAGTTTATATAGCTACCATACTGAATGACACAGATTCAAAGACCGTGACCCTGAAAGCATCTGGGGTTCAGAGAAGTAAAATAGAATGGGTGTGGGTATGCTGTGCTGTGGAATGGCTTGAGAAAAGATAGTGACTTGGGAGTCAAGGGACCTGAGTTTTGAAACTTTGGGTTCTGAGGCTAAGTCACTAGAAAGCTTCGACAAATGCTTCTCTAATAGCATGGTGACATTATAAAATGAAGGGGTTGGTTTCAGAACCTTGTCCCCCCACCCACTCCTCTATCTGCTCACACCCATGACATCTAGTTATCAGAGAAGTCAGAATGAGAGGCAGCACTGGGAAGACTATTTCTCTCTTACATGGTGGCCTCTGGTGCCTCTCCTGGAGTGGTCAGGTGGAACTCCCTTCCTTCCTCCCTCATGAACAATGGGTACTAGGACTTGACCTCGGACTGTCATAAACAGACACTAAAATCTGTGCAAAGAGCCAGGGCACATTTTACACAGATGAGTTAAGCAGAAACCAGCCCGGGGGTGTACCAGGCAGATCTAGACGTGCTGGCTCTGTATTTCTGTCTTCACCCATGCACATCCGCCTCCGTGTTCTGTGTATCCCACAACAAGCAAAAACAGTTTGGATACAAGCTTGACTTTTTAGGGGTTAGACCACCTGGGAAAATAGGTCTCTTGAGTCTACTTTGACAAATGACACACATCCTTTCTTTTTGAAAATTTTTATCTATTTGTTTACTGTGTATGCATAAGGATGTCTGTGCACCTGAATGTGTGAAGATGTTTACACATATGGAAACCAGAGGAAGATGCTGGGTGTCCTGCTCTATCACTTCCTGCCTTCTTCCAGGAAGACTGAGTCTTTTACTGAACCTAGAGCTGGGCTGTTGAGCAGCATGCTCCAGCCTCAGCAACCCTCCTGTGTTCCTGCATCCAATAGTGCTGTGGTTACTAGCATGCATATAGCCACCTTTTTACTTAGTGTGAGTTCTGGGGACTTGACCACAGACAGGCCATTATGCTCAAGCAGCAAGCTCTCTTACCCACTGTGTGTGTCATCTCTCCTGCCTCCCTTTTGGGAATCCTATACTCTACTGTGACCACCAGGTCCCTACCTCCAAGCCTAACTAACTCAGAGTCAGTGGCCTAGTAAGAACTCTCTTTTGCATTAGGTGAATGTTTTTACTGATTTCTAATGCAGAGATCTGAAGAGAAGGGGATTTTTAAAGTGATTTGGGCTGGTTATAATTCACTTGGAGCAATGGAACTAGAATAAGTATCTTACTTTTCTGGGCTTTTTATTGTTGTTGTTGTTTTTCTGGAGACAGGTTCTCAATATGTAGATCAGGCTGGCCAAATGCTGGGACCACAGGGTCATTTCCCCACACCTCAAGCTAGGTGTATTGCTTCTAGTTCATGAAATAAAATAAAATTTTCCTCAACAGCTTTTGTTTATGGAAGTGGGATGCGCCAGTGTGTCCCTCTAAGGATAAAAACTTTGTTAATGTGTATGAAGACAGAGACAAATGGATGTTTGAGCTGTGCATAGTGGCATGAACCTATAATCCTAGCTTTGGGGAGCCTACGAAGGCTCATAGGTTCTAAGCCAGTCTGGGCTAAATGGCCAGACCCGGCCTTAAAAAAGTAGACTGGTTTGCTTGGACGGACATTGGACCTGAAAACAGTTGCAAGACTGGTCTCAGCTCCTGGGTCTGTGAGAGACTGAAGGAAGTATCTTCCCTGTTGTGAGCCTTGGTGTCTCTTCTGTAAGGCCCACTCCTACACTCTCTGTAGTGAGCAGGGCTTTGAGGATTTTAGGGTTTGAGCCCATGTGAGGGATTATCTACTCTACCCCACCACCCTAGGGAAGCAGTATACACACAAAACCTGCTTGTTCACAGCTAGCCTCTCTGTAGACCTTCAGTGTCAGTGGAGGGGCACAAAGATGTCTACTCTGCTCCGCGTGAGGAGACTGTCACTGGAAAGTAACCAGTGCCCAGGCTGGGAGAGAGGCATCCCCAAATCAACAATGAGGTAGGAAGAGGTAGATGAATATGAATGTCTGGATGGATGGGTGTGTGTGTGTGTGTGTGCGTGCGTGCGTGTGTGGTGTGTGTGTGTGTGTGTGTGTGTGTGTTGCCTGTGGAGGCCAGAGGAGGGGATTGGATCCCCTGCAACTGTAGGTTATGGGAGACTGTGAGTCACTACGTGGGTGCTGAGAACTGAACCCCGGTCTTCTGCAAGAACAGTCAGTACTCTTAACCACTGAACCACCTCTCCCATCTTCTCAAATGAAGTCTTGCACAAAATTTGTAAGAGACATAAAGTCTCAATGACAGCGTGTCTTTTGTTTCTACAAAGTGTTTTTTTTTTTCAAAGAAAACATTTGTGGGTCTGGAGAGATGGCTCAGCAGTTAAGAGCACTGACTGCTCTTCCAGAGGACCTGAGTTCAATTCCCAGCAACCACACGGTGGTTCACAACCATCCATAATAAGATCTGGTCCCCTCTTCTGGCCTGCAGGCATATATGTAGGCAGAATACTGTATACTAAATAAATAAAATGAAGCTTTTTTTAAAAAAATAAAACATTTGTGTACACATTACCATTCATGATTCAAGAAGTAAGAACTATTATTATCTCCATTTTACTGATAAGGATTTGATGAGAGTCTACCAGAGAGGATACGCTATTCAACTAAAGCCACACAGTAGATGGCAGAGCTACTTTCCGAATTCTAAACTCTGTGACAACAAAGCTCCACACCCCCCACCCCGGCCAGACCCCAGGACAACTGAGCAACTCAGTCCCTGATCTGTCCATTAACTCATTGTAAGACTCACTGTAACCGTAGGAGATAGCATTATTATCTTCCTTGTATGGAGGAAAACTCACTAAATAAAGTCACAGAGTTGCTAAGGGCAGAAAGGGGATGCGCAGCTGGCCATCTGCCCTGGGAACCTTTACCTACTTCCTGACTGTATTTTAGGCCGTTTTAGGTCAGGCCAATGTTGCCCTAGTGGGGGCTTAAAAGAAACATATTCTCTGAGCTGACTGTCCACTTATAGGCAGCGGGAAAGCCACCCCAAGGCCCTTACAGACTGAATCCAGCATGCCTTCCTCCCCTAGGAGTGTGTGCCTACTGAGTCCACCTTTTTTTTTAAATGTTTTTTTTGAGACAGGGTTTCTCTGTAGCTTTGGGAGTTGTCCTGGAACTAGCTCTTGTATACCAGGCTGGCCTCGAACTCACAGAGTTCCACCGGTCTCCGCCTCCCAAGCGCCGGGATTAAAGGCGTGCGCCCCATTGCCTGGCTGAGCCCACTTTTTAAGAAAGCCCAGCCAAGCAGAAACGAAGTGGGTCTGACAGAGGCAAGGTGTGGGAGTGCAAAGAGTGACGTTTCTGGCATCAGAAAAACCTGCCTTGGCTTTGGAAACGCAGTCCGTGACCTTGGGCAGCTCACAAACTTCTCTCCATGTCAGTGTCCCACGACTAAAGGCTGTTGGGAGAAGTAAATGAAATGGCTATATAGAAAAGTGAATTATATACTCTAAAGTGCTCTTGAAGGCTCGTTTTAATTGTTCCTTGTTCTATAGGGCTAAGTTCTTCTGCCCAGCCTGGGCAGAAGCGGCGTCTAGGAAAGGGCTTTAGAAATGCTAATGCCAGACGTGAGTGACAGGCCTGGACAATGGAGGAGGGTGCTGTGAATGGGGCAGCCCAGGCCTGGGAGCGAGGCTCCCCACGTGGGAGCTGAGTGGGGGAGGGGCGGACTGGGCGACACCAGACCTGGCTGACTGGAAGAGACTGGAGCTGTCAGCAATGCTGAAGGGGAGAGGACTACCTGCTTGGCAGTGGTTGGGATGGGGCTCCCAGGAGGAGAGGGAGGTTGGACGGAGGAGCCCTGGGCCTGGAGCCAGAGGGTACAGACTAGCTGACCTGGAGGTTCAGAGGAAAGCGGTGGGGGAGCTGAGATGGAGGCCCTGGGACTCCGGCTGACTGGGGGTAGAAAAAGGCTGAGGATTCTGAGCTGGGCAACTCTGGGCCCAAGCCTCTGCGATGGAGGTAGGAAGGCCAAGATAGTGGCTAGTTTCTAGACACAGCTGGTTTCTCGATGCAGCTGGGTCCTGAGGAAGTGACCTGGGAATCAGGCACCCAGGGCCAGGATGCCTTGCAGGTGGTATGCATGTGTGCTTGTGTGTGTGAAGGGGCAGGAGAGGGGGGTGTCTTCAGCTGTGTCTTCTTCCCTCCTCTTCAGCCCATCTCTCTCCTTCCTCTTCCCCGGGCTTTCTCTCTTGCCTTCCCCTCCCCCTTCACCATGAAGGCTGTTTTTGTTCCTCCTCGGGGCCTAGCCCCTGAGGTGTGCAAACAGGAAGGACCTCTCCCCGGGCAGTGAGTAAGGAGGGAAAAATGAGGTGTTGAAAAGATGACAAGTCGCCCTGTCAGAGCTCACCTTGGCAGGGAGCAGGCGGCAGGGGCCGGCGGGTGGTGGGGGGAGGTCTGCCCTGGAAGACAGCCTACATGTGCCCAGAGCTAGGCAAGCGGATCGGCAACAAGCAGGCACTGTGTATGCGTTTGTTTGGTTTAGAATAGTCCACCCCTCCTATTCCCACCATCAAAGATCCCTTCCCTTCCTTCCCAGTGGGAAGAATAAGGCCAAGGGGCCAGCAGCTTCGTGTGAGATGGAAGGGGTGGGGGAGGTGGGAAGGGGCTGGGCAGGAGGCCCACCTCCCTCATCGAAACCTGCTATCCCACAGCCTCCTGGCTACCCAGCATCAAAGACACCACAAACTCATCATGAACTGACCTCAAAGCCGCTCTCCACAGCCCTGCATGCTGTCCCTCCGGTGGGCTTCCCAGCTTGGTAAATGACCTCACCATCCAGTCACCCAGTCCTAAATGCCGCTCCATATCCCAGGTGGTTTCCTCTCCCACTCTGGTCAGTTTGCTTTCAAATCTCTCCTATATCTCCCCTTTCATGGCCAGCACCCTATTGTACCTGGCTTCCTTCATTCACCCACCCACCCACCCACTCTTTCAACCTCTGCTTATTCAGCACCTGCCATGCACATCAAACTGGCTCCTGCTCTCACTGGAGGAGGTGGAGCTACTGGCTTTAGGCTGTGGTTTGTTGTAGGTTTTGTGTTGGTTATTCTAGACAGGGTTGCAGTGTGTACAGGCTAGCCTTGACCTTACGGTAATCCTCCTGCCTCAGCTTCTCAAATACTGCAACCACAGGCATGCGCTACAGTGTCCAGCTTTCACAGTGATTTTAGAGCCAGCCTACCAGGGTTTGGGTTCTCATTCTGCCACCGTTATTGGGCTGTTGTTCACTTAATCTTCCTATGCCTCCGTTTTCTCATGTGGCGAATGGAGACGCCTGAGCTCTGACCTCAGGACTGAATATGCTGATATTTAAAGTGAGAGGCACCCAGTATTCTATTAGCATTGTTGTTTAAAATACAGAGTATGGGGGCTTGGAGAGATTGCTCAGTGGTTAGAGCACTGACTGCTCTTCTTGAGGACCTGGGTTCCATTCCCAGCAACCACATGGCCGCTCGCAACTGTCTGCAATTCCAGTTCCAGGAGGCCTAGATACCCATGGCAAAACACCAATGCGCATAAAATAAAAATAAATAAATTTTAAAAACTCGCAACTGAAAATATAGAGTGTGGCAGGACATGATGATAAATGGAGTTAACTAAAGCCTGCCTGGGAGACAGAGATTTGCATCTGCAGAGCATGGCCACAGATGCTTACAATCATCTTGTCAGGAAGTTAGCAAGACCAGTCCTGATTAAGGGTGCATTGGCTCCAGGATTCATGCCTGGCTCTGTTGCTTCTGACTGAATGACCTTAAGCAAGTCATTTCTCTTCTGATCCTCAGTGTCCTAAGGTTGACAGTTGGCACATTTGGGAAACTTATTATGTGTCAGGCCTACGTGAAGGCCCATTGGAACAGCTTCTTGGAAGCAGAGCTACTTTTAATCTAATTAGTTTCACAGATCAAAAAACTAAGGTACAGGGAGGTTAAACTATCTGCCCAAGTCACAGGGCACGTGAAACAGAGCTGGGACTTGCAGTCATCTTGCATAGCCACTTCCTTGAGGAGTCGCTGTGGAAATGTCAAGGTATGATGTCCACAGAAGTGCCCAACAGCCTGCCAACCCACCCAGAGAGAGCCATCTCTTGGCTATGGGCTCCAGTCACTGAACAAGCCTCGAGGCCGTACCAGAGGGCAGAAGCAAGCTCAAGCCTGGGCTAGTGGCCAAGGGAACTCAAACCTATGAGGCTGTTTGAGGGCAGAGACTAAGTCACTTTAGGATTCCCTGGAGCTTCAAAAAGGAAGTACTCAATAAATACAGGAAGGAAACCGCCTTATGGAAGGTCTCCTATGGCTGTC
This sequence comes from Microtus pennsylvanicus, assembly GCF_037038515.1. Taxonomy (NCBI): domain Eukaryota; kingdom Metazoa; phylum Chordata; class Mammalia; order Rodentia; family Cricetidae; genus Microtus; species Microtus pennsylvanicus. Next base: position 88,431,524 of record NC_134601.1, on the reverse strand, counting down.
AGTGCTCTAGGTCCCTAAGTCCTCCTCGCAGACATTCCAGATGCCATTGTGTCTGTTTTCCTGATGAGGGAGTTGAGGCTCAGTACATAGGACATGGAGATAGAAAGTGTGTGCGTAACTTGGAGAAGAGGAAAAAAAATCTCCTCCTATCAATGCTGAGCTGCAAGGGGCTTAGAACAGCCTAATTAGGCACAGAGGTGACCACAAGCGTCACCTCTGCCACCTCACTGCAGCCAATGAACAAGCTCCACCTCCGCAGAAGCAGCCTTGGGCGGAACTGGAGGGTCATTGAATTTGCATATGTGGCCTGCGCCTTCACTGACAACTCCAGCGACAAGGCTGGACAAGTCCCACCCTCCCTGCCCTAAAAGCCAGGGAGACTCAAAGTTTCCTCTTGGGAACAGAGACCAGCAGGGACTTCTGACTCACCCAGTCCCTGATGAGACCTCAGGCCAGCTACTTGCAGCCTGGAGGCCTTGGGCCTTTCTTCTCTCAGTGCCTGACTGCGAGTGAGAAGCTGCTGTGGCAGCCATGTCTAATCAGGCAGGGGCCCCAAGAGACAGAGGCTCCTTCATCTCAGTCTGAGGAGGGGTCAGTCTGGGGCTCGGGGAGGAGCCTGAGGAGACACAGAGTCCATCCAGTCTAGACCAGCCCACATTCCTCAGCGGGCCTGGAGAGGGTGAGCATGCTCAGTGCTCAACCGGAAGCCAAGCTCTGCACCAAGGAGCCTTAGCTGCCGGCTGTGTCTGCAGACACTGGTGAGCAAAGGGCCTCAGTGAGCAGTCAATTGCACAGAAAAGAAATATTTTGCTTCTTCATCCTCCTCATCCTCCCCACCCCATCAAAAAACTCTTGACGTTTTGCTTCAGATCAGGGTCAGCCATTAGGATTAGTCTTGCTAGATGATGATGAGATGTGGGGTCTTTCCACATAGGGGGTGCTCATTTCTTTTCTCCTGGGACTTGGGCTCTGACAGGGCCCAGAGGGAAGAGCTAGAAGAAAGTCTTAAGTGCCTGCCCATCCATTACTTTAGTGCAGTATTCAACTCACCCTGTGGGATTCTCATGGCCTATTTTGTCAATCAGCAAACCAAGGCTGAGTGGGCCTGTGCCTTGCTTAGGACTCCCAGATGACTAGCACTGAAACGGTCTCAGGCTTGTGCCTCACATACAAAGGTCTTTCAACTGAGCCACAGCAGTGGATGCAAAGCTCCTCTGCGAGGCCTTCAAAGACATAGGACAACCATTGGCGGCCTGCTCTGCTTTCCTAAGGAGAATCCCTCCTTGTGAAGGTGAGCCAGTGTTCCAGCAACTTTCTGTTAAAAAAAAAATCTATGGACTGGAGAGATGGCTCGGCGGTTAAAAGCGTTGGCTGCTCTTCCAGAGGACCCGGACTCAATTCCCAGTATACACATGGCAGGTCACAAATGTCTGTAACTCAAGTCCCAGTGGATCTGACACCCTCGCAAAGACATGCAGGAAAAAAAGCTTTCCTTCTCAGTCATGTGCTGGTTGAGGAGCATTTAAGAAATCCCCCCTCCCCTAGACACAAAGATCAATACAATGACCCCACCAGTGAAAGAGAGTCAGCACCAGCCAGCTCAATGGTAGATTTCCTGGTAAACCTGTTGTGGACATACACAAGGTCTATTCGACAACCTGAGATCCTAGTGGCCTGCCCTAGGCCACCTCCCACCTTCTAGCCTGTACCATGTATTTTTATGAATCGATGTCAACTGAGTTGCACAACTCCCTAGGAGGTTCGAATGTGCCAACACTTGTGGTTTTCTGGGACCTTGGCCTTGTGGCTGAGAGTGCTTTCCTCACCCCGCCCCCCCAGTCTCTTGACCATACACTCTCCATCCCATTATTGGAGATCAGCTCAGAGAGTCTCTGCTCCAAGATGCAGGGATGCAAATATACACCTCCAGACTTCTGTTCCTTCAGCTCCCTTTGCCTGAGCTCCCTACCTTCCTGCCACCCTTCTTCCTTCTTTTCTCTGTTTCTGTCACATATGCATATGATTAAAAGAAATCCCAGTCTGGCTTGGTGGTTCTCGCTTTTAATCCCAGCATTGCAGAGGCAGACACAGGGGATCTCTGTGAATTTGATGCCAGCCTGGCCTACATAGTGAGTTCTGGGCCAGGCAGGGTCTACATGGTAAAACTCGGTCTCAAAATAAAACAGACAAATGAAACAACCAACAACAACAACAAAAGAGAAGAAAACAAAGCCAAAAGCAAATGGAGTTGTCAAGCATCTCGAAAAGCATTCAGTGAGCTAGAAGGACAGCTCTGTGGCACAGGGCTTGCTTCGCGTGCCTTAGGCCCCAGCACTGCAGAAGAAAAGAAGAGGGACCATGGAGATGATGTGACAGGTAAAGAGCCTGCCTCTAAGCCTGGCAACCTGAGTTTGGTGGAAAAAGAGAATTGTCCCTCTGACCTCCCTCCCACCCCCCCACCCCCGTGTGCCATGGCACGTGCATGCCCACACAGACATACCCACGCACACATTCCAATACAAATGTAGCAAAAATCTTAAAGAAAAGAAGGAAGAGTGGGAGGGAGGGAGAGGAGGAAAACAAAAGAAGGAAACCCAAGCACGCAGTAAAAAGTAAGCATCCTCACTGCCTACCTCCTTCCATGCTTCTGGTTCCGGATCTTTCTAGCGGTACTCTACAGCTGGCTAAGCACTGATGCACATAGATCTTTTTGTGACATGTGATCATTTGTAAAATGGCCCACTACACTGCACCTGGCCTTTGTAGCTTGCAGACTTCTGCAGACTGATACAGCAGTCTGGAGGGTCTCCCTTGCACTGGATACAGGCTGTCCAGTAAAGCCTCTGATGGCTGGGCCATGATTTATTTAACTAGGCCCCAGTGATGGACACTTAAACACTTGCTCATCTTGCAACTAAAAACAACACAACAATAAATATCCCTGTCCAAACAAACTGTGCTCTTGCTCATGTAGGAGAGCTAAATTCCCACTAATGCAATTGCAGGGTCAGTGTGCGTGGATTTGAAATGTTAATACATCTCCCTGAAGTAGCTTTCAAACAAATACAACCAGTTGACGACAGTGACAGCCTTAGAAAGGAGCCATCCTGCTCTCCCTCTGTCCTTTCCTTACCTGTTCCCTCCTCATGCCTGAAGCGTAAATGGCCTCACATTTGTCATCTGGGAGCACCAGCCCTCTTCCCAGCTTTGCCCACCAGATGGAGTGTGCATCTGCCTCCGCTTTCCCAGGACGTCACTGTTGTCTTGAGCCCATCTCCCAGTCTAGACCATGAGTTGAGAAAAGGATTAAGCTCCATTCATCTTTTGTGGGCCCTAGTTGAATGCACCACAGGCAGAAGCTGAATATCTCTTGAACTAAACAAAGCTGAACACAGTGATGCATGCCTGTAATCCCGGCACTCAGGAGGCTGAGGCAGGAGGACTGCAGTGAGTTTGATCTTAGCCTGAGCTACAGAGACCCTGTTTCAAAGCTCTGAAGGAAATAAAAAAAAAATCCTAGTCTGTTGGACTCCAGCTTGCTGCTGAACACAAGCATGAACCTGACTGAGCAGACCTTGCTCGGCTCTCCTGCTCCCTGAAGACTGGCTGCGTGTGCCAGTGCCCGTCTCTGCTTCTTGTAGGGTTGGTTTCCAGCTGCACGCCCTTATCTGTGAGCAGATGCTGTCCCTTTGTCCCCAGCTCTTCCAAAGGTCCCCTTTAGTTACCGGGGTCTTGTTCCTCTTTTTCCTGTCACCATGCAAGGTGTCCTCTTGTCCCATACTCCCAGGCTGGATCTGCAGTGTGCACCAGGATCTCTAAGAGCCTGGCAGCACATAGCGCCTGTTACCAGAACACCTGAAGCAGATCGACGAGGTCCAGCTGTGGAGGCAGCTCAGGCTCACCCACAGCCCTTCAGGTGCCTACTGGCTCCTAGCCGCTCTGAGACTAGGGCTGCTGGGGTTAAGACATCCCTTGCTGCCCCTCCTCCAACATCCTTCTGTTGCGGCTGCAGAATGTCACTGGCTTCTGGAGCCAGTTTCCTTGCTACTCTCCTTCTGGGATTAACAGCTGGGGCCAGGGAAATCAATGTATGGAGGGGGCTTGAGGCAGTGGGGTTCAGAGAACCTCTTGGGATAGTGAAGTGTAGAGACAGAAAACTGGAATGGGGGCGTACATGCGAGCTCACAAAGTGCCACCAGTCAGCAGATGCAAATGCCATGGCATTTGGAAAGGTGGCTCAGGGGCTCCACGACCCAGCTTACTCCCTTCCTCTGGGTGAGGACTGTCCGAGGATGGGGCATGGTGGGCAATGTGTTGTCATCTGCACGCAAGTCTGAGGAACAGTACAGACAGACAGACAGACACAGCCTGCCAGTAGAGCTGGTAGCCTGCTGCATCATCACCAAGGATCCCAAACTACTGTGTAGTGACATTTCAATTGTATTTTAATAAAGCCTGCCTGAGGATCTGAGAGTGAAACAGCCCCACCGGTCAGCCTTACAGACCAGGTTATGGTAACACACACCTTTAATCCCAGTAGCCATAATAATGTGCACCCTTCATGTCAGTTGCCACACTGGTTGCCATAGAAATCAGGTGGTTCATGCCTTTAATCCTAGCCCTGGAGAGGAATATACGACAGGGGAAGACAGCTCTCAGGGACAGTCTCCTTCTGAGATTCCTGGAGGCAGAATCACCATTTCAGACTGAGGTCGAGTTAAGAGCCAGTGGCTGGCTGTTTTGCTTTTCACACCTTTAGGTTGAACCCCAGTTTCTGACCCTGAGTTTTTATTAATCGTGCATCACTACTGTGGCCCCAAGCTGTCATTTTTGCTTCTGACATCACCACCACAGCAAATACTTCTGGGCTCCTGGTCCTCACATCCCACTCCAGACTTCAAGGCCTCCGAACAGCACCCTTGGCTGGTGCTCTCCACTTGAGTCTGAAGCTGCTCAGGGCCCTAGAGGCACAGGTCTGGAGTCTCTACCCAGACTGCAGTGGTGTATTTCTCCAGCCAGTAGGGGCCCTCTGGCACCGGCCAGCATCCCCTCTCTTGAACTGACTCATTCTGCCTAAATTGGAAATGTGGGTCACTGTTATACCATGGGAAGGATACCAAGGGTGCTCCTAAAATACTTTCATGTGGTACCACTCAGGGCATAGAAAAGGTTCGTGGCAAACCACCAGAACCCACCAAAAGAGCCCTATATTGGGCTAAGGCCGAGAAAGACCAATGAAGAAGGAAGCTGTAGGTCTCAGCCTGAGCAGCTGCAGGTCTCAGCCTGAGCAGCTGCAGCAAAAAAAAAAGGCTTCTCTTAAGTGGGAGAAGACATTTCTGTAAGCGTATGGGTTTTTTTTTCTTTATGATGACTACCAGCTAGTACCTATGTGTGATTTGTCTGAATGTATGAGTGTGTACCACACGCGTGCTTGGTGTACAGTCGGCATCGGATCCCTTGGAACTGGAGTTAGAGATGATTTTGAACCACCATGTAGGTGTTATAAATCAAACCTGGGTCCTCGGCAAGAGCAGTAATTGCTCTAAGCCCGAGTCATCCCACTGGTCCTCTCTTTTGGCATGGTGAGGCTTTCCATTAAGCCTCTAAAGCCTCTACATACTGTTCTTTGTCATGCTTTCCTTTCTTCCTTAATAACATTATGTCATGGACATCTTTATCAGTACCTGATAAAACCTGCAACCATTGCATAGCTTTAATTCCAGACCTACCCAACCGTCAAGAGACTGGGTACAGCTGACCGCCTGCTGCTAGCACACTGCTCAAGCCGCAGGTGCAAATGCGGATCAACTGCTTGTGTCCTCTCCTCTTCTGAGCTGAAACTAGATGTGATCAGGAAGACAAACTATTGTTTTCTAAAGAACAGAGCATGTTTCTCTGGTGTATTCATTGACCCGTCACGGAATCCCAGTGAGGCTGAAGGGCTGAAGACTAACACCACCCAGGCTTTTGGAGTTACGACGAGTATCCTCCCAAAACTGTTGGTAGAAATAGCAGTACAGTCACTCAAGACAGCAATTTGACACTATCTACTTGGTAAAGATGCTCAAACTATGGCACGCTGATCTTTCATTCCCTTGTACTTACTGCTAGACAAACAGACACATGCACAAAGGGGTATTTCTATTATATTCAGTGCTGGTGAGAATCTAAACATCTACCAAAAGGGTTAATGTATCAAATGCAAAAAAAAAAAAAAACATGGGAGTGAAAAAGTCAAGCTGCAAAACGAGAGCATACATTCCACCAACTATGTCCAGTTTAGAAACAAACCCAGCTGTTTATGGACACACACACACACACACACACACACACACAGAGTATATACGTCTAGAGATAGAGACAAGGAGTTCACACCATTTTCTCGGTAGTGCTTACCTCTGTGGCTGAATGAAGGGAAATAGGGTGTGAGGAACTCACTTGTGTCTGAGTTCTGTCCTAGAGATGGATGTGAAGAAGCATGGCCAGCTGTTAAGTGAATTTGCCGTGGCTGTCCTGCAGCACTCTGTTGGGGTGTCCCTATTTGTGTCACTATGTTAAGATGTCTAACTGGCATTCACATCTTTTTTTTTTTACCCATTCTGCGAGTTTCCATCTTCTCAAAGGTGATTCAAACTTGTTCACCCCCACAGTTTGGATTTATTTTTACCCGTTTCTTTGTGGGTATTTTCTCTCTCCTTTTTCTCTCTCTAGTCAATCTTTTCCACACAGAACATAATCACATACCTTATTCCTGTTTCTTAAAGGTCTTTGGTGTTCTGATGAGAATTTCTAGTGAAAATGACAGTTTTTCTAGAGCTGAGAAGAATTTATAGTTACCTGGTAACACCGTTTCAGACAAAGCCCAAACGATGCCAGTGTACTGTGCCAAACCAAAAGGAGAACTTTAATAAGCTTTTACACCACTGCAAATACAGGAACATTAACCCATAACATGCAACGAAAGTGATTTTTTTCTTTCCAACGTATTTAACAGATAAACTTGACATCAACAAGTAAGAGTAACATAGTCTACAGAACAAATATGATTTGTTTCAACTTTCAGGTTAGAAAATTTATGTTCTTGCTGCAATCTCAAGTAGCATTTAGAAAGTTTAGTTTCCCTTTTCTACCTTCTAAATGAAAGAATGATTTTTAAATGTAATTGCACGCAACCATTTTCACATTGGAAATAATCACAAGGAATCAACAAGTTTAGTGTAATTGACTGACAGATTTCATTGCCAGTGTTAATTTTGAAAGCGGGCTCCTGTAGTATTGTGGGTATTAGATAGGGAATTAGCCAGGCTAAGAGTGACGAGCCATGGCCTTTACAGTGGGGGAGGGAACATGCAGCGGCACACGGGGCAGGTGCCGGACTTCTGAAGCCAGATGGACACGCACGGCTTGTGGAAATAGTGGTGGCACGGCAGCTCGGTTGCCACCTCCCCCTTCACATATTCACTGCAGCAGATAGGACAGCACATTTCCTGGCCCACGGCACCATGATCTTCGGTGACCAGGATCTCAGGAAGCGCATCAATGCTCTCCTTGCTTGCGGGTGGGTTAGCCACTTCGACATCAACGGCGAGAGACTCCAGGTGAGCAAGGGCAGTCTCCATCGCCTGGGCCAGGCGCTCTTCAAGGGCCATGTAGGTGAGGAACTGCGGATCCACGTAGGAGATGGCCTCCGCCACCCCCATCCCATCCGCAAAGCCATCAAACAGGCTCCAGTCCACTTCTAGGTCTTCGCTCACACTGGAGTCATCTTCCAGGTTGTTGTTGCCATCCAGCATGAACATCGCAGGCTGTATCAGCTCGTGGCTGGATTCGTTCTCCCCCTCACTGCTGCTTTCATTCTCATTGTACCGGAGCCAAGGAATTTCTCCTTCTTCCAGAGAGGCCTGCTCTTCTTCCTGAAGAAACGGTTCTTGTACTTCTTCGGGATAGCCACTGCCATTGCTGCCAACACTGGTACTGGCAAGGCTCCCAGCTCCGCTGGTGTTCCCACTCCCTTGAGCTTGCTGAGGGAGTTCTTCCCTTCCTGGCAGAGGCTCCCAGCTTTCCCCACTGGAAGACTGGGGTTGTTCCTGGCTTCGATACTTCCAGTGCAGAGCAGACATCCATTCTTTCTCACTGTCAGAGTCGTCTTCATAGTACCTGTAGTAATCATCAGAATATGCCCAGAAGTCACGGTCAGCCATGGTTCGCCGCCGTCTGGACACCTTCTCTGCTTTCGCCTGCCCACTCCTGTTATCCTTCTTGTCTTCAGGATACCTCAGCTCAGAGGAGCTGCCTGCCCCCTCACTTCGGCCTCTTCTTGGGAGGGCCTCTGCACGGGCTCCGTCAGCATCAGCATTGGCAGCATCTCTCCACCTAGAAGTACTGTGTGGTGCATCGTCATCATCATCAGTATCAAAAAACACTTTTGGTTTCATGCAGCTTGGAGTCGCCATATTCCGGATTTTTGGTCTCACCACCGGTTCCTCTGCGCTCTTTGCGGTGGCTCCCCCACCACCACAAATACTCACAGGAGCCCTGCCAGGACGTGCAGGTACATTCTGCCTCCCTCTCTCCACATTGCTGCTACCCTTTGCAGCTGCCCTGCCTTCAGCAGAGGCCATCTGAGAGGCCATGCCATTCTGCTTCAAGAACTCAGCTCTGGTACCGGAGCACCGTGCAGCAGGGGGCGGGTCTACCTTGCCACGCTCCTCTTTCGCATTACGGCGGCGGCGGCGAGGACCAGAGAAGCGAGGAGACCTTGCCCCCTTCTCTGGATCAGCCTTAAACTTGCCAGTTTTCCCTCGCACTGGCAGTCGGTTAACAGGCCCAGCCCCCTCCTCCTCACTATCACGCGCCCCCAAAGTGTCAATGTGTCCATAAGCCAATCCTCTTCGGCTCCCTGAGGCCCTGTACTCTCTTGGAGGATACCTGGAATAATTCTCATTCCCAACATTCATGTTGGCTCCTGAGCTCTCGGTGTCATCCCAACGACGGCGTGTGCTGGCAAATGGGGAGCGGCTCCTCTTGGTTTGATTGGGGGCTGATCTGTGCATTGGGACTTCGGATGTTGTCCTTCTCGGGCTGGCAATCCGGTCCTGCTGGCTTGTGGGTTGCCTGAAACTGACATAAGCATGCCTCCTTCCATAACCCCTGTCTGCACCAGATTGATACCCTCCTGCTGATTTGGGCCGAACAGGCTTGCTAGATTCCTGACCCATGGCTGACTCAAGAGTTTCCAACAGAGCTGGGCCGCAGGTGCAAAGGCTCTCGCTCCCAGTTCAGAACTAAAGGAGATCTAATTTTCCTTCAGTAGGCAGGTACAGGGATAAGGGCCCTTTAACATTAGTTTCACTGTCTTCTAAGGCCTGAGGTAGCATTCCAGTGACTGTCTGATGTAGACCTGGAACACATGTGTAATGTTTGCAAAATGATTATAAGGCTGGGTCCACGAGAAAGCCAGACTTTAGTGGAGAAGAGGACAGAATATGTGTAAGTGTGTGAGTCGGGGTGGGGGGAGGGGAGTGACTGAGTGCTCAGAATGTAGATCTGCTGTGGAAATATGGGAAGACTAGAGCCTGCTTCGAGGTTGGTTTTTTTGGGGGGGGGGTGTTTCTGAGAACTGCAGATATTGAGAAGGAATGCGATTTAGAACAGAACTGAAAATATAGTTCACTGTGTATGCACAAGTGCCAGTGTCTGTCAGGAGAGAGACAGGTGGATAGGGAGCCAGCAATCGTACAATGCAGGGATTTCTGGAGTGGGTAGGTGCTTGTGGGTAGGAAAGTGACAGGAATGGGTGGGGCATCTTCAGAGGGGAAGGCTGTCAGCCTGACAGAAAGGGGAGGGTCAGTGCTCCTGTTCCGCTCCTGTTCCGTCTGGCAGCTGGAACTATAGAGGGAAGCCTGCATGTCACAGGCAAGGAAGTGAAAGGGCATTCATAGCAATGAGGAAAGTGTCTAAGAGTCAACGTGGGAGGCAACAGCGGGCAGGAAAAAAGCCCAGAAGATGTATGCGACGGATGGACTAGCAAGGCCAGCGACCAAAGAATGCTGACCTATGTTAATATGGCAAACAGGAAGGTGCAGTATAGAGCAGACAGAGAATAGGAGAAAAGAACATTTGAGAAGAGTGTGTGAGCCAGCTTCCTGCGTGGACATGTGTGTAAGGCAAGCAGTAGAAGGATGAAGACTTCTTTACATGTGTGTATATAGCAGACAGGGAAGATGGAGGCCATTTCTGGGGGGGGGGAGAAGGGGAGGGAGGGGGAGAGGAGAGAGAGGGACAGGAAGGGAGGGGGGAGAGAGAGAGAGAGAGAGAGAGAGAGAGAGAGAGAGAGAGAGAGAGAGAGAGAGAGAGAGAGAATACGTACTCAAACATGGGTCAGTGGAGGAGGAGAGGGAAGATTCTAGAGGTAGGAGGTAGGTGAGGGGAGAGGAAGGAACTAGAGGGTGTGCGAGAGGGTGTGCGTTAGCCTGTTTGCGCATGCGCAGAGGAGCTCGCTGGAACCTTGAGGATGCAGGGACAGGGACTAGACTGCATAGGTTTGTGTGTGCGTGCTTGCGTTCGTGTGGGGTGTGTGTGTGTGTGTGTGTGTGTGTGTATGTGCGGGTGCGCGCGTGTGTGCCTGCGTCTGTGTACGCGCACGCGCGTGTGTGCGACACAGAAGAGGGGGTGCAATGTCATAATAAGAGGCAGGAATACGTTATCAGCTCAAAGGGCAAACCCAAATCAATGTGGCAGGTCAAAAGAAAGAAAAGCGTTTCGTGTAGGAACCCTGATTTTCCCTGAGAATATTGTTTATCTTGTAATAATTCTTTTCGTGGGCACATTTTGTACCTAAAATTTTTAGCCATGTGCCATTAGACAAAACAGCAGCAAAATGGGGGAAGAAAGGCCAGAGAGTGCTCTGCAAAGAGGCCAAGAGCATTGCAAGGAGAGACAGGTAGGAGTGGCAGAGGGCCGCGACCACCAGCCCTCTCTCAAACAGCCATAAAGGCCATTCGGGCTGAGGCCGTAACGGAAGGCAGGAGCTGGACAGAAAGGGATGAGGTCCCCAAAGAGGCCATGGGCCTCGGCATGTGGTTAAGTCCCCTCCGCCCCACCCCGCGCCCAAGACGAACCCGCAAAGGGGTCATTGGGATTCTGCCCGTGCCCACTCGGAAACCCTTGCCCACCCGTCCGGGCTACTGCAGCAGGCTGCCTGGCACTCACCTTTCCCGACAGTCGCGCGCTCGGAGCAGCAGAGCTGGAGGACCTCCGGACGCCGCCGCCGCCGCTGCAGCTCAGGGTCTCGGCTCCTCCTCCGCTAAAGAGCACTAGGGCAGGCGGGGACTGCGGCGGCGGAAGTGATTGTGACGTCAGCGTGAGCCCGCCCCCTTGATGTGGCGGGGGCGGCTGCTGCCCTCTGCACATCCCCGTGGGCTACAAAACGTTATTTCGTTTGAAACGCTCAGATTTTTCAGGGACCCCCACACGCAGCGAGAATTGTAACAGCACTAACAAATGCAAAACATTTGCCACCTTCCCTTCAGTTTTCTTTAATAAACTAAAACCTGAAGATTCTGATGAATTCTAAGACGCTAGTTAATTATATTACTATATCACATCCTATGTTACATGTTATGGTTTGTCTGGGGATATTAAAATCTAAAGCAGTATTCAGGGTTGCAGTAGAAACGTCAATTTTTTTAAAAGCCTGGTGTTTGAGGCAAATTGAAGGTGTTTGCAGTGAAATCTGGTACTATCCAGGAGATAATTCATTACACACAACACGGCTTGATGTTTTTGTCAACTGCGTCACATTTTAAAGTGTCGCAGCTAGCCAAGTGTGGTGGCGCACACCTTTAATCCTAGCACTTGGAAGGCAGAGGCGGGTGGTTTTCTAAGTCTGAGGCCAGGCTGGGCTACAGAATGAGTTACAAACAAAGCCAGGACTATCCAGATGAAACCCTGTCTCCGAAAAATCAAAACAAAACAAGGCCCAGAGAAGCCTTTCTTGAACTCTTTAAATTGAATGGATGTTGAGAACAATCGATGTGGAGTTCCTGAGTTCGCAGCAGTAGCGAAGCTTTGCTCTTACAGGAAACACATGTGGTAGAACAGCCACAAAAGACCTCCAGGGGGACAATACAAACAGTATGGGGGATTCCTGTTAACCGAATACTGTGTCCAGCTAAGGGGGCAAAATCCAACAAGGGGCAAAAAGCAAGGAGAGGGTGAGCAAGAGCAAAGGATGTAGAAAGAGAAAACAGCAACAACAAACGGGAGTGAATTCACACATAACAGCGTGTAGTGCGGACTAGTAACTACGTAAAATCAAATTCAGACTACATGGTGTTTCATGCTTTTGATGCCAGCACTCCAGAGGCACAGGCAGGAGGATTTCTATTTTTTCCAGGCCAGCCTGGTCTATACAGAGACTTCCAGGACAGCCAGCGTTACAAAGAGGGAGACTGTCTCAAACAAAACAAAATTTGGAGCATTTATTTTTTCCTTTCTTTTTCTTCTTTTTTTTTGTGGGGGGACAGTGGGGTGTGGGAAAAGTTAGTTGTAGTTATTGTCAGACAAGGTCTCGTTATGTATGTAGCTCAGGCTCACCTTGAACTTTCTAGGTTGCTCAAGCTTGCTCCATTAAAAGTAGCAACACTAATCTACAAATAGAGAAGTCAAAGTAAAAAGTGCCTAAGAGAACACAATAGCTGTTTCAGAAAGGACAAGAGAGAATGATCACAAAATGTAAGCACCAAGTAATGCAGTTTTAAAATATGTGGAGCCATTGCTGTTAGGAATACAAAGACCCCAGGAAGTGGATGGCTGTAGCGGCAGTCTTAACCCACACTGCTTGTGCTGCAGACAGATCAAACGGACTTCCAAATAATTAAGGACATAGGGGGACTCACCAGTGCAATTAATAAGCCAGGGCTAATGTATATGCATTTTGGACTCAAGAGGATTCATTATTTAATAGAAACACTCTATTTTGAACAGGAAAACAGTATAAGATACATATTTGAATTTATCTGTCTCACAGACTGAGCAACTTTTGGTTTCTTTCAAGTTTCAGACCCTCTACTTTTGAAACAAGGAAATTACAGCTGAAGCTTTGACATTATCCGATTCCCCTTAACTTCTTTCCTTAAAGGAGAACCATTTGAGAGCTTGTATTTTTCTACTTCTTTTCCAGGTCCTACATATGTATATTTCTGGACACACTATGCATTATTATTTCTTTATTTTAAATTAGGTAAGTCATCTTCAAATTTCATGAAATAGTTGGAAATTCGACAATATTGAAACACATAGCTCTGAGTCATGCATTTGAACTACTGAGTGCTATTTTATCAATTACTTAACATGGTATAACTAGACTACTCTATGGTAAGGAATTCCATTGCACGAATTATGAAATTTATGTATCTCTTTCCCTACTGTTGGAGTCGGATCATGTCCGTCTAGTGAGATTATGAGAATTCAATGACCATCTTAGTATATGGTTTCTTGTGTCCTTCTCCAGGGCAGTTTTCTGCTCAACCTATGGTTGTTTTGCAAGTTTAATCTTCTTGACCCTCCAGGAAGTCTGACTTCCCCAACAGGCTACCCCTGGGGAATATTGCTTCTAGCCTCTCATAGACGCCTGCTCAACATTTTTAACCTGTGCTCTCATGGGGAAAGGGATTTGAAAAATTGCTCCGCTCTGTGCACACACATTTAAGTGGGATTTCTTGGTGAAAAGACATGCAGTAGTCATCTGGGTGTGGAGTGAAGGCCTTTAATTCCAGCGCTCTGGAGACAGAGTCAGGTGGGCCCTCATGAGCTCCCAGCTAGCCAGGGCTACTTAGAGACACCCTGTCTCAAAACAAACGAAAAACCAAAACCAAATTTAAAAAACGTAGCAGTTATTTACTGATGAATAACAAATTGTCTCAAACACATAACACAACACGGCAAACATTAACTAATGGCACAGTTTCTGTGACTAGAGAATCCAGACATGGTTTAGTCACAGTGCATCGGGCTTGAGTGTGTAAGGATGAACTCAAGCGCACTCTCATCTGTGGTTAGCGTTTCCTTGAAGGTTCAGTTGGGTGGGGGGTCCACATGACAACACAGATGTTGTCAGGCCTCAGAAAGCCTAGGTCAACCTCTGTGTTGACTGGCAGGTTGTTATTCTTGTGATGTGGATCTGTTCACGGGCTTCTTGGTCTCTTCACAGCATGGCAGCTAGTGTGGTGGGTGGTGGTGGTGGTGGTGTGTGTGTGTGTGTGTGTGTGTGTGTGTGTGTGTGTTTGTGTGTGCGTGAGAGAGAGAGAGAGAGAGAGAGAGAGAGAGAGAGAGAGAGGATAGTAGATGCAGTCTCTTTTTATAACTTACTCTCGGAAGTGACATCTCGTCATTTTTTTTTCTATGTCCCGTTTAATAAAAAGCAAACCACAGAATCTGCCCCTTTCCTGTATCAAACTGTAGCCACAGCTGTTCACAGTTTTCCATCATTGTCCTCTACTGTCCATGAGATCAATAATGATACCTCTCCTTTCATTCCTGATACATGTGATTCTGTTTATTCTCTTATTGAGAGGCTTAGTAGTCCTGAGGATATTTCCGAAGACTCGGATTTGGACTTGTTTTCTTTGCTGTTTATTTACATTCAATTTCATTGCTTTATGTTCTACTTTTTATTATATATTTTCTTCTGTTTACCTTGGATTTAATTTGTTTTTTCCAACAGTACAGACCTAGGTTTTAGATGTTTCTTACTTTCTAATATGTATATTCAATGCTACAAATTTCCCTCGAAGCTCTGTTTTTGCTGCAACCTATGTATTTTGGTAAATTGTACTCTTTCATTTTCACTTTTCTTAAAATATCTCTTGCAGTGCCGAGGACTGAACCCATGCCTGCTGGGAAAATGCTCTGCCATTGAGCGACCCCCCCCCCATCCTAGTCTTTTTGTGTTGAGACTTCTTCTTTGACCCCTATGTTATTTAGAAGTTTATTGTTTAATCTCCAAATATTTGGGGATTTTCCAGCTATCGTTCTGTTATTGATTGCTAATTTAATTTCACTGTGGTCTGAGAGCATACTTTGTATGATGTCTATTCTTTTAAATTTGTTACGGCATGTTTTATGGCCCAAGATGTGGTCTATCTTGGTGAATGTTCCACATGAGCTTGGAAAGAATGTGTATTCTGTTTTGTTGGATGGAGTAGTCTATAAATGTCAATTAGATACAGTTGACTGATGGTGCTATTCAGTTCAACTATATTCTTACTGATTTTCTGGCTGGATCTGTCAATTGTTGATAGAAAGGCATAAACTATAATAGTGGCTTCATCTATTTCTCCTCTTTGTCCTATAATTTTTTGCCTCATGTATTTTGATACTGTGTCGTTAGGCAAATATATATGAAGGAGTTTTTTTTATCTTCCAGAAGACTGGATCTTTTTATCATTAATTCTCAATTTATCCCCAATAATTTTATTTGTTCTGAAATTTGCTATGCCTTAAATTAACAAAGCTATTCTGGCTGCCTTTTGATGGGGATTAGCATGGTTCTCTCTTTCTCCACCTATTTACTTTTTAAAATATTTATTTTTATTATTTTTAATTATATATATGTGTGTGTGTAGGTATGTTCACAGGAGTGTAGGTGCCCATGGAGGCCAGAGCAGTTAGGTTCCCTGGAGCTAGAGTAACAGGCAGTTGTGAGCCCTCTGACACTGGTGCTGGGCATTGAATTCCAGTCCTCTGGAGAGCAGCGCATGCGCTTGACCACTGCTGAGTCATCTTGCCAACTCCTTCCATCTATCTACTTTTAATCTGTTTGTTTATCTTTATAATAGAAATCATTATGGCAATGTATTGTTGGGTCATGTTATTGTTTTTCCGTAGTTGGTTGGTTGGTTGGTTGGTTTGTTTTGCAAGACTGAAGATCAAATTAGGGCTTTGCATATGCTAGGCGGGTATTCTATCTATCACAGGGCTACATCCTCAGCCATGCGAGGGTCTTGTGATTCAGTCCATTCTAATAGTCTCTATTAATCTATTAATTGGTGCAATCAGACTCTATTCAAATGATTATTGATGTACTATAGTTACATTAATATCACCATATTTGTGACTATTTATTAATTGCTATTGGTACTTGCTTTCTTTGAGGGGAAAGTGTTTTGTTTTCCTAAAGCCCAGTCTGGCTTTGAACTTGTCATCCTACTGCCTCATTAGCTCCCTGAGTGCTAGAATTACAAGTGAGTTCCGTGCCACTAGATTTTCGTCCTTTGTTCCATCGGGACAGTTTGCTTTTGCTTTGGAGTCCCACTCTTGGCTGGTCTTCTCTGATTTAATTAAGTGTTTTGTATGATTTCATTTTCTCTCCTCTCTTAGCATATCAGTTATACTTATTTTACTTTCTTCAGAGTTTAGCTTGCAATAAACATTTACTTACTACTAACTTTCAAATAAAAGCACAGCACTACATGAAGAGTGTAGGCACCTTAGAGGAGAATACTTTCACTTCCTTCCTCCCGTGCCTATCATCTAGTTCTAGAGCATTCAACATTGTTATTACCATTTTTGAATGAACTGTTGTTTCTTATATAAGTTATGAGTAAGAAGAGTAAATAAAATAGTAAATAAAATAGAAAGCTATTTTATTTATACCTTCATCTTCTCAAATGTTCTCCTTTTCTTTATGTAAATCCAACTTTCTAACCGTATCTCATTTTTCTTCATTCTGAAGAACTTATTTCGCCATCTCTTACAACTCAACTCTTGGAGGTGACACCCTAACACTCGTGTCAGGATCTACTAATTGGAAGGGAGGGCTGGGTCTAGCCTATACTCTAGGGGAGAGGATTACACGAGATAGTAACTTTCAGAATATGTTGATGTGGATGAGGGGCAGAACATAGAGTTGAATAGATATTGCCAATTTCCTTCTCAACGTGGTTGTAACAATTTGCATTGCCAGCCGCATTCGTCCACATCGCTCTCCTCACTCCTGTCCCCCAGGACTTACTTGCCGCCTGTCTGGAGAGCATGGGACACTGACTTTGCCTCAGACATTTTCTCGGATGTGTTGACTTGTTAGATACTTTTCTCAATGGTGTGCTCTCATCTTTTATTCATTTCTCTCTTGGTGTCTTTTTTTGTTCTTCTGGATGTCTAAGACTTCTTTGCATATTCAGAACACCAACTATTAGTTAAATTGGTACCACAAAAGTATCATCTGCTCAGTGTTTCCTTTAAATGTAAATAGAAAATCATAACGGCACTTAAAATACACCTTAGGTGGGTGTTTCTCATAATCCAGGAGTATACAGACTTTTGTAAGCTTGGCAAAATATACAGAAACAAAACCCAAAAAGGTTTAATCATAGAGAGTAGGATCAACTGGCAGGCGAGGGATAGCAAAAAAAGTAAAAAAATTCTAAGCAGATGACAGCCTGCAGAAATTATTTGTCTCTAATTGTACAGATGGAAGGTCAATTTCCCAATCATACAAAGAGCTCTATAAATCAATACAAACTAACATCAATTGTAAAATGATCAAAGGATGCTGGCATGGATTGTATTGGAAAGAAATGATAGATGGCATTTAAACACACAAGAAGATGCTTAAGCTCGCAGATAATAGCAGCCTCACTAATAAGACAGATCAGTGACAAGTGACATAGCATGTCGCTGAAAGCGTGGAAGCCCAAGGACCCTTTGACAGAGCTGGTGGAGCAGGGAGAGCCTTTACAGCAGGCAAGTTTGCAATATCTTCAAAGGAGCTGGATTGTGTCCCCTCAAGGTTCACATTTTAGAAATTTAATCTTCAAACACATATGTTAATATTTGGAGATCCTTCGAGGAGTAATTGGGTTATATGAGGTCAACAGAGTTGGGGTCCTATGGTGGCATTTGTGGATTTATAATAAAGGAAGAGAGATTCAAGGCAGCAGGCCTGTTGCCGCTCTCTGTGTTATGCCTTCTGCCATGCTGTGATGCTAAGAAGAGCCCTACCAGACATGGATCGCATGCCTCTTCCATGCCTTTGGACTTCTTAGCCTCCAGAACCATAAGCCAAATCCACTTCTTCATAAAGTGCCCAGACTTAGAAAGAGAAAACTGAGAAAAAGCTATCTAATTACTAACATATGTTCTTTTGAACAACAAATATACTTCCAGAAATTAACTTACAGGTATATTTATACAGAATTGGAATGTGTGTTATTACACCCACTGCAGTACTGTTGCTAATAGCAGAACGTTAGAGTGAATCTAAAGGCTTACCAAAAGAGGAATTAATAAATGTATTGGTCGAGTAATTACCAAGGCACAGCTGAGATACACAATCTAAATCTACCTGCACCACAAGGGATAAACATGAAAAAATATATTGAATGAAAAAAGGTAGGTAACAGGAAGATCGATGCATTACAATAGTATGTTGCATATAGTTTTGTTTGCTTTGTTTTGTTTTCTTGAGATAGGGTCCTTTCGACATCACCCTGGCTTTCCTGGATCTCACCATGCAGACCAGCCTGGCAAGGAACTCACAGAGATCCTCCTGCTGCTCACTACTGGAATTGAAGGTGTGAAGCACCATCCTTAGCTTGGCTTGTATGATTTTTGAACATTATTATTCTACCTCCCCCAAAGAATTTTAGCCATTTGATTCCTATGATGGTTAATTTTAGGTGTCAGTTGACTGAATTAAGGACTAGCTAGCATGAGGAGTAATTCTACCCTCAGTGAGGTCTTTAGAGTTACACACAAATTTCTATATAATTTTAAACATATTTGTAAAAAATATTCTAAGTTCATACTTTTAAAAATTGTATGCTTTTATTTCAATTTTTACTTACTTCCCTCTTTTGAATACATTAGAACTCCCTACAACCTTTGTTAATAACCAAATATTCATCATTTCATATTTACCTTCCTATTTACATAATTATGTTGTTTGTATATATGTATGTATATATATGTAATATGTGTGTGGGCCTCTATTTGTCATTTTTAAAATTAAAACCAATTTCTAGGCTGGGCAGTGGTGGCGCACACCTCTAATCCCAGCACTCAGGAGGCAGAGGTAGGTGGATCTCTGAGTTCAAGGCCAGCCTGGTCTACAAGATCTAGTTCCAGGACAAGTTCCAAAGCTACAGAGGAACCCTGTCTCAAAAAACAAAAACAAAACAAAAAACCAAAAAACAAAACAAACAAACAAATAAAAAACAGTTTGTAAAGTCACTTCTCATATCTTAGGGCTTCACGTATTCAAATTCAATTAAACTACACATCATAATATTTGGAGTTACAGGTGACTGTGAGCCATCATGCAGATACTGGGAACTGAACCCGGGTCTTCTGTAAGGGCAATGAGTCCTCTTAACCGTTGAGCCTTCTCTCCAGTCCCTCATCAGAATATTTGGGGAAAACTATTTCTATGCCAAACATATATTTTATTTTTTTTTCTTGTCATTTTTTCCTGAACAATCCGGTATAACACTCATTTACATGGTGATTATAGTGTATTGGGTATTGCAAGCAATCTACAGAAGATTTAATGTTTATAGGATGACATGTGTCAGTTACATGTAAATAGCACACCACTTTTATGAGGAACTTGAGTACCTGAGACTTTTCATATCTGTAGAGCATTCTTACAACCAATCCCTTTGCCAGTCTCATTCAATAAGAACCTCTAGAAATCGAGTACTATTAGTAATTATTAGCCTTCAATGGTTGCCCAGCCTTTCCTGATGTGGACATGTTCTAATCTAGCCAGACACTAACTTCAGAGAGATAATTAAGACTTTCAGTGCTTGGGCCCGGCGGTGATGGTATACCTTTATTTATTTATTTATTTATTTATTTATTTATTTATTTATTTATTTATTTATTTTTGGTTTTTCGAGACAGGGTTTCTCTGTGTTGGTTTTGGAGCCTGTCCTGGAACTAGCTCTGTAGTCCAGGCTGGTCTCGAACTCACAGAGATCCGCCTGCCTCTGCCTCCCGAGTGCTGGGATTAAAGGAGCGCGCCACCACCGCCAGCAGAGGCAGGTAGATCTCAAGGTCAGCCTGGTCTATAAACAAGAGTTCCAGGACAGCCAATTGTTACACAGAAAAATCCTGTCTCAAACAAAACAAAACAAAAACAAAAAAGAAAGAACCCTTTCAGTGCCCTCCCACACACAAATGCATGTTATTGCTTTTTAAGCACTGTGAATACTGAGAACAATACTTCAGAAGGCAGTTTTGTACTTAAAGGTTTTTAGGTGTGATTGGGGATTTTAATTTCTGTGGGGTGATATCACAGAGGAGGAATTCTACCATTTAGGTTGGATAATGTGTATCTTTTTTTTCCCTGCTGTGTTAGAGACTAAACTCAGGGCCTCCAGTTTGCCTGGCTAGTGTTCTGGCAACCGAGTTATATCCCTGGTCCTAATCTTTTATATTTTAATAAATTCTGCCAGGTTGTTTTTCTGCAAGGCTAGAGTGGTCCCCCCCCCTTTTTTCCACGTGTGGCCCTGTTCTTGACTTGACTGATCCTAGACAGATCTTCTCCTTGGATTTGCATCTCCAAAAGAAACAGCCGAAGTTTGAAGGGCTGTTGTTGAGTCCTGCATCAATGGCTTTGGGAAACCAACGCCATGTTTTGAAAATGCATCCTTATATCTGCCTGAGTTTGCCAGAGTTGAATTCTAGCAACCAGCAGACATTTACAAACTCTTTCATAGACAGAGCCTTGAGCCTGGTCATAAGCCAAACACCAATCCCAGCTACAAACTCAACTTTAATCCAGGCCACAGACTTGGTTTGAATCCAAGTTTGAAACTGATGGCCAGTCCTAAGCCCACAATTCGCCAAGCCCTATCTGGCATCTCTCCAGTGGGTTGCAAGGGGCTTCAGGTGATCCAGCCAGTGACTATGTTTTAGCCAAGTGCCTCTAGAGCCTAGGGTCCAAATTCAAATCTTGGTGACAATTAAACTGGGGGCTTCTGGAGTAGACGAGAATTCCTCTTAAAGCAAAGCTGCGGAAGCTCAAGCTTCACATGGTTCATGAAGGATGTGTGGGTTCCAGAAAATAACATCAAAGCAGAACCTGTTGGGCTAAGATCAGGTTTGGTTTGTGGAGGCAGAGGAGGATGGCAGAGAGCTTAGTCAGGCTCCACAGAATGGGGCAGGGGAGGGATCTGAGAAAGTCAGGAATCTGTATCCAAACGGGGACAAATGGGGCTGAATTGAATTCAATGCTGGGGTCTGGATGGGTCCTTATGAGACAGAGGACCTGCACCCAAAGGATCAGCTCACAGTGAGTTGCCATGGAGAATCCAGGCAGTCTGAGGCCCAAAGGCCTCCTTTGTCTCTCAGCTTCCTGGCACTGCCTTGACTGGCCTATTG